>NC_068375.1:5221300-5821300 GCF_023724105.1 Carassius gibelio | reverse complement strand
CACCATAAGTAAACTGACATGAAAAGGGCAAATCACTGGCATGCAAGCGATGAGGGGAAGAGATTAATAATAAATGTTGTAGCAGTAAAATGGCACAGTCATTAAATGAAAAAAAAAGAAAAAAAAAAAAAGAAAAAAAAAAGAAATTGGAAATTAAAAATTGTACTACAGTTGCTGATGCTGGATATAATTAAGTGGAACTTCATTCCCAAACACAGAAATGTCATGCTATCTTGTCAAGACATTAAAAATCATCTTCTCGGCGTATAAGATCTGTACCCAGCCCATCTCACTTCTTACCTGAACTCGACATGCATAAATCAATTTAAATCAACCTGAGACAAACCCAATGAAACTAGACTCTGAGTTTGAATCCAAATGCAAAACCCCCAATACCTGCACAGCCTGCAGCCCTACCACACATTACATTTATGTAATTTTTTTGTAAAACTAATAACTAATGAACTAATAAAATTGACACATTTTAAAGTAAACCATTTTCTATGGTCCATTCAGTAAAATCACATTTATTCAAAACCACTTAAGTTACAAAGCTACTAAAATAAGTAGGGTGTGATGAATTAAGGGGTGATGGTTTTCTTTAAAAATGGTTAACTAATCACTTGTTTTCTGTTTAAATTGTTTCTTTTAAAAGAGGCATTTCAAGCTTTATATAGTTCTGTTTCTCATGTCTGTGAGGCCAGCAGCCTATATGCTGAGTTTCTCCTCGCTTGAGTTTGTGATGTGCACCAGTGCATGAAGACCGAGATGGTTATCTGTATGAGTAAAGTGTTGGCGTATTTTGTTTCCATTGTAATCATGTCATGCATTAAGAGCACTAAAAGCTTCCACACTCCACACAAACACTTGGATATGCACTTAATAGAGCACACTGATGAAGGTTAATGTTAGAGCAAACAGCAGTGTGAAGCTGCTACTACCTGTATGTTTCAATGATAAGCCATATTTGGGGTTGATGAGTGATGACGCACGTTTGGATTTCCTGAATAATGTACTATAACTACCACAAGGAGCATTCGTTAAGGATCTGCCCATCATGGACAGTGTTTTTTTGACTAAACGTTTACTACGGGGCAGACCTAGAACATATGAATAGCTTTCAAAGGCTATTGGCTTACCATGTCTGACCTGAGCACCAAAATAACAATACGTGGAAACAGGAGCATCAGATGAATAAGTAATTTCCATCCACCACTCTGATTTACTATTACGGACGACAAATTTTTCAGGCAGAACCAAACTAAGGTCACAAACAATGATGCCACTCAATACCACATTCTGTCCATCTCTCTGTACTCTGCCAAATACATTTACATGCACCAGTTTTCATCAATCCAAATGAATCCAATCAGATTTCACATTCTGAATGTTCTGAACCCTAAACTGCAATCCGATTCACACTGAGCTGTTTACATGTAGGCGTTTCAATCCAACTGAGCCATCAATCCTGCTTTTGAGAGGCCAATGGCCTACAGACTTTAGCTACAAAACACTTCCCTGAAATTTTCCAGTAGTCCCTGATTAGATGGTTCAGGTGTGTTAAATTAGGATTAGAGTTACACTTTGCAGGACAGTGGTTCTCCAGGAGCAGGAACAGAGTCTCCTGATCTAAAGAGATGACTGAGATGAAGCCCGAATGACAGACCGGTGTTTTTGTTAAAGATAGACTGAAGCCAACCTCATCCCTCCCAGAGAGAATACATTTTTCAAGTACATCAAACGAAAGAATAACATCATGATCACGAAAGCCAGACAAGAGAAAGTTCTTTCAGAGGCTGAAAACGCTCCATCATCCTGCTTCAGTTTACAGGTCAATCATAGACAGTCTCATTCATCACAGGCTGGTCTCCTTCTGTCTCTTGCTCCAGGACCACTCTGCTGGAAAGATCAGCGGCTGTCATCTGCCATCACCCTGAGAGGCTCAAACAGGCCTTACCAGATCACCTTGCACTCATCACATCCTTAGCGTTATCTCTATTCACCTGACTCTCCAATGCAGATGACAGAAGTCTACGAGCACAAGGACCTCCTCTCACCAGGACAGCTTCTTCCCTGGAGCCCTTTATGTCACCTTTAGGTGATGTCAGGTTAGGGCAAACCAAGATTAAGGACACTGTTTCACTGACGCGATTACAGTTGGTGGGAATCACATGAGCATTCATGAAAGAGTGCACATTGGATTTCTGAAAGTGTTTTACACTTGTGGTTGGATAGACTGAGATATCTTAATATCAGGTATGAACATGGCTCTAGATCTCTAGATGCATTACCCCTTTGTTGAAAAACAAAAACAAAAAAAGAACAGTTTAGCATACTTTTATCAGAGTATTTTTTTAAAGTAGGATTTTAGTATAAATTTATAAATAATTGTGTAATTACTGGCACTGAAAAGCATTTATGAAAAGCATTTATAAAACTAAAATATAAACTTAAATATACTTTAATGCTATTTCTATTAAAATGTATATATATATATATATATATATATATATATATATACATACATACATACATACATACATACATACATATATATATATATATATATATATATATATATATATATATATATATATATATATATATATATAACACATTTATAATGAAGTAAAAGAAAGAGAAAAAAAAATCTTAAAGTGTGTTAAGAAACATAGTCATGAACGTTTTTCTGTTTACACTTAAGTGGCCTTTTATTTCATTAACAGTATATTATTTGCAAGTAAAGCAATATTCAAGTATCTGCAAGTTATATACCACATACTTGTCATTTTATTTTTTTACACTACTTTTTTTAAATCTATGATGTGATGGGAGATGTGAGAACCAATCATTTTTACATCAGATCTGACTTCAAATCTGACACCGTCTTGTTTCATTACAAAACAAAAGAGCGATTAGGACATTTTTAAAAATTTGCCCTTTTGTGTTCCCCAGAAGAAATGGCTTTGAAACGACTCAAGCGTTAATGAAAGATACGGGGTGAACTATTCTTTTAAAGCACTGCAGCTGATAAGACTGCAGAATCACTGTCAGACTTTCATTCCTAATGAGTGTGTGAGTGATCAACGCCCATTGTGCTGTGTATGATTGATTCATCCATCAGCTCAGAGCGCTGTGAGCTCATCAATTTCCCTGTTTTATGAGCAGATCTCACCCTAAAAAGCCATTAACCGCATTTCCTTGTACTCATTTCCTTCCTTTTAATCTACACATGTAACACGAGACAAACTCGTCTGCCTGTAATGAGAGGTATTTGCCAGAATGCTGTTCTCCTGGAATGAGAGCTTGAGAGTCTCAACATGTGCTGTGGATCAGATAGTTTGACCGCAGTCAGTGGTTATGAGAGCGATGTCAGATGACCTGTGGTAACTCACCATGCAGCCGGTCGAGTCCATCCTTCGGTCGGAAACACATTTAAAGTTTTTCCGGCATCCTCCATTATCTTTGGAGCAATCCCTCACCGGACCAAACGACGCAAGCAGATCGTCCACCGTCTCAAAATATGTGGACATGATGGCCTCTTCCCTAAAAGACAATCACAGGAGATTAATTCAATTAAATAATCAATAACATACAAAATAAATAATGCTTAAGTCTCCAAGGCTGCATTTGTTTGATCAAAATTACAATTAAAAAGGTGAAATTACTGGAATTTAATACAACCTATTTTCCATGTGAATATATTTTAAAATGTAATTTATTTCTGTAATCAAATCTGAATTTTCAGCATCATTACTCTTGTTTGAAGCGTCACATGAAACCATTCTAATATACTGATTTGCTGCTCAATAAACATTTATTTAAAACATCTGATTATTGTCAATGTTGAAAATATTTTTTGCTGCTAAATCATTTTGTGGAAACCATGACTGTTGAACAGAAACGTTCAACCTAAGACAGGAGTAATGATGCTGAAAATACAGCTTTGATCACAGCAATAAATTAAGTTTTACAAAACATTACAATGGAAAATGTTCTTTTCCATTGCTTCTTTTTTTTTATCAAATAAATGTATCCTTGGTAAGCAGAATAACTACAAATTAAATTCAATCAATCAATCCTAGATGTTTCCAAACTCTTGACAGTATTTTTTTTTTTTCATTTCAGAAGGTATAGCATATATATATTGAAATATGAGTCAATTACTGATAAACATTAATTGATACATGTATGAGTGTGTTCTCAGACATTAAAAAAAGAAATACAAAAATAAGGATGTATACATCTACTGTTTGAACCTAAAAATACTAATCAGATAATGTAATATGCAGTGCTTCAGCATGAGGACAAAAGGTGCACATCGTCTGTCCTCTGCACAACAGCGTTTACTCTGAGCAGGACGCATTTGAAACATGTGCTTGTCTTGTGGCAGAGACAAACATATCATTATTTTTCCAATGAGGATGGAGCTGAAAGCACAAGGTCACAGAAATATTGTGTGCTTTGCTGTTGCCATGATATGTGGCAAACATTTGCAGTGATCTATTGTGACGATGAAAATCATACACTATATATATATATATATATATATATATATATATATATATATATATATATATATATATAAAAGTCAGAGTTAATAGTTAACTGTGAGAACTGGAGCTTAAAGTTAAATGTGTGTGAATTTGGATAGCAAAATTAGCATTGCTCTATCTAACACGTAGAGATAAATGGGGCACAGAAATGTAGCTTTTAGCTTTTATACCTTACGTTACTACCTACTATGACAGCTTTGTACCTTTTTTTTCTGAGCGTTCAAAGGGACACTCCGCATAAGCGGAGCATGTGTAAGGCTTAGCCATGGGGTCTTGGGGCAAAAATGCACTAAATTGGACAAAAATGCCCCTGCACAAACAAATGAAATGTATTACGTCTGTTGCTAATAAAGCGTATATGAATAAAAAGTGTAGATTGTGGCATTAAATTAAGATTTTCTCTGTATTTCATTTTAGGCATTTTTACAGTGTTGCACATTATAAACATACACATCCTATTCTGTTGAGCTTAGGAATGCAATGGCCAATCAGAGATGTTCAGATGAGGCATCGCAGAAACTCATCAGCTTGCTGAATGCGCAGATGTTCGATGACTGAATTACGCAATTTCTCTCATCATATAAAACAAAGCGCAGATGTACGTACAATGTAAGTAAGGGATTCAATTCGCAGTGTGTACAGTTTCAGTGATTATAATGATACGTTAGTTTTTTTAAGTGTGTGATAGATCAAAGTTAGTGATAATGTCAGTTCTGTACATAGACCTAATTTATTAGCCATTTGAATAACCATGAGGAAATGTTATGGTAGAACTTTATTTTACAGTCCTGTTCCTCATGTACATAATATGTACTTATTATAGTAATTATAATAACTATGAAATAACTAGGTACTAACCCTGAACCTACCCCTAAACCTAACCCTACCCATGTAGTTACCTTGTATTACCAGAACTTTCTTAGATAAATACACTGTAAGTACACTATGTACATGTTAGTACACGTACTGTAAAATAAAGTGCAACCAATGTTATGCCTACTTAATTATCAATTTATAATGCTTTAATTAAATTATGATCACATTAAATGCAAATTCAGTTCCTTTAAACATATTTTATTAGCCAACATGACATGTCTGGTTCTTGCCTAAAAAAGACAGGTTTATGATGTTTGTGGTTAATAGATTTGGCTTCTTATAGTCTTACCCTGGAGTTGGTTCACCCTCCGCCTGTGATACTAAACCTTAAAATGAAAATTTGGTCATTAATCACTTACCCAGATGTCGTTCCAAACCCATAAAAGCTCTGTTCATCTTCGGAACACAATTTAAGATATTTTGGAAACTGTTCAGAAGACGAACAGAGCTTTTATGGGTTTGGAACGACATGAGGGTAAGTGATTAATGACAACATTTTAATTTTGGGTTGGAGTATCCCTTTAAGGATGTCTTATTGTGTACAGAATGAAAATGAGGGAAAATATGATTCATCATGGAAATAATATTACACTTTGTCTTTTTTATTTTTTAATTCAGGGCGAAATCAACGTGACCTGGAAATGTGTTGATGACTCATGTTACTGTAAGTGATCATGTGTAAGTTCACGTGTGTCTTCAGCTGGCCACAGTGGCACATGTGCCTAACATAAGTGTGTTTCTGGCCGGCTCTGTAAAGCAGCTGGACTTCTGCAGCCGTGACAGTCGCTGGGGTGATTATTAGCGGTCCTCACAGGCCAAAGCATCCAAACTTCCCCTAACAAGATGGAACATGATTTCCCATGGCAAGGGCGCTGGCATTGCCCACAGCCTGCCTGCTCACATTACATGTCAGCCTAACAAGCTCTGCAGACAAACACACAGCAACATTAACAAGCAATTATATCTCATTCACAACACATCTTCTGTCCAGTACAATACAGGACAATGAATGATAAAATCACTGTATAATGCAGTATTGCTAATCACTATAACATTTAATATGAACCATCTACAAGGGTAAATCTCACATAATCAGAAAAAAAGGAAACTCACAATTGCTATATATATATATATACTTATGAGAAATTATATATATATATATATATATATATATATATATATATATATATATATATATATATACTTTGTATTACTGTAATGCAGAAATGTTTTACAGAAGTCCAGCCCCTTTCATTTTTGCTGATTAAAAAAATAAAGTAATATTTTATGATAATGAGTATCTAAGAATAGTGTTATTTTAGTTACACTGATTTTAGTTTTATACATATTTTGAATTTGATTTTATTTGCATGGTTTCTGATTTCATTTAAATGTTGTTGTTTTTTTTATAATTAATTAATAAAAAAAAATGGAGGGGGGGGGGTTGTTTTATGATCATAATTGCAAAAAAAAAAAAAAAAAAATAAGAAAAAAAAAAAAAACCTTGTCTGAATATATACTGTAATGAAAATTTTGAGTGGAAAATGCACTTTTTCATGAAAATAATGTTGTTGTTTTTCTATTTTTTTTTTTTTATTATTATTATTTTAGGGTGAAATGCAAACTGGGCATGTTTTTATGAGACTCCCTGGCAAATGATGTTACTGAATATATAATAATAATAATAATAATAATAATAATAATAATAATAATAATAATAATAATAATAATAATAGTGAGAATAATTCCTAGCCCCAAACTCCAACTGTAGATATATTTCATATACATTTATTCTGTTGGGAGCTAAAAAGTATTATTATTATTTTTATTTTACATATTTTTATTGAGAAATAAAGTTGATGAACCATTTTTGCATTGCTGCATCTATTGAGGTGGATATGAAACAGGTGAAATATTATTATCGGGATAATTCCTTTGAAATTTTGCTGATTCAATCATGGGCCACAGTGGTGTTAGATGAAAGCCATTTGTCTTGTGATGCACCGGAGGATGATATTGCCGTGGCATTTCATAGCTGGGCCCACTACTGACAATCTGAATCATTCTCACCCGCCCCGTTCTTGTGATGTCTTAATTTAATTATTTGATGAAAGCTGGTGAGCGGCAATATCTTAACAGTTCAGATTGCATTCTAATGCACGCGCGCGCAAACAAACACCTGCCGAGAGACCTGCAGATATGAAAGAATAGATTTCTCCCTGCACCTCAGGAGGAATGTGAGCTTTATGTGAGTGGCTTGAAAGGGGTGATGGATGACTGTAAACCCGTAGCACACACGGAGAGCAGAGCCCTTTTGTAATTAATGTGAAGTCTGAATTATTGATGGATGCCGGCGGGGCAGAGCTGCAGCTCCTCCCTGAAAGGTGGGCGGCTGATGGACAGGGGTCAAGGGTCACATACACCCAGCTGGTGTTTCACCTACCTGGACTTCACATAAATATGTCTGCCCACACATAAATCATCACTGCACTGCAAATCTAGTGCTGAGAATGTTGAAAATGTTGAGAAATATACACAAAAAAATAAAAATACAAAAAATGAATCACTGGACGGCAGCCATTCTCTATGAGATGGATCACATCAGACATGTTTCAAAATCTGCTGATAGATGTTTTAGGTGGATTTAGTCCTTAAATCACATTAAATAATGATAAATATAGCTATACTGAAGTCCAGTGGCAGCTGTAAAAAAATGTTTTGCATTCGTGAAAACATGGTCAAGATGGAGTGCTAGTCTTAATAATAATAATAATAATAATAATAATAATAATAATAATAATAATAATAATAATAATAATAATAACATATATATTATATATAACACTATTGCATTATTTCCATTTAAACATTTTGTTAAATTCAGTGGATCAGTTGCAGTTAATTGTTTGTGAATTTAATTCTGAGTGTTTTAAACTAAATCCACAATGTAATATATAGTATATATATAGTATATATATATATATATATATATATATATATATATATATATATATATATATATATATATATATATATATATATATTGTATATATATATTGTTTAATGTTTAATGTTCCCAAACTTTTGGTCTGTACTGTATATATATATATATATATATATATATATATATATATATATATATATATATATATATATATATATATATATATTAGGGCTGGGCAAGTTAACGCGTTTTTATCGCGTTAACGCATTAATTAATTAACGCCGACAATTAGTTTATCGCGCGTTAACGTCCTTTTTTATTTTGAAAGTCCGTTGCTCACTGCGTTTCACTACACATAGCTAGACTGTAATAAAACAACCGAATACAACACAAACCATGGGTCACAGGAGGGGTGGGATGTTTATCAGTAGGCTAATTGCTGCTTGGGATGAGCTACAGTGCAAAACAGAAAATCATGTCCAGAGTCGAATTCCATCTGGTTGGAATGACTTGTATAAGCGACTCTTCTTTTTGTCTAAGTTCAATTTGTTTTGTTCTAATTCTGCAGCACTCGCTGCACTGTGCTTAAATGGCCAACAACCTTTCTGCATTTGGCCAGGACGTTGTCAAACGCGCTGTTGTGCAGAGATACTATGACAGAACGCTGGAGACTGTGCGCGTCGCAGAGGACGTGTTCAAAAGGCAGATGTCTCGCAGCAGCTATCATATTTCTTGCGCTATCTGTGCTAAGTGTGCTGGCTTTATTTGAAATGTCCCACTGATGTGCAACAGGAATAAAATGTTTAGCGCACGTTTCAGCAAAATGTCTCTCTTTATCATCTCAATACAAATTTACAAAAAACCCTACCATTCCAAGAAACCGCGTTATTTTTTTATTCTTTTATTATGTGTTTTGTGTTTTCTTTCGCTGTCATTCTGTTGTACTGCGGAGCTTCTGTCACGAAAACAAATTCATCCTCATATGTGTAAACATACCTGGCAATAAAGCTCATTCTGATTCTGATTCTGATCTGAAAATGTGAATGACCTTGTGTGTCTAAGCAACTGGCTAGGTGCAGATGAGTAAGTAAATGTAAAGTTGGAAGAATGGATAGGCTAAATGAAGTTAATTTTGTCCACTCAACCTGCATCACTGAAAGATTTTTTTTTTTTTTTTTTTTGGACTGAGATTCTCTAAAGGAGATTGATGTTGTTGCTCGGAAGGGGGCAGTTAAAATGTTATGATTGAGGTTCTGGACACAATTTATATATATATATATATATATATATATATATATATATATATATATATATATATTACAAACTAAACAAAACTTTAATGTTTTATTTAATAAAACATTAATTTTTTATTTATACGTTAATGTTATATTTAATTTGATTACATTAATGTTTAAGTTAAGATTTACAAGAAATGTTAACTGCTACTAACTTTTAACTGTTGTAAAAAAACACTTTATTTGTTTAAAGTTTTGACAAACAAAATTGTATTGCACTTTTGTTCATACAGTAGAACTTTGAAAGAATAAAATTACACAATACACTACTTTTGATTTCATTATTGAATTTTGCGCATGCTGCGATTAATCGCGATTAATCGCAGAAAATCATGCGATTAATCGCGATTAAAATATTTAATCGTTGCCCAGCACTAATATATATACATATATATATATATATATATATATATTCAAATTTGTCTATAAAACTAAGATTATTGTAGTATGTTTTAAAAGAAAACTGTTTCAGTCTTACTAATAAATTTCATGTTTTGTTCGGTGTTACTTGACATTTCTTTTTAATTATTTCTGAAATTTGTAAGCCATTTCTGAGTGGACATTGTTTAAAGTAAATGAAAAATAAATAAAAATAAAAGATTTTTCGAAGTTTTTTGGATTATGTTTTACAAGAAAACACCATTTTAGACTTTCTACTTCAGAATTACATGCTTAATTCAAATTCTTACATGCTGTGATTTTTTTTTTTAAATTAATGTGCAAAATTTGATAGCCATTTCTGAGTGAATATTTTTCAAAGTAAATCCTAATTATGGTGATTAGCTAACATATAGTCAACATTACTGCCAATAACTGTGGATGGGAATGTATTAGTGCTTTACATTCTAAGAATGTATGTATGTATTTATTTTCTGACTTCATTAACTAAAAATAAACTGTGCATTCTAGAAAATGAATGATTCCTGGTCTCCCATGTGTCGTTTGTTTGGAAAGATGTCAGGCCTGTGTAAGTGTGTTGCTGAAGTGTTGTTGATTCAGCACGTGCCTGAGGCCTGTCAATGAATCACTGCCTTTGCAATGCCAAGCAAAAAAGATTATTGCCAGGACAGTCAACAGTAACGGTGTATAATTCACCAATCCCTGATCTTGAGCCTCCCCCTGAGTATAATAATAAATCCTAAATAGTCCAAATAGTCTCTCCAGGATCACTGAATTATTCAGGAAAGAATTACAAATAATTCATTCAATTCATGTTTCAATGCATAGGGCCTTTCATAATACAATTGATCCCGTAGAAAGCCTTAATGACAGAGCCAAACATTAACTGTGGCATAGGACAAGTTTCTAAGAATAAATAATTATAAATATACAAATAAATGAACGAAAAAATATAGATTTTTTTTAAATGAAAAGAACATTGTGCTCTTTTCACTTTAGTGTTAAGAAATCACTCAGACTAGTCGATGCATTATTGCATGAGCCTGCACTGCAAACTAAACTCTGCTTTCATATACTTTAAAGATTTCTTAACATAAACACAATGTCACATTCGGGAACACGGGAGACGAGAGATCCAAGTGCAGTGTGAATTAAAACAAGCAGGGGCATAACCAAACATCAGTCCTAAACAAACAAACAGGGAACAAGAAACTAGAACACAAGGAATGCAAATAAACCAGGTGACGGAAAGTAAGGACTCCATGAAAACAAAAGGAAACATACCGGATAATATAGGCAGGGTAATGACTATCAAGTGAAGACACCTGAGTGCAATTAACAGGAGTGCAATTACTGTGATGAAGGGACAAGGCTGTGTGGGAATTGTAGTGCCTGCGGTGAGGTGCCTATGGGGAAGGGAAACCACTAGTGGACACCCAGGGAAACAGAGACCAGACACCGTGACATTACCCCCTCCTCCACGGAGTAGCTACCAGATGCTCCACCCGAACCCAAGAACAGACCAAGGAACAAAGAGACCAGGAGGGAGGTGGACTGGCGGAGGACCAGGGGGAGGGACGGAGGGCCAGGTAATATATGGAAACAGAGATAAGAAATGCACAAAAAAAAAAAAAAACAAGGAGACCAGGATAGAGGGTAACAGAGACAGGAAGTGCCAAAAACAAAACAACAAGGAGGTCAGGAGGGAGGTGGAACGGCGGAGGACCAGGGGGAGGGGCGGAGGGCAAGGTCCATAGAGGGAAAAAGAGAGAAAACAAAAAACTAAAACAAAACAACAACAAAACACAGGTCCGGGAGAGAACAGAAAGTTCAGTGGTCCAGGGCCGAACCGACAGGGCAAGAATCCAGGGTGGAGCAAGGTGAAATTGGAGCCATGCAGTTGAGTCAGAAACCCACCAGGGCGGCGCAGAAGACCACAACATCCATGCGGACGAGACAGAAGCCCACCAGGGCGGCGCAGAAGACCACCACATCCGTGTGGTTGAGACAGAAGCCCACCAGGGCGGCGCAGAAGACCACCACAACCGTGCCGTTGAGACAGAAGCCCACCAGGGTGGCCCAGAAGACCACCACATCTGTACGGTCGAGACAGAAGCCCACCAGGGCGGCACAGAAGACCACCACAACCGTGCAGTTGAGACAGAAGCCCACCAGGGCGGCGCAGAAGACCACCACAGCTGTGTGACCGAGACAGGAGCCCACCAGGGTGGCGCCGAGGACCACAACAACCTTGCGGTCGAGACAGAAGTCCACCAGGGCAGCGCAGAAGACCACCACAGTCGTGTGGCCGAGAGAGGAGCCCACCAGGGTGGCGCAGAGGACCCCCACAGTGGGATCGATGACACAGGAGAGCAAGTCTGGATAGGCCAGTCTGAAACAGAGAACATGAACAAGTTAAGGGTGGCCTCCGTGGCCACGACAGGATCAGTCGAGCACTCAGAGAGTTCGGCTGAGACGTGACAAGGTTCTGGAAGTTCCGCAGAGATGAGGAGAGGCTCTGGTAGTTCAGCAGAGATGTGGAGAGGCTATGGTAGTTCAGCAGAGACGTGGAGAGGCTTTGGTAGTTCAGCAGATACGTGGAGAGACTCTGGTAGTTCAGCAGAGACATGGAGAGACTCTGGTAGTTCTGCAGAGTTTAGACTGGATTCAGGAAGATCAACGGTGACTTGACTCTGCTCATGAAGATCAATGGTGACTTGCCATTGCCCATGAAGATAGTCAGTGACTTGACCATGACCATGAAGAACACTGGCGACTTGACTTTGCCCATGAAGATCATTGGTGACTTGACTTTGCACATGAAGATCAATGGTGACTTGACTTTGCCCGTGAAGAACACCAGTGACTTGACTTTGTCCTTGAAGATCACCGGTGACTTGACTTGACTCCTGAGGTCTAACTGTGGTAGTGCTTAACTCATGAGTGTCAACGGTGACTTGACCTGACTCTGGATTGTCAACGGTGACTTGACCTGACTCTGGAGTGTCAACGATGACCTGACCTGACTCTGGAGGGTCAACGGTGACCTGACCTGACTCTGGAGGGTCAACGGTGACCTGACCTGACTCTGGAGGGTCAACGGGAACCTGACTCGACTCTTGAGGGTCAACGGGAACCTGACTCGACTCTGGAGGGTCAACTGTGACCTGACCTGACTCTGGAGGGTCAACTGTGGCTGTCATCTTGTGCAGAGGTGCTGGACAGGCGGCCATCTTGTGCCATGGCTCTGGACCGGCGGCAGAGACGTTAAATAGGTCCTTCAGGGGCTCGTCATTGTACCCTGATCCTACAGCCAACGTCCAGAACTCCTGTGCCACACCACCCACCTCATTCCCCCTTTGACAGAGGGAGGTTAATTTACCGAATCTTCTCCTCCGGTCCTCCATGCTGGCTGGGGAACGGAGAAAAAAAATCCCACAACGCCGGATCTGATCGGATGGAGCCCTTCTGTCACATTCGGGAACACAGGAGACGAGTGACCCAAGTGCAGTGTGAATTTTAATTGGGTAATGCAAAATCAGAATTAAAACAAGCAGGGGTCATAACCAAACATCAGTCCTAAACAAACAAACAGGGAACAAGAAACTAGAACACAAGGAACGCGAGGAAACATGGTGACGGAAAGTAAGGACTCCATGAAAACAAATGGAAACAGACCGGATAATATAGGCAGGGTAATGTCTCTCAAGTGAAGACACTTGAGTGCAATTAACAGGACTGCAATTACTGTGATTAAGGGACAAGGCTTTGTGAGAATTGTAGTGCCTGCGGTAAGGTGCCTATGGGGAAGGGAGACCACTAGTGGACACCCAGGGATACAGAGACAAGACACCGTGACACACAAAGACATCATTATAGTGATCAGGGTTCCTGTTAGTGAAACTGGAATACCTGTTTTATTTCAAATCAGTTATGTCTTCATTGATGTATCTAAACTATACAGAGAGAAAAAAATAATAATATTTGGTACTTATAGAATTAGGATTAGTTTTATAATAGTTCTACAGATTAAAGTGAGATCTTAAAGTCACTAAGTCAGCTATAAATTTGTTTTTAGTAGTCGGACAGTAATAAACTTGAAAGTTTTAAAGTCTTGAAAGTTTATTAACATGGTTAGAAAAAAAAAAAAAATAATCAGTTCTGAACATATCGTTTCAGTCAGACTTTAATATAAAATGATCTGTTTATAAAAAGGCTCCTGCTCCCAGAGTGGATACACTCATTTGTAAACTTGCACAAAAAACAAACAAACAAAAAAAAACCCTTAGACCTTATTCGGTCTGTCTTCTCAAAACTAGACCACTGCTTTGTATCTTGACTATAGTCAAGCTAGCATGATTAAACCTCAACTGGTGATCCAGAACGTGAAGCCAGTCCACTTTCAGCCATCCAAAGATGACCCTTTTCTCCAGTAGCTGCCCACATAAAATGCAAGACTTTGCCCTTCAAGACTGCTGCTGGAAGACCACCATGTGTTCATGATTGTCCTCTGTGGTCGGAGAGTGTGTGGCACCTGCTGATCCCATCACATCATTTTTCCAGAAGATTTGCTCTCTCTGTTCCTCTGAATTGGAACAAACCTCTAACCTCCACCCACTTATCTCCTAAATTAATTAAAGTAAATATCAACTTGTACTCAATAATTACTATTAGTACTCTTAAAATAACACAAGTATTATTATTATTTTTATTATTATCATGCAGGGATGCCACAGAATAATATTTCTTAAAGGAACATTGTTTTTTTCTGAATGCGAAGAATATTTTATACTCTGAACAACATTTTCCACTATATATATATATATATATATATATATATATATATATATATATATATATATATATATATATATATATATATATATATATAATAAAGGATCTATGGAACTTAAATGTTCTTCATTCAATCATAGAAGCCAGCATTGGTGCCTTAATTTTTTTTTTAGAGTACGCTCTAAAAAATGCTGGGTTGTTTCAACCCAACTTTGGGTAAACATGGACTTACCCAACTTTTGGGTTAAAATTTTAATTACAAAATTGTTAATGTATTCAATGGTTACACTATGCTGTTTTCAAACTCTGAAAAGTCTATCAAAACAAGCAAAACTGTAAAGAGTTTTCTTTTGCTAGCATGGCTATTTTTTAGACACAATATTGTTTTCTTTTGTGATACAGGTTGTGCAGGGGATGATAGTTTACCAGCTGTTATTACAATCATAATTTTATGGAGCTGATTTGCCAGTCATTAATTCTGTATGAGAGTGGCATTTCCAGAGGGCACTGGTGAATGGGGTTGATGAGGGTCACAAACTGGGCTAATGGGAATTCAGACATTGTGTGGCCTCACTCTTGACACATACAGTAAACCCCTCGAAGGTCCGTGAAGACTGAAGATCATTAATAAAAAAATAAAATAAAATAAAAACCTGTGTTGCGTTTTTGCACGGTAGACTTATCAGTGCAATCATGATCTCCTTGGCTGCCATTGAGAGTTTGGCAGGGAGGTTGGTAACTTTAGTTAGCATTATCGTCCACTTTAGCTAGGCTACTGTAGCCTCCATATGAAATGAGTCATATCAAGCATTTTATAATGCCACTGTCAAAACAATATTTAGCCTAGACATACCTTTTTGTGCATTTACTGAACATTTGTGTAATGGCAACGACATGTGTTGACAACTGAGCGGTGATTGCAGTCAGATACAAAGCACTGCACCATTGCTGACTTTATCGTTAACCACTTTCACACACGCACACAATATATAATTACTGCACATTCACTATATAAAATAAAATTAACTGGAGGAAAAAGTTCGCGCGAGCGGCCGTCATCAGATTTGGATGTCGCTCAAAAGGCTCGTTGCCTCGTTCTCAGTTGTGGCTTCAGTCGAATTCAATGGGGCGCGGTGGTTTATGGGATGAGTAGTTCCTGCGCTCGAAATGAAAATATGTACACAGTCTTGTACCTTTTGAATTTTGGATTTTGTCTTAATTTTTTCACTTGAAATGATATGTTATATGCTTATGAGTTCAGCCGTAGCTGGTTATCCTCACATATGCTCTAAAACTCTTTAGATACGGATTTTTCCGAAAGTGAATGGGAGAAATGAATGGGAAAATTACTTCCAGCACCATAGCTCTCTCGGGCTGTGGGTGGGACTGTGAAGCTCTATATCAACTTTGTAACTCGTTACCCCCGAACACTGGACATAGCAGATGTACCGAATACAAGAAGCTATCAGTCAAGAAGGTATCAGGATCATGAGTTATTTTTCATTTTTAGTTTTTGATTAATCACTTAGATTAATCATTCATTTTGACAGCACTATAATGTTTATTGTAAATAGTCAACCACACAAGAGTAATTGTTTTTAGCCTGCACCAATGTTCTTGTCCATTGCCCTCACAGAGTCCTGCAGCTAAGCTTGGATGTACATTTACATTCCATTCAAGGTTATTGATGACATGCCTCTGAAGTTTGACTTTTTGCACCATGACAATACTTATTGGCAACTAGTCATCATATCTCTAGCTCTTTAATGTATTTGCATTGTACTAAAATGAGTCCATTTTCAATGGGCATATATGTGGCTGAAACAGGTAGCCTAGTGCATCCCAAACTTTTCAACATGAACATTTTAATATAATATTATAGTCATTATGGCCTTTAGAAAAATGTTTTTTTAGGAGGTGGGGTAGTGCACAATAGGCCCCTGTGGCACGGCCCAAGCTTTTGTTCTTAATGGCATTTTTTTCCTTACATTACTTTTACTTTTATACTTTAAGTAGTTTTTTAAACCAGTACTTTTACACTTTTACTTGAGTAAAAAGCTTGAGTTGATACTTCAACTTCTACAAAAGTCTTTCTAAACCCTAGTATCTATACTTCTACTTGAGTAATGAATGCCAGTACTTTTGACACCACTGAGTAATGCAAAGTTCTGAAATACCCTCGGCAGTAATCCATTAACTTTTAGAGTTAATTAAAGGCAAACATTTTAATGGCTTCTGGCACTGAGGACGTGGGCCTCTCATGTGAGAGCATAGATGAATGCATATTCTGTTATTTTTAATTTAAACATTCATACCATAAAGGAATCAAAATCAGCATGAGCTATACACATATGAGAGTTGAGTGTACTTTAAAAACAACTGTAAAGGCCATTTCACACCATAAGTGAGATTATTAAGCCTCAGGCTAATGTGAGTGCCTCACTCTTAATTTTTTTTTTCTTTTTCAACATGGGGATAGGAAAGGTGCAAAAACAAAGTAATAAGTGGGAAAACAAAGTAAGGTCTCGGTTACATATGTAACCCTCGTTCCCTGAAGGAGGGAACGGAGACGTTACGTCAGAAAGAGACTGATGAATGGGATCTTGCCAGAGAGCACAATCACCTTCGTTACAAAGCGAGTCAATGGTACGCTGAGTACCTTGGTCTGCGGAATTTGCATCGCAAGCTCCACCCCGCAGAGCAGGTATATAAGGAGCAGCGCGAGCAACTCGCATTCAAGTCTTCGCTGAGGAGCCAAGCCAGTGACCCGGCCATTCAGCGGAACAGAGATGTGGTAAGGGGATGTAACGTAGCTCACCACCTGATCCCTAAAAGGAGTGGTGGGAACTTTGGGCACGTACCCAGGTCGGGGTCTCAAGACAACTTGAGAGTTGGCTGGCCCGAATTCCAGGCATGCTTCCTCAACTGAAAATGCCTGCAGGTCCCTGACCCTCTTCACCGAAGCCAAAGCCATCAGGAGCGCAGTTTTCAAAGATAAAGACTTTAGCACTACTGAGAGAAAGGGTACAAAGGGAGCCCACTTCGGTGTAGATAGAACCACTGCGAGGTCCCAAGAGGGGATGTGCTGAGGGCGAGGCGGATTGAGCCTCCTTGCTCCTCTCAGGAACCTGATGATTAGATCATGCTTCCCAAGAGACTTACCTTCAACAGGGTCATGGTGAGCCGAAATGGCGGCCACATAGACCTTGAGGGTGGCAGGAGACAGCATTCATTCCAACCCCTCCTGAAGAAAGTAAAGCACTGAACCGATCGGGCATTTCCAGGGGCCCTCAAGCCGTGAAGAACACCAAGTGATGAAGAGGTTCCACTTCAAAGCATAGGTGTGTCTGGTGGACAGGGCTCTAGCTGAAGTGATGGAAGCTACCTAAACCTTCCGTGACCTGTCCAGAACCCACACGTGTAGGTTCCAAAGATTGGGACGTGGGTGCCAGAGGGTGCCCCGTCTCTGAGAAAGAAGGTCCTTCCTCAGAAGAATTGGCCATGGATGGGCTGTCGCAGGGAGTACAAGTTCAGGGAACCAGGTCCGGCTGGGCCAAAAAGGCGCAACCATGAGGACCTGCTCCTCGTCCTCCAAGGGTGCCCTCAGTCAGGGAGTAAAACAACTGGCAGTGGGAATTTCCTGGAGAGGCAAACAGGTCTACCGGAGCGTCTCCGAAGAATTCCCAAATCAGCTGAACCGACTGGGGTGAGTCTCCATTCCCTGGGGCGAGACTTTTGCCATGAGAGCTCATTGGCTGGACGATTGAGCCTGCCTGGAATGTAAATGGCAGGAAGCGACCTCAGATGCTTCCAACTCCACAAGAGGAGATGGCGAGTGAGTTGCGACATGCGGCGGGGCCATAGACCACCCTGATGTTTGATGTAAGCTATGGTCGCAGTTTTGTCCGTAAGGACCAGAACGTGCTTGTCCTTCAGCAGGGCCCTGAAGCGGTGCAGAGCAAGTCGTACTTTTAGCAACTCATGGCAGTTGACATGCCACTGAAGTCGGGGTCCCATCTGACGCAGCATGCCCATTGAACATGTCACCCCAGCCCATGGCAGAGGCATCTGTTCACACAACAACATGCCTGGACACAGGTTTTAAGGGCACGCCAGCCCATAGAAATGAGGGGAACAAACAAGGGGTGAAGGTTCGGAGGCAGGCAGTCACTCAGAGCGTGCCCAGTTGCCAGTTGCCATCTCGGGACTCGGTCGTGAAGCCAGTGCTGAAGCAGTCTCATATGGAGTAACCCGAGCGGTATGACTGCCACCACCCATGCCATATGCCCCAGGAGCCTCTGAAACAGTTTCAGTGGAACCACCCTCTTTCCCTCGAATTGTCTCAGGCAATTCAGCAGTAACAGTGCATGCTTGTTTGTAAGCCACATGAGTATGGCGACCGAGTCTATTTCCATACCGAGAAAAGAGATCCTCTGCACAGGGGGGAGTTTGGTCTTTTCCCAGTTGACCTGAAGACCCAGTCAGGTGAGATGTCTGAGCACCAGATCCCTGTGCTCGCACAACCGTACTTGAGAGTGAGCTAGAATCAGCCAGTCGTCGAGGTAGTTGAGGATACGGACACCTCGTTCCCTGAGAGGAGCCAGGGCTCCCTCTGCTACTTTCGTAAAGACGCGGGGAGACAGGGCCAACCCGAATGGGAGAACCTTGTACTGAAACACCTGCCCCTCGAAAGAAGAATGGAGACATGAAAGTACGTGTCCTTCAGGTCGATCACTACAAACCAATCCATCGGACAAATGCATTCGAAAATGCACTTGGGCATTGGCATTTTGAATGGGAGCCTTGCAGAGCTCAGTTCAAGGCACACAAGTCCAGGATTGGCCTTAACCCACCTGTGTTCTTAGGTACTATGAAGTAAGGGCTGTAAAAGCCTGAGTTCATGTCGGCTGGAGGGACCGGCTCTATCGCGCTCTTTGCCAGCAGGGTCAGAGCGCGGGCACTTGTCTGACTCCAAGTAGCAAAGCGGGCATGAGAAGGCAAAGCGTTCTCAAGCCGGATTTGCGTGGAAACTGGCAAAGGGAGAGGGGAATGAGAGTGGCGAGGAAGCACATCGGCCACTGTCGTTCGTGGCCTCTAGGGACCCGGACCAGACTCCCTCATGTCTGCCAGGTTTAGCCATAGGTGGCGCTCCTGGACCACCAAAGTGGACATCACCTGACCCAAGGAGCATCCAGTGACCTTCGTCTCCCAGAGAGCGAGGTCGGTACCAGTGCATGCCTCCTGCAAAACCCCTGGGTCAGAACTGCTCCTGTGCAGATGCTTGAGCAGCTTGGCCTGGCAGACCTGAAAGGAGAACATGGCATGCAGGGCAGAAGCGGTCTGGCCCGCAGCTCTATAAGCCTTGGCCACAAGCGTGGATGAAAACTTACAGGCCTCGAAGGGCAGCTTGGGACCACCAGGCCATGCGGAGGTGCTCTGCGGACACAGTTGCATCGCAACAGAACGCTCCACCGGGTCGAATCCCAGCATACCCCTTGGCCGCTCCACCATTGAGGGCAGTGAAGGTGGAGGAAGTACCAGAATGGTTTTGGGCAGTTAAAAGTGCCTTCCATGAACTGGTCACTTCCTGGTGTACTTCCGGAAAGTAAGGAACCTGACGGGGGTGCTGGCAATCAGCATGAGGAGCCCCCAGGAACCAATAATCCAGCCTCGAGTTCTCGGAACAGCGTGGACGGTTCCACTCAAGCCTGATGCTCTCAGCTGCCCAGGAAAGCACGGCCGTCAGCTCGGGATTGGACTTGGGCAACGTTGGAACTCCAAAGGGAGGCAACGCAGCTGAATCCTCATCTCCAGAGGACTCAAGCCCGCCCTTGTGATGTGGCGATCCCGTTAATCTCTTATCTTAAAAGAAAAAGCTCTTTTAGAGGTGCTGAAGTGCTCAGGGGAGCTGACGCGGGAAACCCAGATGAACCACTGAATTGCGCCGTCACACCAACACCAGTAGGTGTGGTGTTAAAGCAGTAAGCCATGTGTTCGGCTCCGAAGCGAAAGCTTGAATGCGAGTTGCTCGCGCTGCTCCTCATATACCCGCTCTGCGGGGCGTAGCTCGCAATGCAAATTCCAAAGACCAAGGTACTCGGCATACCATTGGCTCGTTTTGTAACCACTTGAAGGTGATTGGGCTCTCGGGTGAGATCCCATTCGTCAGTCTCTTTCTGATGTAACGTAGAAGATGATGGATGAAAGGGAACTTATGTTACATATTTGAAAAAGTAAATAATGCGTTACTTTACTAGTAACTTCAAACAAGTAATCAGATGACATAACTAGCCTTACTTGTAATGTGTTTGTGAGTTCCAGAACTAAAATGTATTCCTCACTACAGACTTCATACACACTAAAAGTACTTAATAGGGTAAAATCAATACATTGCTACTAGTTTCCCCTGAAAGCATTCATGTAGTTTTCATTAGCACATGCTTCCGAGATTACAATCAACAACCAAGTAAAACACTCAAATGGTTTATTTATCGCTCCTCATCAGCTTTGAACTTGCATGGCTTTACACACTCTCTCACTCACATTACATGTTTATGAAAATACCAAGAAGAGAGAGGTGAAAATGCTATATGTTTAGCACGTTATGTAGCCAAGGGTTAGCATTTTCAACCAATTAAAATTAGTGGTGGGCATAGATTAATTTTTTAAATCTAGATTAATCTCACTGTAATCTTGGAATTTATCTAGATTAAACTAGATTAAATTGGCTCATTTGAATTCTGCCGAAGGCATTCAGTACTACCCAAATAAAATAATGACTAAAAGTAACGTTAAGTCTTTGAGAACGGGTTTCTCAAGACAGGTGGTGCATTAGACCAGGGGCTCATCTCCTGTTTCTAAAATGCATCACAAACTGCTTGAGAAAGCTGTAAACAAATTCCACATTGCACAAGGTGCAAACAACCTTATGCCTGTTTCACACATAATCCGTCTGCAGTGCGTATGCGTTGCATATTTTTTTTACGCACCCATGTTAACGGATTCCATCATTCACGGGGTTGCGGTCCGTCAGTGCATTCCAGGAGCGTTGCGTCTGCAGCAGTGCAGCGATCGTTCACATACCGAGTACCGGACTGCAAACGCGTCCTGTGTGAAACCACAATGAGTATGAGTCCGTGCTATTTCTGCACCACATACGAAACGCACATGGACTGCATACGCACTGCAGACGGAGAATGTGTGAAACAGGCATGCGTCTTGTCGAGGTTTCGATTGAGAAGCTTCTTAAAAAAACATCCATGCTAAAATATCAAGGTGAAAGTCATCATAGCTCGCGTAGTATAGACCCAGCTCCCAACCCAATTTTGAGAATAGATTAACAGCAATATTTTTTATCGCCGATAAGAGTCTCCCGTTAACGCAGCACATTAACGCAGATAATGGCCCACCACTAATTAAAATATTGCAGGATTTTCTAAATTCTCAGTACAATTTTCTTTTGAAAAATGTAAGTAGTTTTATAAATAATTTTCAACAACATGCAGTAATTTCTGAGCAATGTAAAGTCACACATGAAAAAAAGAGAAAAAAAAAAAGAAAATGACTAGGTGGTCAAGGAGAATGAAATGTGAAAAAAGGATTTTAATTTGTGGGTTATAAACAAGAGATTCTAAAAATGGTCAAGTGTTCTCTGTCTTTGAACAGTTTTCTGTCTGTCAAAGTGAACATGGAGAGGTCTTGAAAGTATAATTAAAACCTCATTATGCTCTACAGGAGAAGTTCAAAATAAGAAAACTCTAGTATCTCACATTGATTTTGATTCTGAGAATAAAGGGAACAATGAAATAAATAATTAACCCGTTTGATTCTTATATCAAGTCACTTTATATTTAATTCAAATCTGAAAGGTTGCCTTATGCATACTGTATGCTTTAAAATATCACAATGCGAAAAAAAGAAATGAATCTCTCCTACTCTAATAG
Organism: Carassius gibelio; assembly: GCF_023724105.1. Classification (NCBI taxonomy): domain Eukaryota; kingdom Metazoa; phylum Chordata; class Actinopteri; order Cypriniformes; family Cyprinidae; genus Carassius; species Carassius gibelio. The sequence goes on along the minus strand of NC_068375.1, from coordinate 5,798,493 downwards.
ATAACATCGTTTATTGTATTCGAGTAATTCTAGTATGTGGGTCTTTTAGCTAATTTTACATAATAATTACAGAACGTATCTAATTTTTTAAAGGGTTTTTATTAAAAGGGTTTTTTATATCGGCCTGAGGCGTATAGCATTAATAAAAAAAAATTTAAAAAAAAAAATTTAAAAATAATGTATTTGAACCAAATCACTTACCCTGCCTTTAATTGGTGAACAAACAGCTTGGGTGAATACATGATGATAGCATTAACTGACCATTCAGTAGAATGAAAATCACGTGTAAATCAAGCAGCATGTCTGTTACTGTCTATTCTACACCCCACATTCTCTCCTCTTCTGTTTCACTCTATCAGTTCCTCCTCCTTTCTGGCTCATTTTGTTTAATCACTGTTCAGATGTAATCTGCATTTCAGACTTAATGATGAATAAATGATGTTCCTCCATTAAACTGCAGGCGTCGTGGTGAGTGGCTCTCCCAGTCTAATCATACATACAGCCCTCCTTTGGCTCTTCTGATCTTCTGCTCCACGACTTTCTTTTGATAAATTACAAATATAATGAAAATGAGAAATTGCTTCAGCCAATATCCAGAGATTTTTATCCTCTGGCACTTTAACTGCAATTATACATAAATCACCAAGTAACCAAGCAACCAACCTACGTAACTATCCAACAAGCAAATCACCTGATCAACCAAATGACCAGGCCCAAACATTTAATTAACTATTGTTGCTACTGCTAACTAAAACGTACACTTTGTTGCACACAATACACCCACTACTACTACTGCATTTATACAGGCTACTGTGTTAATGAATACCTCTCAATGTTACCTTCTTATGTCTGAAATATATATAGAGAGACTTATATATAGAGACTTTTTACAATTTTACAGAAAACTGATTGAAAAAACACAATGACTCAGAGCGTCATTTGTTTGTTTGTTTGTTTGTTTTTTAAAAAGGGACAATGCACATTAATCAACATGAGCAAACAAGTCCACCATGTAAATGTGCCAGATTTAGTCATTCAGGCAAATTTTCATCTCCAGTCCTGCAGTCGTGGGTCGTAGGAGCATATTTCATTAAATTTATACCTCTACTTCAACTAAATCAATATAAGAGCTTGACCCCTGACCACCACTGTCCAAAACCGGTTGGCATTTTATGAGTCTAGGACAAAACCAATTTACGAATCCACTGGAGTTTCTGTAAAAGATGGATTAAAGCAGAAGGACGCCAACAGCTCAGCAGCATGAGACTGTATTTGATGTGTGTCTGTAATGAGCCTCGCTTTGCTTTAATAGGTGCATGATCATAGAATACGGCCAGTGTTTCTTTAGGGATCTGAATGCTGGATAATCAATTCACTGGAAGTGTCTGTAAAGTTTAAGCAACCACTTGAAACTTATCAGTCTTACCGTAACGTTCAAATATGTGGCTTTGTTGAACAAATGTTGCTCCTTGGAAAAGGGAAACATTGTGCTATTTTTTTAACCATAATAAGGGCAGACTCAGGTGGTTTGTGTCTGAACGTTCAGTCAATTATAATGAGTGTGTCACAGCTGCCTTCTATGGCGACATGAAGAACAAGACGTGGGCTGAACTCAAAGTAAACAGTCCAACACGGGGTAACTAAAGGCAGGCAGAGACACATAGGAGACACAACACTGACATTCGGGGGGGAGTTGTGGGCGCTCTGGGTGTCCTTCAGGACAGACATGGGATGGCGGGCCTTGACGGAACAGCCTCCGAGGCTGTGGCCCCATCCTGCACCTCTATGGCAAAAGTCATGGCTTAGTGGTTAGAGAGTTTGACTCCTAACCCCAGGGTAGTGGGTTCGAGTCTCGAGCCAGCAATACCACAACTTAGGTGCCCTTGAGCAAGGCACTGAACCCCCAACTGCTCCCCGGGCGCCGCAGTAAAAATGGCTGCCCACTGTTCTGGGTGTGTGTTCACGGTGTGTGGGGGTTCACTCCTGTGTTTGTGCACTTTGTATGGGTTAAATGCAGAGCACGAATTCAGAGTATGGGTCACCATACTTGGCTGTATGTCACTTCACTTATAGAAGCCCTACTACCCAAAAAAAAATGCTTGGAGAGGTTTACAGGCATCTTGGGAGGAACGGGGTCCTGAGAGTGTTCTGTAGTAGAGGGCACAACAGCCCTCTCTAAGCTTGACGTGGAGACAGAAGCCCACTCTGGGCTAAACTCAGGAACAGGAGCCCTGCTTGGGCTAGGCTCAGAGAAGGGGTGCCGCTTACTGTTATTGTCCTGGCTGAACTCATGTAAGAGAGTAAAATTTAATCAAACACATGTGGAACTGCATTAACTAAATGGGGACAGGAACAGGAACATAACCAAAAATCATACCTGCCAACCTTGAATAAATTTTATGAGTACTACACCCCCCCCCCCCAACATTTTTTTAGTAGTGCATCAGTGAAAGTCTCTTTGTAACAAATGCTGCCTTTGGAGGCAATCATTTTCTTGTCACCAGAGAACTAAACATGTCTGTGCTCATATTAATAGATTATTAATAATATTGAAAAGAGCGTATAATTTTTCTTTTTCCGTTTTTTTCAGGGGAATAAATTGAAAGAACAGCATTGTTTGTTACATTTGTTACATTTACATTTATTTGTTACATTTATATTATTTACATCAAGCTTTTGAATGGTATAGTAGTGTATATTGTTATTGAAACTTCATAATGTTTCACTTGATTATACATTTAGTCAGGAATTATAGTTTGGAAAAAGTATTTGGAAAAAGTCTAACTAGTAAAATGTTTACACCTTATGTGAAAACTAGTACAAGTATATAAATAAATAAAAAGAGATTTAGGCTACTCATGTTTATGATCTCTGCTGAATAAAGTGCTTCATTCTTTTTTCTGAGGAAATCCAAATCTCAAATACTCAAATATCATTTGGGGGTGAATTATATCTTATTCTTCTCATCGCGAAGCAAACAGTAAAATAAAAAAATAAAAACTTGATTTAACATTATAATCTGAAAAGAGCGTTCAGCGCAAGGGCGTGGTCGAATATAATGAAGGGAGATGTGAAAAACGGCGTTTTCATATGGATTACTTTATCACAGAGTATTTGTTTTCGGCAGCTTGTTTGGTTTAAAAGTAGACATGTCAAGCTTTCTATAGATATATCTCTCATGTCTCTTCGTTGAGTATTCACGGAGTTACACTTCATTTTAATGACGTGTTTGTAAATGAAGATCAGCGCAGACAAAGACTGCAGACAGCGCACCTTGTTTGTTATCTTTATTTTATAAGTGCACAAAGGTGTTTTGTTATTATGTCTGTATACAAATAAAAGTAGACCCTTTACAGATTCAATTTTGCTCTTATCTGTACGATCAAAACTGAAAGTGTAATTTAAGTTATTTTAGGAGTTATCAGGAGAAAATGGCTCATAACGCGTATACGTGTCAATAGACTCCAGAGGGTTGAACAGAACAATTCAAAACGAAAGAAAACAGACTGCTCTCTGCTTATGTAACGTTAATCCGTATGAAATGTGCATTTCTCTGGCACGTTCACTACTGCGAAGATCGCGAGACAGCATTGTCAACTTTATCTTTGCAGTCGACACGACACTGATACCGAAAACACTTGTTTATAAATAATTATATTCATTAAATATCCATAATCATTACTTTTGCCGGTTCTTTGTGACAGCTTTTAGTTGCGTTATTGGCATGGCCACCCTTACATGTTAGCCTACATGAACGCGTGAACTGAACTGAGCTCGTCACAGCTGGACTGCTTGTTATGATGTCAAGGTCACTTTTAATGTTCATAAATTCAATTATGCTAAACATAGCCTAACTGTTACCTTTATCTTACGTTAATCAGCACCTGGCCTGTCTCAAACCTTCTAGATTTCAAGCCATTCCACCACTTTTCTAATTCTAACTGCAAACTAAGCTTGTGGATAGGAGGAGCAGGTGGGCGGTGGGTTAACATGCAGCGCTCTGATTGGCCGAAAGCTTTTCACTCCATTCACACGCTGTGGATCAGCGGCAGAATCAGCGTCATAGATTGCATGGAAACTGAAATCGGCGAAATGCGAGACGCAACAAAATGTGTACCTAGATAGCAGCGAATCGTACAAGCGTACTTATGGGTCAAAATGCTTGCAGAGTACGAAAAATGCATACATGTTGGCAGGTCTGAAAAATGGGCATAAGGAAACACGTGTTGAGCTAAGACATGGGCAGCACATAGACAGAAAACAACAAATAAAGGTTCCCTATTGGCATTGATGGTTCCCATCCATTGATCCACCGATGGATCCATGGACCTTTCTATCCCTTAAAATGTTCTTTAAAATGGGGGAACAAAAGGTTCTTCCGATTATTACACTGCAAATGAATGTATGACTTAATTAATTAATACATAAATGTCTTATGTTAATAATGTTACATAATAATGCTAGTAATGTTTACCCTCATACGGTGGCTTTTAGGAGAAAATATTTATATATTCATGTCAGCTTTAGTCATAAAATTACATACATACAAAATACATATATATATATATATATATATATATATATATATATATATATATATATATATATATATATATATATATTTTTTTTATTATTATTATTATTTTTTTTAGGTACTATAGATCCAATGCACATTATTTGATTTGATTTTCCAGAAACTTTTATCCAAAGGTATTCATTCATTCATTCAGAAATGAATTTTATTTTATTTATATTTATGCATATGGTAAAAACTTTTACCTAAAGTATCTTTCTTTCTTTCTTACTTTCTTTCTTTCTTTCTTTCTTTCTTCATGCTCTGTAATGTTTTATCTTGTGTCTGTTAAAATTTTTATTACAGACTTGACAGAAACCATTATACAATTACAGCAGCAATTTTAAATCTTTTTACAGCCTTTCTATAGTATCTCATAAACAGGACTTGCTTTAAGGGAGACACTTAAAGGTTTTAGTGTTCTGTCTGCATTTTAAAACCCTCTCTCAGAAGTTCATCCTCTCAAAGCCTCATCAGAGAAGCAGTTTTGAAACAAATCCACCATCTTTAACAATGCAAATTAAAGCCCAATACTGCTTGACTTCTTAATCTATGTACATGAATAGATACACATCTCTAATGGATAACCCTTAACCTGAGATTCTCAAGCTCAGATTCTCTAATTTTCCCCTACCAGGGTTTCTGCAAGTTGTATGGGGGCAAATTTAAGACTTTTTTTTTTTTTTTTTTTTGTGCCTAAAAAAAACTCCTAATTTTTTTGCTTATTAATATATAGTAGAGTTAAGGGATCTAAAATATGGTAATGCGGAATATGTTATTAATGTGTGCTTTATAGGTACTAATAAACAGCCAATATGGCAGTAGTATGCATACTACTAATATATAACTAGTTAGAGAGAATTGATCCTTAAACTAAAATAAAGTGTTAACATGTTTACCATCATTAAGGGATGTTTAGATATGTGTATTGGAAAATAAGCCATTTAATGCCATGACTTTACCAATTAAAGATTTCTGCTTTGATTTAAGACCTTTCTAAGGCCTTAATTTGTGGAAATCTGTGAAGAGCTGCAGAAACTCTGTCTACACTATGATAACGCTGCAGTGCATTTGTGCAAATAATCACCTTTCCAAGAGAATGAAAACTTGCTGCTCAACTTTGGCAGCTCTCAGCTCCCCCCTGCATCTGCTCGAGTCACACACAGAGCGCTGAACATCAGCCCTGTTTGCCAAATGCGACAACACAGGAAAACGAGTCCCAGACGGGGAGGACAAACACGGAGGGAGATGTGCAGGTGGGTGGAGGGGGAAAATAACAGGTTAGCGCATGCTACCGCTTTGCAGATGGCTTGGTTTAGAAAAAAGAAAAAAAAAAGTGTTGGAAGCAAGTAAAAACTGTATAAAACAATACTCAGCTGTTCAAAGAGCATGATATTATACAATAATAAATTGAAAATGCATTTCACATTCATCTTTATTGTATTTTCTTGAAACAAATTTTTTGTCTTTCAGAAATGACTACATAAAGGTTAAGGAAATATTGCAACATTTAATTACTTTTATGGACAAAAACTGCATTTATTTTTATTTTATTTTTTATTAAATTCTGTTTTCTATGATACAAAATCAATATATATATGTGTAATCAGCTTGTTGTCCATAAAAAAATAATGTAAATGAGTGACCTCAGTGCAGTGTGTGACGCTAACTGGACAGTATGTCCCAGCGAGCTGATGTAATGTGAGGGAGAAATCAAAACTCACTACCTCCAGTGCCAGATTCATGCTGCTTGTGGTGCCATGAGCGTTACAAAAACTAATTTCAGTCTTTCACAGTTTCTGTCAGCCTCAGATCCACAGATGGTTAGTTAGCATTTAGTGGCTCGCATTGGCTTGACTGTGAACACTCTGACAAACAGTTTGCTTGTAACAGGCTTTCTGAACTCATAAAGCATTTGTTTATGAATGGTGTTTCGCTTTATTTCAAATGTGAGGAATTCCAGAAAATGGGGAAACGTTTATATTAATAGTTAATTGTTTAATAGTGCAGAGTTTTTATACTATAATTTAATTTAATACTTAATTTATACTTAAAGTGAACTTAAAGGGATAGTTTATAATTTAATTTACAATTTAGTTTAATACTTTATTCATACTTAAAGGGTTACTCCACCCCAAAATGAAAATTTTGTGATTAATCACTTAACTCCATGTCGTTCCTAACCCGTAAAAGCTCTGTATGTCTTCAGAACACAATTTAAGATATTTTGGATGAATACCTGGAGGCTTGTGACTGTCCCATAGACTGCCAACTGCTATAATGTCATGTGAAATATACTGTTATTTTTATTTATTATACAAGTCAGTATAATCCAAGCAAGTATATTGTTGGTAAGTACATGAAAAGTAGTCAGTCTTTACCATTCTGGCTTATCGTGTCTTTGTGCCAATGCAGATACCGAATTCAGCTAGATACAAATAACAGCATTAAGTTGCACAAAGTGACATTATTATTGTTGTCATCATCGATCTCTCTTGTCTTTCCTGCAGAGAAGTGAATCACCTCTGTTGGGTGGCAGCATTGTGCTTGGCCACGATTATCCGACATATATAATTCCCCAGGGTTTGCTCTGAAGTTGATGAATGTGGCTCTGGCTGTAATTCATAAACATGTTTGCAGTCTGTGAGGGAGCTCTAGCACAGCCCTGCGCTCTTAATTGAGATACTTAACATGCAAGACAAATGAGGCAACTCGACACGAGGCAGGTTCATCACACTTACTTTCTCCCCAACGGAAGGTGCGACTCATCACACACGTACAACATGAGACATAAAATCAGGGCGCAAATTTAGGGGGTTATTGCTGAGACCAGCATAATTATGATTTAAGATGATAAACAAAAGATTTGTTCTCATTATATATAGATATATGCATGTTTTAACATATTTTTCTTACAATGCTTCATCAACCACAAAGACAGTCAGAAAGAATATGTAATTAATTTCACTTAGCACTAATTAAACAATATGACTGCCCAGAAGAGAAGAGAAGAGAAGAGAAGAGAAGAGAAGAGAAGAGAAGAGAAGAGAAGAGAAGAGAAGAGAAGAGAAGAGAAGAGAAAACATCCTTTGGAGTACATTACAAGTGCACATTCAGTACAATTAAGCACACTTCTTTTTCACAAGGCCTGCCTTAAGACAAACTAAAACAGACCACGCTGTGGAAATGACCTACAGATATTCATTAAAATAGTCAACAATCCTGAAAGTGGCTGTGTGTTTGGCACCGGAGTATGACAGGATGAGTGATGTGCACTCTGGAGGACATTAGCTTGTGGTAATGTTCAGTTTGCGTGCTTGCATTGAATGCACTATTCATCAATGCACTGTGGCTGCTGCATGCCCTCTCAGCTTATTGACACGTTCATATTGACAGTACAATGTGCTTTGAGCACAGCTGGAGACGCCTGGAGTGGAATTGACTGGGGGACTTTATTGACTTTATGGTGTGTCTCGGATAGTGCAGCTCTTCAGGGTGGACTAAAGCTGACCTGTGGAGTCCACAGATGTGCCGGACTCTAATGGCACGGCTGCTTGTAGATGTCTGGGAAAACATGACCTTAGACAGTTTGAGTCCCTCAAAAGCACCGTCTAAATCAGGCGGGATCAGCTTCTATAAACAGTGCAGTAAAAATCTATGAGTCACATAAAACCTGCAGCAGATTTCCAGCGATTGAAGTTCAGGTTCTTGGCATATGAATCACAGTGACGATAGAGATTCTAATAGATAGGCTTGTGGTAATGCAGGAATTCAGTGCTTTGTCATGGGCCCGTTGCAGATGAGTATTGATCCTAAAGCCTTTTTGTGTATCACAAAGGGGTGAAATGAGTGAATCCTTCTTTCTTTTTTTCTTTTTTTTGTATTGCAAAGATCTCAACAAAGCTCTGATGTAGGTCAGCAAAACCAATTTAAACCGAAAATCTGTGCATATTAATGGTATACGGCTTGGCTCTTTGCGATTTTAATGGCCATTTTATCATGTCGGGGAAAAAAGTATGAAGTATAATAAAGCATGAAGGGACAGTTCACTCAAAATGGATTGTTTTGTTTTCATTTACTCCCCCTTCACTTGTTCAGCCCTGCTCCCGGGGACCCAGCGTCCTGCAGAATTAAATCCAGCCTGCTCCAGCACACCTGACCCTGAACACCTTGATTAGCTGGTGCAGGTGTGTTCGATTAGGGTTGGAGCTGAACTCCACAGGACAGCGGGTCCCCAGGAGCAGGGTTGACGACATGTGCAGTATGATTTTCTTTCTTCTGCTGAATACAAAAGATGATATTTTGTTTTCCAAAAAAAAAAAAAAAAAAATGACAGTAGCCAATGACAACTGAATATATAAAAAAAGAGATATGGCTATCATACTATAGAGAGTAAAATAGCTATAATCAACTTTTAGTTACCAACTAAAATTGTTTAGTTACCAACATTCATCAAAAAAAAGAAAACAGAATATTGCTCAAACTCATAAAGGTTTGTGGTAGATGAGTAAATGTAGATTTCGGTAACACCTTAAAGAACAATTCTCACTATTAGGTAAAATACTAGCATTTTGATTGTTTATTAGTAGTTATAAAGCACATATTAATACCATATTAATACCTTATTGTGCACAAATATATATTTTAGATCACTTAATCCTACTCCATACCTAAACTTAACAACTACCTTACTATTAATGAGCAGCAAATTAGAAGTTATTTCAGGCAAAAGTCTTAGTTAGCAAATCAGCTCGCTATTACTGTGTATTTACAGCTCTCACGATTATAGATGAACGCCATCTATATGAATAGAGAAGTGGATTATTGACTTTATGGTGCATTTATATTATTACCATCTCTATAACTGGGCATCAGCACATCAGCACATATTTTCATCTCAATTCATTGTAAATGCTGCATTTCTAGCAATCTCATGATGTTCTGTAATTGGCATACAAAGTTAAATCTATTTTTTTGGTTGTTGTTGTTTTTTTTTTCTTACTGAAATTATTACTTTTTTTTTCTTGTGCTCAAATAAATCACTTATATGATTTCTTAGTTTCTGTGTAATCTTTTATAATTGAAAAAATGGACCCACTTTATATTAAGTGGCCTTAACTACTATGTACTTACATTTTAATTAATTATTTAGTACAATGTACGTATTGTGTACATACATGTTTTTACATTGTACTTATATTTATAAAAAAACTACATGTAATTACATCTGTATTTAATTTCTGTAATTACATTTATAATTACACTGTTGACCCACACTTTACACCTTAACCCACCCTTAAACTTACCCATACCTCCAACCCTCTCCCTAACCTTACCCCTATCCCACCTCAATAGCAGCAAAAGTGTTTTACAATACAATATGAACACAATAAGTACATTGTACTTATTTTTTTATGTAAGTACATAGTAGTTAAGGCCACCTAATATAAAGTGGGGCCGAAAAAAACTATATACATATATATATATATATATATATATATATATATATATATATATATATATATATATATATATATATATATATATGCAGTGGTATGTTTAATGACAAAAATAGTTAATAGGTATTTATATATATATATATATATATATATATATATATATATATATATATATATATATATATATATATTTGGGGGGGGGGGGGGGGTGTAGACATAGTCTCATAAAAATATTCATAATTTTTCATGACATCTTCTTCAGATTTGAAATAGAAACTCATGAGACATGTGGCTTTCAACCCATTACTTTTCTAGATTGCTCCAGGTATCATTTCATGTATTTTCATATCAAATAAAAAATATTTAAGTGTGGTAAGCAGTTCAGTGTCTATAACTTTTAATATTTTTGAGGATTATCAAATCTGGTTGATAAAAAGTAAAGCCCAAGGGGTCTTCTTTCCAAAGACACCAAAATTATGTGTGTAACAAGTGTGTAACAAGCATAAGTAAGGAACTCTTACAATTTTAAGTTAGGTAGAGCACTTTCACCTGTGAATCCCATAATAGGGGGTGCTGGCTAACGGGTTAATAGTGACCCTTAAACTAAAGTGTGACCGATGCATGATGAGTTACATTCCAAAGTTAGTTAAGTTAAGGGGGTTGTTCACGAACCCTAAATACAAGCCATAGTGATGATTGGCTTAACATCTAATCAGTAACCAATAAAAGAAACTGAATTTATTAAAATGATGAAATTACACCAGCATTTTAAGAAAAAATCCCTTCATCCTGTGATGTATTCCTTCAAATTATTCTCTCTGGACAGCACACAAGCTGCACACGATCGATCACAAGTCTGGGTTTTAAATGCCAAGATTCTCACACAAGCTAATATGCTTGGCTGGTAATTACACACAAAGCTTTTTCTGGACAGATCCATTGCTTTTTAAGCCTATAATACAGTCATAATTCACTTTAATTTGGCAAACACTTTGCTGAAAATCAGAATCTCAACTTTCATTCCATATCCTTTAACTGTGATTGTAATATATCTGGTTTTAACCTTTAAATGTTGCCATTATTTTCTGTCTGATCTGCGTAAATTGTGCAGACTACTGATTATTCTCTAACACTTTGCTGTTTTTATTTACACTGTTGTTGTAACTTTTAGTTATTTGCTGATACTGAGAGCTCATGTCTTACTCTTAGTCTTGGTCGTCACTGTCGTTGGGGTTTATGTTAAAGGTCTGCTGATCAATGCAAAATGTAGGCTATTAAAGTAATAGACAGGTCTATTGTAAGTGTTCTAATGGTGTGGGTTTATCAGTGATCTTAAATGAAGCCTATTCTGTTATGCCAGTAAGTATATGTCTTTAAAAGTGAGCCACTGCTTGATTTTTATTAGTTGAAATCAGAACTTTGATTTTAGTTCGCTCCAGTCGCCAGCCTTCACTCACGGGTCTTCCCTCTGAATATCATTTGCATAATTAAGAGCTCATTATTCATTGTGCTGTTTGTGATGTGACAGGCCTTTCCTGCACAGCACACAACTAATTATTTCCCAGATACATTACACTGATATATAATAATGTATTCCTCTGAAACTCCACTAATCACTCATAAAATATGTGTTTCCGTCCTCAGAGTTATTATTTTGTCCCCGTTATAATGTTAAGTACTAATTAAGCTTAATAAATCATTCACAACCTTAAGTCAGCAAGTTTGAATGTATGCAAGCTGTAAAGTTAGAGTTTGATTGAACTAGGGCTATGTTTTCCACACTTAAACACTTAAGATACTTGTTTGTTTCAGAGAAATGTAGAGGAAAAACAACACTGTGTGAAATACAGTACATTATGCATGAGAAAGAGGGAAACAAGTGTTATGTATTACATGGCAAATGTGAAATAATAATAATAATAATAATAATAATAATAATAATAATAATAATAATAATAAATTTAATAATTTTTCATAAGGATTAATTGTAGAAAATCTTTGAAATAATGCGGCTCGAGTTCATTATTTAGCTCCAGGTTTAAAAGGCCTCATGCTTGATTTACCTCCTTTTAAAATGATATGCTTGAATGGGACAAAACTACATAACAGACTTGTGAAACATAATGCGCTGCTTGTTATTGCTTCAACAATTCACAGTTTGTTGCCCCTGCATGACATTTTAGGACTTTAACAGTGAAATATTGATTGCAATGTTGCTGTTTTGTCATAACAAATATGGTCTCCTGTGTTTTTGTTTTGCATTTAGTGTAAATGTATCTTGTCCAGTTAATTTCACCTTAATTGAAACCATTTTCTGATACAAAAAAAATAAATAATAATAATAATAATAATAATAATAATAATAATAATAATAATAACAATAAAAAGGTTGCCTGTTATTTTATAATAAAAAACAACAACAATAGTAATAATAAACAGGGTTTCCTCTTTTTATATTAGGTGTAAATATAAATACAAAAATAAAAAATAAAAAAAAAAATATCGAATTTGTCAGGCATATTTAGAAAACAAATCACAATCAATCGAACCACAGAGTTTTTACCTTTTTTTTCAGCAACGATCACTTATTCTTTGATATATTTTAATAAGTACAGGTAAAAATAAGTATGTTTCATTTTTACACAAATCTGTCAGTTATGCTGAATAATGATAGAATATGAAATAACCCATATCTTAACATTTCATTTTAACTAAAGATATTTGAAATGTTTAATTTTATTCATGTAATAATATCTTGTCACAGCGGGTCAGAAAAAAAAAATGGAAGAGAAGGGATCGAAATGCAGCTCTCAACAAAATCAAACATGAATAAAATCAGTCAAATCACAAAACAGATCTGATCAAACTGAGGGTAATGAACACATTTATGAGGGGAGAAACAACAAACAGGTGTGCAACATAATTCGTGTCCATGGTAACAAATGGCCAGGAAGAAAAACACAGGAATACAAGGAAGTACAAAACACCAAATATCCTCTTCTGTTGATGGCCTGTATACAAACAGCTCGGTATGTGTTTGAAGTTTATCTTAACTACTTTCAATTTTAAGTAGCTTGCATCTTTTCAAACTAGGGTCGAAGGGGACACAACCGTGTCTCCTAAACCTTGAAGGCTGGGTTTATTTACACAGGCTCATATGACCTCTCTTGCAGCTGACAGCTGTATCAAGCCAGTGGCATAAAGGAGATTAGAAGTGTTTACTTTCCCGAGTGCTGTGACGCGTCACTACATTCAGGATGGAGATAACCTCTGGAGTATCAGGAGACACGGAGCTACACATACTAATACTTCTGGAGCAAAGCCAGCTTCAATTCCATTCTGGAGGAACTCAGATACAAGCAATCACAGGTCACTGTCCCCGCTTCCCAAAGGCCAGAGTCACGGCCACCTCATTCTGGGCTGAAACTGAACTGCTGATGAATGCTATTCATCATCAGAGCTCAGAAATAATCCAAGTGTACGAGAGGATAAAAGAGAGAAGATGTTTTATGTGAAATGAACATAATCCTATTTCCGGACACCAAATGGAAAGTAAAACTATTGTGCAAGATTAAACAACATTCACACCGCTTTACTTCTTGGCAAAGATAATACTCAAGTGTGCCAGAAATGCTTACATTTTCTGGAATGTACTTGCAACCGAGAACATAATTCTTTCACTGGCAGGCTTTTAACTACAAATTTACTGTTGAATCAAGAAAGAAAAATCATTTAATTGTAACTTGTCAGGATATAAATTCCCTGTCCTTTAACACTCTTAGTCCAAAGCATCATGACCATTCAGTGCTCCCTCATAATTTTTTTTTATGCAACTTGCAATTGTATTTTATTATTATTTTTTTTTTAATTAAGTTGCATGGTTAGGATAGTTCTTTGTCTAAAATGATTCAGTACAACATTAATTCACATCTGCAAATATTAGAAAATGTGCTTTAAGCAGAAATCCTTCCCTTGTGAAAAAGAAGTGCACTTCATTGTATTGTAATGTAGAAAGAGTAAATATCTATAAATACCTGGGCATATGGCTTGATTAAAGGTTGGGTTTTAATATTCATATTTTGAAAATCTTTAAAAAAAAGCTCAGACCCAAATTAGGGTTTCTTTTCCATTCCTTTTAAAGCAAAAATAGATTTATTCAAAGTTGTTTTCTTTCTGTGCTGGACTATGCCGATGTGCTTTATACGCATGCTAATCACTAAAATAAATGTATTGTGTATATACCATGATGCAATAGGATTTGTGACCAATGCTCCTTCACGTACCCATCAGTGTACTTTGATTGGTTTGGTTGGCTGGCCCTCCTTGTATCAGAGGAGAGAAATGCATGTTGATGTTTATTGGCAAAGCTCTAATAGGTAAACAGCCTTTGTATATCTGTAGTCTCTTATCTTATTGTTCTGGTAATTATAAAACTAGATCATCTTTTAAATTACGTTTAACTGTGCCTAGATCATACTCTGAGTTTGGTAAATCTGTCTTTTCTTGTTATGTGGCTAGATTATTGAATGAAAGGCAGAGTATTTTGATGCTAGACGTGCTCCCATCTTTAAATATTTTTAGAAAACTTTTGGTGCGTCTTACTTGAAAGTATCATATTCTTGTTTTACTTAACATTTATATATTTTGTTAGTTCTGAGTGCTGGACAGGACTTTTTTTGTTTTGTTTGTCTTGAAATATTTTTGTGTGAAACTTTGTGTGCTGCCATTTTGGCCAGGACTCCCTGGTAGAAGATTTTTTTTTTTTTTTTTTACAGGATAAATATAGGATAAATAAAAAATAAAAATAAAAAAAATTCTGTACCTCAAAAATGCATGGTGAACCACTGGCTGTCACTTTCAGCAGCAGATTTGCTTGACTGATTACTATTATTTAAATAACATTGTTTAAACACCACGGCCTACCTGAGTATTGCTGCTGACCACTGTCCATCCCTTTATGACTACAGTGTACCATCTTCTGATAGCTACTTCCAGCAGAATAATGTACCATGTCACAAAGCTCAAATCATCTCAGACTGGATTCTTGAACATGACAAGTTCTCTTTACTCAAATGGCCTCCACAGTCACCAGATCTCAATCCAGTAGAGCATCTTTGGGATGTGGAGGAACAGGAGATTCACATCATGGATGTGCAGCCAACAAATCTGCAGCAACTGTGTGATGCTATCATGTCAATATGGAGCAAAATCTCTGAGGAACGTTTCCAACACCGTGTTGAATCTATGCCATGAAGAATTAAAGCAGTTCTGAAGGCAAAAGGGGGGTCCAACCTGATACTAGCAAGGTGTACCTAATAAAGTGGCCAGAGAATGTATATGTTTTTAATTAATCAAAATTATAAAACTTAAATAGTGAAAACGGATGAAACTGTGTGTGTGCCGGTTTTTTTTTTTTTTTTTTTTTTTTTATGCCAGTTGGGAATGAAACCTTAATACACACCGACTCACTGTGGTTCATTTAAACCATTATATCTCTGGAGAGTTCCCACAGGGACAGCAAACCAGACGCGTGTGTGTATGTGTGTGTGTGTGCCAGCGTGTTAGGTAAACTGAATCAGAAAGTACCAGTATAACACCAGACTATACCCAGGCTGTTACTTGTGCTTAAATACACAAATAAACAGGTGTATGAAGCCCCTGCTCTTAGTCTATACCTGATTCATATTAGAGTACACGCTGACACCACGGAAACAGCTTGCCATATGTTGAGAATGCAATAATGATGAAAACAGCTTGGTTGTGAAAAAGTAATACTGTAAATAGCTTGTTTCCCTGAGGACATTTCAGCCAACAGCAGCTCTGGGGCTTTCAGAAAGAAAGAGGCAAGAGCAGTGTCAGATGAAGGGAACTCTATTCATAACGGGACATCTCACTTACTGTAGCACACAGATTTACTAGAGGAAACTTTATTTATTTGAGAAAAAAATAAACCCGAACCAAAGTCAAATAAATAGTTAATTAAAATAATTAAATGTCAAATAAATACAAACTAACCAATGAAAATGATGTACATGTTGACAGCTGTAGGAGGAATTACAGTCAGTGCTATGCTAGGTTAAGTTCTTCTGATTGGCTGCAAGGACGTTGCTAGGCAGTTGTGAAGCAGTTATTAAGGTCATCAATGTGTAGGAACAACTTTAACTCAGAAATTGCTAGGACATTTCACAAATAAAAAAAAATAAAAAAATCCAGCCAATATGGAATAGTCTCAGATTGTACACGAAATTCAAAGTTTTGAACAAACGTTCTTCCAGGAATATTAATAGAACATTTGTTCAGAGTTATTGGTTACACTTTGCCTCAGTAGTCCATCATTCTACCCAATATAAATATCTTTGCAACTACTAGGTTTTAAATGTTTCCAGTTTCAGAACATCTAGAAATAAGTAACATTTCTATAAAGTTTGCAGGATGATAAAATGGAAAGTTCTCATAATATTTGCATTACAAATATATATATATATATATATATATATATATATATATATATATATATATATATATATATATATATATATATATATATAAAGAAGAAGAAGAATTCAGTGAATAAGGTACATACTCTACACAAGTTCTGCCACTTACAGTGAGATTCGAGATTTATAAAATAAAATTTGTGCAATAACATTAGGTCAAAAATACATAATGAAGCAATGCTAATATACCTGATGATATACCTAAAGCGTCTCCTAACAAAGAAATTAAGATGGACCACGATGTAAAAACAAAGAAAAGTACAGTCTTATGGAGTCTGTTAGCACACGTCTCACTGAGATCTTTTCGGATCCTCTGCACTTCATCGCGAATGTGCTTGATCCGCGTTATAAAGACCATTACTTGGATGCGGAAATAAGGCAGCGTGCACGAGAAATGATCCAGGCCGCGCAGGATGCAAAAAACCCGCGTGGAGACGGAGAAGCGCCAAGTGCAGGAGACAGATCAGAGTGCAGAAAAAAAGACTGGTCTCTGCACCAGATGAGTGGCATGCACCATCGTTGTCTGATATGTTCAGTGGAATTCTGCAAGAAAGAGCCTCAAATAATAATAATACGTTGGCTATTTTGTTCTTATACACACACACAAACATATATACATACATAATATCAGATTGTAGCCATATTTATGCTAGGTTTTCTGCTAGATTTCTGCTTTAATTTGGTAAAAATGTTTATTTATGCCCTGGCCCTATTTAAATACACTCTCTCAAATATTTCTCAAATGTCAGGCAGATGACAAGCTCAACTGCTCAACAGCTAGATGGTTATCTGTCTGAAGTCCCCATCCCCAGAAGTTATAACAGTCTTGCCAACTGGGGAAGTAATGCACTTTCTAGTCCTACATAGAAAAATTTAAAATGCACTTCACCTAAATGCACTTTGTTTTTATGAGAGAACTGTTCATTTTAAAACCTTTCTGCAGGCCAGTAGGCCTGTACATTATTATTAAATATACACATGAGCGGGATACATTTTTAATTTGAATTTTATTTTATACTGTGCATTGTTGCAATGTGCTTAATAAATATTTGCATCATTTGTAATTATGTATTTTTATGTTTTTTTTTTTTTTTAAATAAGTTATTTAATTGTAATTATCTTTGAAACTTTAATATTAATTTATGCAATTGCAATGTCTTAATTTTAGTAAAGTTAGTACACGGTCATAGCAATAAATACAATGGTACTAATAATTGGCATAATTTATTTCGGTGTTTCGTTTCGGTTTTCGGCCTTGGTTTTCTCTATTTCGGTTTTCGGTTTCGGCCAAGAATTTTCATTTCGGTGCATCCCTAATATATATATATATATATATATATAGAGAGAGAGACACACTATATACACAGTATATGTAAAGATGGAGATCAGGCTTTATCAATTACTGCAGTGGCACATGTGTGTGTTATTATAGCCGTTCTCAGTCTTGTTGAGCTGAGCTGTGATTAACTCACCGCACTTCTCCAGGGTCCTCTGTCACCAACACGTCTGTCTTACAGCTGGCTATAGGGTTGATTGACAGCTCCACCGGAGGTACCACAAAGCTCTTGCTGACTGGCAGCCAAAGGCCTTGACCCAGACTGTAGGATGACCTGCAGCAGGAGGGACACGAGAGTGTAACGGGTCAGCTGAATTTCAATGACCCTGTGGAACATGCCTGAATAAAGACAGCTGCTTATTACAACAAAGCCACCCTGAACGAGAGGAGAAGATCTGCTCTCCACAGCATGCACAAATTAAGACCATCACACTAGACAGTAGTTGTGTGCTAATGATGTATCCAAAGGTCTTTAATGAAATAAAAAAGACAATGAAAATATATAGCAAATAAAGAAAAAGGCAAAGGGTTTGTATAATGGAAAATAGGATTTGTCATATTCTTCACAATGAAAGACTTTCAGAACCTGGCGGCAAATCAAAACCTGTAAAAGTGCACAGCGACTCATTTGGCAAATTAAACAAAACATTATTATTATTATTATTATTATTATTGTTGTAACTAGCTAATAGAAACTAAATGAATAAAACTGAAAATATTATTTGAGACTAAACAATAATAATAACAACTCTTTAATTGTAATGCAGATTAATAGATTCATATTTTTTTTTTTCTTTTTTTACTCATCCCAATAAAGTTCATAATCAAACAAACCAGAAGACACTGCAGATTACCATGATGTTTTGTCTTTTACTGAAGATTTTGAAAAGCATTATGATTTATGAATCATTATGTATCTTGATTAAAAGAAATAAAAAATAAAAATAATAATATTATATATATATATATATATATATATATATATATATTGTCAGGTTCTTGGTAAGGGAGGAACTCAGGTGCAGACAGGGATTCTCAAACAAAGGGTTTATTAAATACAAAAAGGGAAAACAAAAACCCACGAGGGGGAAAACAAGGGCTAGGGTAAGGACTAAATAACCAAACAAGACAGGGCTGACCAGATAAAGACACTAAACATTAACTATAAACAAACACTCACGGTATACAGGATACAATCACAGTCACAAGTGTGGAACACATCTGAGAAACACATAAGTAACACAATGAACCGACGCAAGACAGAGCACACTAGGAGATCTAAATAGGGGGAACAATTAAGACACGACAGGTGACACAGATAGGGCAATCACGACACGACTAGGATAACAAGGGGGGCGGGGCAAGGGAACGAGACAACACAAGCACATGGCCCAAAGACAAGGCCATGCGCTTGTACACAAAACAAGGGTCTGTCATGATCCTGCCTCAAGACTAGGAAAAAATCAAGGACACGAGGGCAGGATCATGACAGAACCCCTCCCTTAAGGAGCGGCTTCCAGACGCTCCTCAAGGGAACATCAAACACGGGACATGACTGACATGAAAGACTGGGACACAGACACAAACCAACAAGACATGACTAATAATAACAAAGGCAAACATGAAAACACAATGGCAGGGTTAGGGTGACATAACAAAAAAAACAAACAGGGAAGGGGAGGGGGCGGGACCACAAAGTTCATGGGGGACAGACCAGGGCGGGGGGGTGGGGTAGGAATCTTAGGAGGACAGGACGAAGGCTGACGACGGGGGGTACGGGCAGGTCTGGGTGGTGAGGGGCGGGGAGGGGTCTCAGGACAACTGACAGGGGACATGACAGGAGCAGACAAGGGACGCGGGGCAACACTTACGGGACGCGGGGCAAGACTTACAGGACGCGGGGAGACGACAGCTGGACACGGGGGGACAACATCTACTGGACACGGGGGGACAACATCTACTGGACACGGGGGGACAACATCTACTGGACACGGGGGGACCACAGGACACGGGGCCACATCAACAGGACACGGGGAGACAACGGCTGGACATTTGGGACTTCTGGGGACAGGGTCAGGGGACAAGACAGGACTGACGGGGATTTCTAAAATTTGGACAAGACGGGACAAATAATCAGAAAATGCTTTAGCAGCTAGGACAATTGGCATCTCCTTATGAGATGAAACCGACTGTACAAGAGTCTTTGCTGCAGAGTCGGCCGCGGCTCTCTCCTCCGCTCTCACGACTGCCGACTTGCATACAGCTTTCTTTCCCGGCTCGGGCACGCTAGCGCTCACCGCTGCTGGCTCGGGCACGCTCACTGCTGCTGGCTCGGGCACGCCAGCGCTCTCCGCTGCTGGCTCGGGCAAGCTCACCGCTGCTGGGTCGGGCACGCCAGCGCTCACCGCTGCTGGCACGGGCACGCCAGCGCTCTCCGCTGATGGCACGGGCACGCCCACCGCTGCTGGTACGGGCACGCCAGTGCTCTCCGCTGCTGGCACGGGCACGCCAGCGCTCTCCGCTGCTGGCACGGGAGGAAACGGGGTCACAGGACCGGCAGGCCCCCTCTTCCTCCTCTTCCTCCTTGGGCGCGGTGCAGAGACCACAGCTGGGTCAGAGGCGGGTTGGGGGAGTTCGGTCTCTGGCAGGGCTGACTCCGACGATTCCGAGGCAGACTCCCACGATAACCGTCTCCCTCGCTTCCCGGGGAGACCGACGGGTGTGGGAGGCACCTCAGGACTCGGTGAGGGATGTGCCTGATCCCCCAGAGTGGCCACGGCCAGGATACGACCCTCTGGAACCGTTGGCAGCTGGGTAGGTGGGGACCTCTGGGGCTCCTCCTCTCGCCCGCTCGCTCCGGAACGACCTCCCCTGGTCCCCCGGAACACCACAAGGCGAGAGCCCTCAAAACAATCTAGCTGGCTGGCTGATGCCATCCAGCATTGCCTCCTGTCTGCTGAGTTCCTTGGTGGTCGGTTCATTCTGTCAGGTTCTTGGTAAGGGAGGAACTCAGGTGCAGACAGGGATTCTCAAACAAAGGGTTTATTAAATACAAAAAGGGAAAACAAAAACCCAAGAGGGGGAAAACAAGGGCTAGGGTAAGGACTAAATAACCAAACAAGACAGGGCTGACCAGATAAAGACACTAAACACTAACTATAAACAAACACTCACGGTATACAGGATACAATCACAGTCACAAGTGTGGAACACATCTGAGAAACACATAAGTAACACAATGAACCGACGCAAGACAGAGCACACTAGGAGATCTAAATAGGGGGAACAATTAAGACACGACAGGTGACACAGATAGGGCAATCACGACACGACTAGGATAACAAGGGGGGCGGGGCAAGGGAACGAGACAACACAAGCACATGGCCCAAAGACAAGGCCATGCGCTTGTACACAAAACAAGGGTCTGTCATGATCCTGCCTCAAGACTAGGAAAAAATCAAGGACACGAGGGCAGGATCATGACATATATATGTGTCAATGTAACTGAAGAGCTGAAATAGTTAAGGTAATATAATATTAATTTAGCCAGTGAATTGATATTCTGTGAATTAAATTTGTATGATTACATGTGTCTCCGGCACACTTGTGGGAACTGAGTCTGGCCGGTCGCTGACCTTGGATATAGACAAGCACATCTGAATTACTTCTGGATCAATGCATACTTCCACTCATAAATAAGCCAGCGCTAGCCCAGACCTTGCTCCGGCCCATCAATCGACACTTCAGAGGGCATCGATTGATTCCTCAGTCCACTATCAGTCAACTGCTGCCAGCTCAACTAAATGGCTTGAGTCGTCAGGTGGTTAAGACTGATGACAGCTCGGGTGAGTAAGGACAGACTGAATGGATGATATAAATGACATTTCTTTTCACCTTCGCGTTTAGAACCAAAGATAAAAATAAATAAAACTTAAGGCTTGTAGTCTGAAAATCAGGAAAATAATATATATTTAATTACGAGAGACAGAGTTTAATAGGGCAAATCAATGTGAGATACTGTCATCACATCAGCTAACTGTCCAGTGTAAGATGCATTATTAGTTTTAGTTCAAATGGCTTAAACTATATGGGTGGACTGCATGACAAAATCCCAGATCATGTTATGAGTTATTGTACATCACAGTAACGGTATATATCAAAACATGCACAAAAAAGTAAATAATGGTACGTTTTGCATTAACACACAAGTTCTTTCTCATACTGATATGTTTCACTTTTATGTGTATAAAACTCTGAATATTTGACTCTGCCTACCTTTCATACGAACATTTCACTGCAGTGTCCAGTAAAACGCCAACAACTTTTGATTCTGTGTTATGCTGTATTCAAAACACTTATGATAATGGATTAGTTTTAAATGAATACAGTTTGATGTTTGCATCACATAACCAGCTCCATATGTATGATATTAAGACAGAGTGAATTTTCTTGGAAGCGCACCTGGTGCAGCATTGCACTTGCAACGTGAAGCGCTTGGCTGTTCGAAAACTAAAATAGCATGTTTTGTTTTTGTTTTTTCAACAAAGGCTTCTTTTTTTTTTTACTTTGTTAAGTGTTTAGTGTTGGAGATTCACTATTTTCAAACACAAAATGCATTAACTTTGCAGCACTACTCACTGGACATTTTATTTCCGAATTGCAGTGCACTATCCATCATAATAAAGTGTTTCAGAGAAAACTGAAGACACTTTGCTAAATGTACTTGTTTATGTAAATGTACTTGCTTATAGCGCCTCTTGTGGACATGTATTTTGAAAAGTGGCACGAAATGTACTTGTATTTCAAGTTTTGCAGAAATGTAGGAAAAGTCATATTTCCAATGTGCTTGGTTAGAAATATCAACATGCATCATTCAGACTGCAGTCAAGCATTCTGCAATCCATGTGACGAGTTACATCAGATATTTTAAGGGCAGAAGCTTTTCAGACCGTCACGCCTGCAGGACAGAAACATCCAGAAATCCAAAGTGACATGCAGCGGTTTGTGACCTGTCCTTGTTCCCTTTCTATCGCCACCATTTTCTCAAAGACATGAAAAATAAATATACGCAGCCACTAAACACTCTCAGTGGCCCTAGACCCTGCTTTAAAACAGAAAGAAGCCCAGGGCTCCGGTGAAACTCCCTCGTCTTTCGGGTGGAACATGCCTAGGGCAAATCCTATCAGGAAACCCACAGTGCTGCCCCGCAGGCGATCGGTGAAGGCCTGTGTTCAATGTGAGGGTGACTGACAGCAGGCGGGGGGGCCCTGCCTGGACTGGGACCTTGTTTTGGAAGACAGGCAGGTGGAGAGGTCTGGTTCTTACCTGAAAATCTTCTCTGGAGCCTGCTCTCCTGTGACAAGGTCGTAACCTCTTTCCAGGTTTGAGTAAGGCCATGGACTGTGGGACAAACACACAAAAATGCTTTGTGAGTATAAACACTAAGGGTCTTAGCCATAACATAACACCCTTAAAAACAATAATAGTAACAGGAATTAACTAAATCAGGATGTCCAGTCCTGCTCCTGGAGGACCAATGTCCTGCTGAGTTTAGCTCCAACCATAAATGAATACACCTGAACCAGCTAATCAGGGTCATCAGGGTTACTCAGAACTTCAGGTGACGGTGGCCCTCCAGATCAGAACTGCAAAACCTTGAACTGGGGTTTCACATAATCTGACGAACTTGTCCGAGGCGCTTATCTGAAGTGGCAAAAACGTCCATTATGATGCTAGGATGCTGCAGTGTTTGAAAGACTTCCGAAGACATGTAGTAATACATGGTTACATAAGCCACTGAGGGAATTGAAATAAAATCGATGTGATGATGATTAGCATTGCTTTCAGTCACTTAACTCCCCAATACAATTATTACATATTAGATCAAATTGGGCTTGTTCAAATGTATTAATATTATTCAGCCCAGCTTAACGCGCTTAAATGTGTCATATCATTCTTGTTTGAGCGCAGTGAATGGATAGCATTATATTGTCGATAGCATTGGAGATTAATCATAATAAAAAATGGCACAATAATAAAAACAATAAGATTATAAATAAAAGCAGCCGCGGGCAGATTCTCATTTATCTCATGACTGTGGCGACACCGGCAACGCTGACAATCACTTCGCTTAATACATAATGTTTCATGTTCAATTGGAAGATTACACATTTGGTACGGCATCGTCTAAGACTAAACAGACCATCTGAAACACTGATGTTTATCGTCAAGTTCAACCAATCTAGTTTAATTCTCTTATCGGCTGCAGCCCATTGACATAATGCAGGCGGAAATTGTTTTACACTACTAATCGAATCCGGACGTGACGGCACTCGGACTGTACTCACAAACCCCCTGCAGTTTCTTCATAAAAGCCCGTTTGGGAAACCTTGACATCATGTAATGACAATAAACAGAACATATTTTCTTATCTTGTATTTTTATATCCATATGGTAGAAGATTATCCTGTTCAAATCAATGTAATAAAATACATCAAAAAGTAATCTAAAGTAGTGCAATTATATTACCTCAAATGTCTAATGTAACAGATTACGCCATTAGCAGCAATTTTTGTCATGCACTTTGGAATCAGAAATGGACTACAGTTTCTAAATCATATATGCAGCACTGTCCCATGTTTTTTAAGTCTCAGTCTGGAGTTGATGTCTGGGCTGAAAGTTCTGCTGCTGTTTTATTAGACAGCGGTTTGCTCGGGTGAGTTCATTAGGAGACAGGAAGAGGAGTTACTACACTTGGCATGAGGTGAGGTGATGAATCGCATCTCTCTCTGCGTTACAGTCTTTCTCTTGCCCTGGCTTTTAGTCCGGCCTATTTGTGAGGCGTTGACAAAGTGGTTTGCAGCACTCACCCTTCATTGCGGCCCCAATCTGTGCGGACGCAGAGATGTTTATGCTCGGGGTCAGGGGCATAACCTTCCAGACAGCTGCATTCCCCTGCAGAGAGCACAACACAGTGACAGATTATGTTCATTTATCCCTCTGGAAAATCAACCGCATGTCCACGTGACACCCAGTGCTGTTGCACACACAGACAAAAGGCTTTCAAACTGAAGTCTGTCCTATATACAGTCAAGTCAAGTGTGTAGAGCGAGAGCTGCTTCTGCCTCTGACACCTTCACTATCAGACGGCTCCGATCTTGAAAGACATCACAGAGCTACTGATGCTAGGATACGAGAATGATCCAGCTCCTCTAGGAAAGAGGGATTGTGGGGTGAATCCAACGCTATCTCACGACCAAATCGTACGTATTTTACGCGGTGGCTTATTCGTACGAATTTGTACGACCTCACTCGTACGATTTTATACGACCCCAGTGACGGTTAGGTTTAGGGGCGGGGTTAGGTGTGGGTCATTCGTACAAATTCATATGAATTGTGCAACTCGTAAAATACGTACAATTTGGCAACAATCATATGAATTTGTACGAGTGTGGTCGTACGAATTCGTACGAATAAGCCACCTTGTGAAAAATGTACGAATTGCTGTGAGATCGGGTTGGTGAATCTCAAGAAAATATGTCAATGGCATGTTTTTAATCAAAGGCTTGACTCCAATCAAGATATTGTTGTATTGTATGTGTGGCGTGAAAGTCACTAAAGCATTAACTATGTTGTATGATAACGCAAATACTTTAAACATATTAAAATATAAATTAATTTAAATATAAGGGAAAATATTGTCATGTATTCATGATAAAATGACTTTGTTTTCTCTCAACATTGAGTTTATATCTCAAAACTTTTAATTTATACCTTGCTATTTCTTTTTAACCATTTATTTATTTATGTCCCTTACTTCAAACAAGCTTCTATATGAGAGTGAATAAATGATGAAGGAATTGTCACTTATTTTTTTTTGTTTATTGATTGATTTTTTTTTCAGGAGAGATTTCACTTTTTGAAAGACTGTAAAACTATTGAGTTCTATAAACGTCAATAACAAAGAAGAACATAAATAACAGTAATAATCAGCATGCATTAGATATAGTTTAATATATTCAGATTTAATATTAGTCTATGGTCCTGTCTATTTCTGTCATCAATGAAACAAGTCACACAGTATAATTTCCATTGCCTCTTATTCTGCTTTGTTCGTGCATATGCAAAATCAAGATACTTTCTGGAGTTGCCTAAAGTTTTTAAGCTTATGATTCATAATACAAACCAAACTAAAAATTGGCTTGGGAAATTTAAAGCATACTCTATCATTCTCTTCAAATTACAATAAAGGCCAAGCCTGAAAAGCAAGAGAAATCAGATAAAATATAGAAGTATGTCACTTGAATATGAAAGATCATTTCAAAACCAGCTCTGGCTGGAGGGGAAAAGAAACAATGTGAGAAGTCATTTTACAAACCGCACAGGCAGATATTCATATTTTATGAGCCGTAGCGGCAAATATTAGAAATAATATGCACCCATCTGTACACCTACTATGCTAATGATATTCATCCCATTTAAGCTCCCATTTCATGGCTTATTCTTCTGAAAACAAGCACATTTAGACACATATTGCACTGGAACAAATAGAGAAAGTAAAGTAGAGGATGGAAAGGCCAGTGGCAGCCAACCATAATGAACATATAGTGACAACCAATAGAAGTAATCTATTGCATTTTATTAAACAGCTCTCTGGAAATCCTTATTCAGCAGTCAAAAAAATTCTGAATAATGACCACGGTCTATATCTATACTCTGTTACTAATATCTAAAATATATGAAATGTTAAAGAAATTAAACTAGAAAGGCACTAGTATAAAAAGGCTGAATTCAGTACACAGTTTATTAATAAAATATACTACAGATGACCGCGGAATATGAACAGTGCTACACTGCACAAAAGCCAATATAAAGAAAACGCTTAACATGGCTTAATAAAGATGGTGATAAAAAAATCTAATATTATAGAAATTATTAAAAATGTATACTTTGTACATGCAATCAGATTATCCCATAATATGAACAGACAGCTCTAAATTGCCCATGTGGCTTAATATAAGAAGCCTAAATTTTATACAGAATTCATTAAAAATACATACTCTGTACAGGCAAGCACCATGCTAATCCATTTAATTTTATTAAACTGTATACCATTTGTCTTTTTATTAGCGTCTTTGTCCATTAGCATACCTTAATCATTTCATAATTTGCATTACTACGCTGCAATCATATTCAGAGATATTCTGCTTAAGTAAAATAATTAATACTGAATTAGGTCCTCCATTGTCACAGTTCTTGTTTTTATGACGAGATCTGACTGGTCTCGCGAGAACATCACAATACCCTCGCCCAGACCTTTCAAATATATTTACACCTCATTTGCCCTTTCACCAGTGGTGGTATGTAATAATGTGATATTTTGTGTTCACATCAGGCAAGCAGACACATGGTAAGTGGGAAAATTACGCAGTGTAGTCTTTATCCAGTCATTAAAACAGAATTCACAGTTTAACGCGGAATGTCACCGAATTTGTCAAATTTTGAACTGATCAATCAAAAGAAGGTCATTACACTTAAATAAGACCACAATATGTACCTTATATATAAATATAAAGCCGCAAAGTTGATTTGAAATGAATCCTGCATGTTCTGCATGTCTCCGTTGTTACGACCTGCTCGTTTTAAAGCCGCAACATAAGAGGGATCAAACAGAGGATATCGATGCAAATACTACGTGATATAAGAAGTGCAAAGGGGGACAAAGGGTAACATAATCAACAAAATCGTACATGTTGAAAACCAGAACTACTCCAGAGAAACAATCCCACGAGTGCCTGTCTTAGTCAACAGGTAACACATATAATGGTACTAATTAGGAATTAACAGAAGACCAATCAGGAACTGCCACACTCCCTCCAATAGGATCTGAAGATTCAGGGTCGTCACACCTCCCACTCCAAAAGGAGGTTGTCTAAAGAACCGACAAAAGAAAAACCAAAAATACACAAAAAAACACCATTTAAAAATAATGTTGTTTACAACAAATTTTAATACTCATCTCCATAAGTCCCACTTAATTTCACTAAGACTCCTGGGTCCTAGGACACAGAGAAAACTAGTGATAGAGAAAAAAAAAAAAGCCCAACAAGAGAGAGAAGAGAAAGATATACCCGACACTACGGAGCTCTGTTACAGCCGTGAATGTGTTTAATCTGTAGGTGCAGAGGCTATAAAAATAAGGCTGACCTGCAAGTTTTATTCTTTACGGAAACACTCAACTTTGACCTGCTTAACTCCTTTAAATGAGTAGAACTTTGAGAGAACAAATTCATCTGCCATAAGCACAGCATCAGACAATTTAGTAACTTTGGGTTCATTAAGATACATAGCAACTTGGAACACAACTTTTAAACTCTTCCAAAAGAATGAGCTCTCTAAACTGTCCCTAAGTGATAATTTTTACAGAGGAACACCAACGATCAAACAGATTTTCTTTTTTTTCTGGCAAACACAAGATAAGAGCACTTCTCAACCTCCTAAATTCCTAGCGATATGCTTCAGATACCAATTCATTTGACATTACGATCTCATAATCGGCATTTTGCACAGTAGTCTGCCGCAATACACCTCCTGTGCTCTACCTACCAACACACATTGCAATAATAACGTCACTGATTGGTCTTATGTTAATTGCTAATTAGTACCATTACATAAGTGTGTTACCTGTTAACTAAGACACACACTCTGTGGCTCTGGGTTTCAACATGTAAGATTGGTTGGCTGCCACACTCCATCCAATAGGATCTGAAGACTCAGGGTTGTCACACTGTTAACGAATGGCACATACGCATGGTATCATTTTCTACAAAGAAGTACCCCTGATGCTCGCGGTGAATTCAGCGTCTGTCGTCTCACTACATGAGGACGGAGGACATGAACAACCTCTCCAAAACTGCTCTGAGAGTCACTTCATGACCAATTTACCATTTGATTTGAGGAAAACTAGTGTCATATCACTTACACAGAATTGTAAAAGTATTAGTGGCAACCCGTCAAAAATAAAAGTCTGGTACTTTTTTTTTTTTTTTTTTGTAGACTGTACATAGCCTATGACTACTGTTTTTTAAAGGATTAATCACACAAAATGTCTTCCATGTTTTAATTTTAATAGTAAATCCCCTTTGTTTGCCATAAAATAAAGTTTGCTTAATTTTCAATAACTAAACGATAAATGATAAAATAATTTAATGTTTTGTGTCTTCATTTTGATAACCAGAAAAATTTAAATATTCAACACAGAATTTCTGAAGCTTTTTAATTAATAACATGTAATTTAACTATAAAAAGGATTTTAAGTGTAATGAAAAATCTTGTCTCGTCTCGTTCTCGTGAACCCAGTCTTGTGTGTCATCGCGTGGGATAAGTGTTTTGTCCCACCCCTATTTATGCCACATTAAGTGTTTTAGAATGTCCCCAAACCATGTCTTAATCTAAGGTCCGAATTCAAAATGAAAATCTATGAACTGCTCCACTGAGAATATACAGAGCTGCATGAACCACTGCAAGATGTAAAGTGTTTGTCTGAACTCAGCTGGTTTTGAAAAAGAATGACGATATCTTTGCAAAAGAACACATACGATTTGGAAAATATTTTTTCCGCCCACTCCATGTTTTTTTTCAACTACTATGTCCCTAAATGGACTCCATATATATATATGACCTGCCTAATAGTGGCACTTAACAAAAAGAAATTAAAAAGAAATAAAAATGTCTGGCAGTTTAAGTGGAACTGCACACTCAGATGTAACAGAAGCAATTAGTTTAATAGCAATGAGCTTAATAATTCATTTGCTGTGTGCGCATATGCATATGCCAGATACCTGCACCATCAAATCTGTGTGGGAGCAGCCCCTCTGTTAGAAATGGCAGAAAATGAGCCTTTCAATCTTTTAAAATGAAGGTTCAAATGCACTAAAACGCTCCTACAGCATAAAGTGCTGGTTCTGCAGATGATGTGCCAATTATTCTGATTTAGAGGTTTTCAATCAAACGCCTCTCAATGATGATTTGAGCTACTGTGCAGGTGGACTGCCTATAAATGTTCGTCCTTCGAAGACATGTAAGGTTAGGCTATCTGAAGAGAGTCTGTGTATGTGAGTGAAACTTAGAGAAGACATTGAATTCTTTTTCAACAAAGTTGCAGAATGTTTTTTAGAGACTTTCTTTGAAGGACTTTGCGTCACTGTACGAATAACATGTAACATTCAAGGGCTCTTTACAATATATACAATATGTGTTTTCCTCAAAGTTTCTGAATGCCTTGACTCACTCTAGTGTATTCAGGTTACCAGCATGAAAAATGTTGACTATTATTCTGCTACACTGTGAAGTTGGATATTTTGATCTTACAATTTAAGTGCACAAAAGAAAGGTGTCTTTCACTCTGCGTTTCATTTATTTATTAATTTGTTGTTTTATGAGTTTACTTTCATGAATTTAACCCATTTTACAGCTAACTATATTCTGTGTTCTTAACATTGGTTTTCAGGCTGCTAATAGGACCGGTGTAAAGTTAATGGTTTAGTGACTGGCTTCCCTCACTAATGCAGAAACAGCAGTACATCACGTTCCCTACATACTACACCAATCACAGCTCATGATGCTCATCAAATGCAGCAGTTTCACCCCTGTTATTGATAATTACATATGATGATGATGATGGATGTTAAGGGCATGGCAAATGGAAATAGTGATGTCACAGTTCTCCCAATTTCAAATCCAGGTATTTCAGAAGGGTAGAAAATGATAAATCATGTTTTAAACCGGGGAGTTAGTTTTGCGTTCTGAAACTAGAGTAGACTCTCATATGTGTAAATATCAAGAACATTTTAATTAGCCATTTTATGAACCCTTTAAATGATAATGAAAAATATTCAACTAGGATAATTCTGATTATCAAGGTTCTTTTTTCAATGTAATATCTGAACTCTAGTGATTAATAGATGCTTTCATTAGAAAGTTTCTCATGAAAGGCTGCATGAGCAATTTTCTGATTTCAAGGTTCAACGCGTGGGCACAGAGAAAGAGATATTGTTGTGCAGATGAATATTTCCTGGTGTTACACAATCCCGAGGGAAGCAATTCCGCCGATGGGCCTTGAGTAGATTTATCATGTTACACTCCCACAGAGGCATATGGACAGGAGTAGGAGAGAGAGAATAGGGCTGATAAACTCTGAACACTATGGAATGACAGAGCCATTTTGTCCTCTTTTAGTTGTGTAGGAGAGACAGAGAAAACAAGGAATATTTATAGATGAATACAACAGAGCCTTGGCTAGCAAACGTATATTTCTGAAGCAGCCCATGAGAGAGGAGAGCAGGTTAGAGAATCGGAGCTGATAACCTTGTGGTTTAATCAAAAGCTGATTGTGGGCCGAGACTGTGCTGGCATCGGTCCCGGCCGGCTGAACACTCTTTCACAGATTCAGTGTGTGTGGAAAGACAAGAGGCTTCTATCAGCCAATTCTCCGTCTCGCTCGACACAGAGAGAAGCATCTGATAATACTTGGCCTGGCTGCGGTCATGGCAGGACCTGTGAGATACACCAGCACAGTGGCACTCAGAGCACTTGGAGACATTTATTCATTTATTTCAAATTCAGTGATGAATTACTCATTCTCATAGTGCTCACACATGTATGATGTTAGAAGTCTGGTGAACATAAAGACATTCATTAGGTATTTTATAATGCAATGCAATCATGACATAAGTGTCTAACTGAAATGTTCGAGAAGCACCAGATTAATACTATTAATGCATAAAAGCATAGTCTTAAGGATCCTCCAGATTTCACGGCTAAGTGTTCACCCCATATGCTCGGAAACAAAGGATGCCATTTCAATGCTTATGCTATAACATGAATACCACACATTTACATTTACTCTTTAAGAAGTATTATATACTGCACACACAAGTGCATGCTGTAAACAAGTTGAATATGTTCAGAGAATCCAAGTACATTCATTTCCTCAAAGCAATTATTTATCTCTCACAATGTTAATATAATATTTATATCGTGGTGAAGAATATAGACAGTGGTTAGATCAGAAACATACTGTTATTACACAAATTGCTCTGCCAGTATTTTCAACTATTAATGCATGACAGGAATTTAGGTATGTGAATTTACTTTTGCAAATTAAAAGTTGATTGTAAACAGGCAAGGTATATACCACAAAACAACACCTTTTATTTATTTATTTCATTACACTAGATATTGTAATTTATAAATAGTGGAAATGTAAATTGTTTTATTTTATAATATATATATATATATATATATATACTGATCTGTCCTTTTGTGTAAAGGAGTTATTTGATCAGTTCACTTGCTTGAATTAATAATCTAGCAATAGTGTAGAAAATGTATATTTATTGAACATGTAAAATGTTGTCAAGTTGTTGTTTGCTTTTATATATATATATCTTATAAGCCTTCTATTTATTTTGATTAGATTTTCAGTATGCTGTGATATTCTGGGCCTCTATATGCATCGTGGGATAAAAAAAAAAAAAAAAAAAAAAAATTCACCATTGATCACCATTATTGTGATAATTGTTCCGTTTGGCTGAAAACCTGAGCTGATTAGTCTAGAGTTAATTTGCATTTAACCAGTGTATCAGTGTTTCTGGACAGCACAGAGAAACTGTTGTATTTAACTACTGCAATAATATTACAACCCCAGCTCTCTTAATGGATATTAAAAGAATATAGACATCACTTAAGCACTATATGCATATTTACAGTGAACTGCTTTTTTAAAATAGCTATGTTCTGAGAGAAGATTAAATACAGTATGCTCAATAGTAACTTCATATGAAATATTCAGCAACACAGCATTTTTTAAGTTGAATAATAATAATAACAATATTAACACAGTAATCAGGAAACAGTACAACACACCTTGTAACTGTAAGAGATTGCTATCTAATTTTATAAAATCTGAGTTATTTTTTACTGTGTATTTATCCCTAAGAATTCTGCATCATGCTCTTTTTCTATTGTCTGTTCTTGTACTGCAGTGTGTCTGCTGTCTTCATGCATGCATAGTTAAAGTGAAAAGCAACAAAGAATCCCATTGTACAGTAAATCTACATATGGTAAAAAAAAAAAATACATTTATACATGGTATATCGAGAAACTACAATAAAGGTTGAAGCAATGAACCTCAGACAGCTCCATCTGTCAATTCACCTCTCGTGTCTCTTTATTGTGCTCCTGTTCTGATTAGATATGATTTTTGCAAGCCTGAAGTCTAATGTAAATGGCTGAGTGAGCAGACGAGATAGAGATTCTAAGAGGACTCAACTAGATGAAGAGAGTAATGCAAAATGCTTCAGCTCTTGACCGAACGCTCAGCTGATGAAAAGCTCAGAATCACTCTCTGTACAGAGCCGGAGAGATTAGAACTCTCTCTTATTAACATAACAATAACTCTAGAGCTCCAGAGCCATCCTCAATGCTTAAATATGGGAGAAAGCATCTGGCATCAGGCAAATCACTGATTCCACACCATCACTCGACAAACGCTGAATAGACTTTTGATTGCTCTCCAAACCATCCACTCTAGCGGCCTTTATGAGGAGCCTCTTCCACCTCCTTATATATTAAATACATATTTAAATAAATATTAGTATATATTGCTTGGTATTATTTGCAATAAGAACAACGAAAAAACTAACTACCAGAAACTGATACAACAATAAACATAAAATACCTGGGGCTACAAGAGACCTGCTACTCTGGTTTTGTATTTATTATAACTCCTGGAGAGAAACAGTGCAGACACTGGATGAAGACAATGTAACTACGGTCTATTTTTCCTGGAAATCAAACCAATGATTTTTAGACCTTTTAAGCTCTATGGAACAAAGAGGGCTGCAGGTGGCAATGGGACAGAGCCTCAGATTCTGGTACGCTCTCTGTCCCGCTCTCATCTGGACTACTGAAACTGACTGCTGGCCATCCTCCCAGAGTATGCAGCTCATCCAGAACACTGAGAAACATTCAGCCAGTCACACCTCTGATAGACTCTCTAGTCTTGCTAGGATCTATCTGAAATTTGACAGCAGACCCTGTCTCCCCGTAACCTCTCTAGCGAGGATGAGCACTTTGCCATTCATATGAGAAACAAATTTACAAAGACTGGTGACAAAACATCTAACTGGTCAAAGGTTTGAAAATATTTGGAAAATAAGTTTGGAATAATGTTTTCAAAAGAAGTCTCTTCTGCTCACCAAGGCTGCATTTATTTGATCAAAATCACAGTAAAAACAGGAACAGTGTGAAATATTGTTACAATTTAAAATAACTGTTTTCTATAAAAACTAAAAAATATTATTTATTTATATGACGCAATGCTGAATTTTCAGTGTCATTACTCGAGTTTTCAGTGTCACATAACCATTCATAAATCATTCCATTATGCTGGTTTGCTGCTGAAGAAACATTTCTGATTAGTATAAATGATTTATTTAGATCCAAATGTGAACTCAACCATTCTAAGGTTTGGGCTTAAAAGTAAATAAATAAATAAATAAATATATAAATACTTTAATGCATCAAGAAAATGGCACTTATATTGTTACAAAACATTTTTTAACTTTCTATTTATCCGCATGAATGAGCAATTACTCTTTACTTAGAACACATATTATGGTTCTTTAGCAATATCATGTGCCCTCAAGTCTGGTTTATCAATTACCATTGAAGCATATCAAAATTGTTCCGATTAAAGGGGGGGTGAAATGCTCGTTTTCACTCAATATCCTGTTAATCTTGAGTACCTATAGAGTAGTACTGCATCCTTCATATCTCCAAAAAGTCTTTAGTTTCATTATATTCATAAGAGGAAGATAGTCTGTACCGATTTTTCCCAGAAAAACACGACCGGCTGGAGGTGTGACGTGTGGGCGGAGCTAAAGAATCACGAGCGCAAGTAGGCTTTTGTGTTGAGAGCATGTGGAAGCTGTGACATTACCGTGAGGAAAAAAACCATCATCCAAAACAAACCATGGCTTACAGTCAGATTCAGCCGTTTATTTATGATCCAGAATCAGATCCAGAGGCTGAAACTGAACGAGAGCAGCAGCAGCTGGGGGCAGGGCTCGAACCCGGGTCTCTGGCATGGGAGGGGACGCACTAACAAGGAGGCAGAGATATTTGAAGCAGTTTTACTCACCGCATGCGGTTCCAACACACGATCGTGACCCTTTTTCGTTGGGACTGCATTATCCTTAAGAAATAAACGATGTGCAAATCCGTCGTCAAACTGGGCCTTGTTTGTAAAACAAGCATCTTCGAAATGCAGGGAACAAACACAAACACTTGCACAACTCCGTTGATGCTCTGTAAAAATAAACTCCATCCACTGGTCCCTTAATGCTGTTTCTCTTTTGGTAATCTGTGCAGTGTTGTCTTGCCCTGGCAACCAATAACACACTCCTTTTGTGACATTTCGCGACGCTCTCGCTCTGATCAGTGAAGTCTGTTGTGCTCTCAGTGCTCTGCTATACGGGAGCGCGCGCTCTTCTGGCAGAAGTGCGTCAGGACCCATATAAGGAAATTCCGCTCCATCTAACATCACACAGAGCCATACTCGAAAAAAAGCTTTCCGAAACTTGTGACAAACCGGAAGAGGTTTTTTTGGAACAAAAATACTCCTTCAAACATACAACTTAATTTTTGAAACTTTGTCCATGTTTAGCATGGGAATCCAACTCTTTAACAGTGTAAAAAAACTCAGTATGCATGAAATAGCATTTCACCCCCCCTTTAAGATAAGATTTTCAAAAGTGCTAAAATGAAAATGTGTACACCCTCTTGAAAGTTATTATTAATCTAAATTTGAGGTAACTGAAATCAATAGACCAGCATGTTGAACCAAACGAGTTAAAGTGGAGTCATTTCTTGGCCATTAAAAGTGTTATAGCCCACTGAATCATTCTCAGACTTAATCCTTACAACGATCAGGACATTTGGCAGCGACTGATCTAAACATAGATTTATTGTCCTCACAATGGGGACAGTGGTCCGAGAGAGAGAAAAAAAGAAAAAGAAAACAAAAACAACATGGTTTTAAGTGTGAAAATAAAACAAAACACAGAAATTCAAAAACAACACTTTAAATAATCAGGCCTTCACTTTAAACTTTCATTTTGTGATTTTTTATTTTTTATTTTTTCTAGGAGGGGGGGGGGGGGTGCCAAATAAGTGTCTCAGAGTCAGCAGAAGCTATGAAAAGTGACTGAGATAGAGTAAGATACAATACAGAGAAGTGAAATGCATGGATGTTGTCCACAGCTGAAACACCTACTGTAGCCAAAACACAATCCACTCATTTAGTCTTTACCAAAGTCCATATTTACAATCCTGGGAATCCACACTTAATGATGTTAGATGCTATGGTGTTGTTAGAGGAGGAGTACAGTGAGAAGTGCCTGGTTCCCGCAGTGAAACTCTTATATAGGGATGTATGAGTGCTGAAGGTCAGTAGTTATGTTTCCATCCACCTAGTTTCTACATATGTGACTTTTAGAATATTGCATAAAACAATGCTGAATGGAAACGACAAGATGCACGCATATTTTAAAAACGCACATTAAAGACTTAACGCACTCAACTGAGTCAGATCTTTTGTTTTTGTTTTGCTTTTTTATCCAATAATATGACATGCAAACAAAATATGATGGAAAGACACTTACAAAATAAATAAATATCTCAATGTGCATCAAAAAAAGAAAAAAAAAAAGAAAAAAAAACTTGTGACTTTGCCTCAACAGATGGCAAAGTTCTCAAAAGAAGTCCATCATTAAAATGATTTTGTATAATCACCTCCCAGAACTGTCGCACGCGATCACTTCCCAGACATCAGGCAACCCAATGAAAGATTACTGTCGCTCTGAGGCACGACTCATTTATTATGTAGGAAAAAAGAGCCACAGGCTTCCCTGCTTACAGCAACTCTCATTTTTATTATTGATATTTTGCACCAGTTTCCCAGGAAGAGACAACTTTTGTTTTTTTTTCTTCTTTTCTTGAACACATGGGATGGAAACAGTGCTTTATTCGCAAATGTTTTATGCCATATTCTAATTCTGTGCTTATGGTAAATTGCTTTGTGTGATATAATGCAAGAACCTCACCACATTAATATATTATACATTGATATATTAATTACTAGAATATTACAGCTTTGTTGAATTGAATCAAGGGTGCACTCATTTATGCAACAGTTCCTTTATACAAAATGGCTAATTTATTTATTTTACAGATATTAAAAACACATTTTCTTTCAATAAGTGAAACTAAGAACGAAAAGTACAGTGCAGACAAATGAATAAATAAAACGAGGAAAAATAACAGGAAATACATTTTAATAAATACATTTAATTAAATAAGATGGATGCACGCGCACACACACACACACACACACACACACACACAGAACTGGTCCCCAAACTAAAGTGTGACTCAGTAAATACCAATAAAGTTTGTCCTGTGTTTTTCGATAACAGTTTAACTGTATTTCACCTTGGTAATAACATTATCCATCTTTTCTTTCTGCCTTTCAAATGCTCTTTTCCTCTTCTAACACACACCGTCACTTAGCTTATGCTGCACTTTTTCAGACTGCCGTTCCTCTTGGTTTCCAGATTCACCTTCATATTTCTGAATCTAATCTGCAGTGTTTATTGATGTGGCTTTCTGCAGCACCATTGACTGTGCATTAGTGATCTCATGCGACGTTTTGTGCTAAAAGCAAAAGGGATATAATCCAAAACAGGTTCATACTTCTATAGAACCATTCTTTTTTTCTCCTCCTTCAAGGCCAGTTAAAAGAGAATAAGAAGAGGTAGATAATGCATCTAAATGTCAGGTCACACAACAGTGGCTTCGAGTTTGGAGCTTTCATGGAGGAGCTCTATTATTCACTGTGTCTAAAAATAAATGCAGACCTATATGATTCAGCAGAACTACATTTGAAGCCATTTATAATGACTGAGGCCAAACAGTGAAAGGAGTACTGTGGATTTGAACAACATGGACATCATCTGCTGCATGCTGCTTATTACCACAGACAGTAATTGAATTTCAGTGTATATAAACACATGGGAAACGTTTACAGGAAACAAACTCACAAAACATGCCATTTACAACTACATTTCTCTTATGAATATATAACTGCAACACTCAGAAATGACACATGTTCGCATAAGACAGAATCAGTCTTAACACTCCTAAAAAGTGAACTCTGTCCCTGTCGTTTCCCTTGTGGAAAATAAGTGCAATTAATTGTATTGAAAGTGCACTGGTAGTGCATTTAAAATCTTAAAAGTACATTTAAAAAAAATTTATATGCAGATAATATTAATGAAATAAAATGTCATGTTAGTGCACTTAAACACCTTTATGTTTCTTAGAACATAATATCAAATGATATCAAATTAGATATTTTATTTTAAAGTATATTTTAAATCATTTTGTTTTAAATATGATGCAATTAAATTTTTTCCGAAGATCTTAACAATTTTTTAACGAAGATCTGTAAAGTGGCAAAGACTAAAGTCTCAAATCCAAAGAGATGTTCTTCATAGTTAGGACCCGTCCACGCCCCCTAATAAGCTTCATTTAAACACGCCCCCACAGGTTGACATCACTGTGTGGGAAGATTTGCATAACAGTGCCCAAATGTTCACCCAAAGAAAGAAGGTGTAACTTTTATTCTCATTGTAGTGTTGTTGTTTCAAATGTGAGTTTTAAGCAGTGTAGAGTGACAGCGTGTCATTTCTCTGATCACAAATGCAGACATTGTTTTATGTATGCAAAGCAATGCATAAAAAGACAGTATAAGTCATTATAATCAGTAATTATGTCCCCACTGGATGCAACAAATGCCTCGTTTATAATGGGTTTTATTGATTTTGTCTCGTCGCGCTGGGAGACGGCATCACAATATCTTAATGGATGTAACATTTCCGTCACACGCTTGAGGTATTCAGCTAATCACAAGGCACTGGTTAGTTGACCAATCAGAGCACACCTCACTTTTCAGAACGATGAGCTTTGTAAAAATCAAGGCGTTTCAGAAAGCTGGGGCATAAAGAAGAAACAATAATGTACAGTGCATGGAAAATAATGTGCTTATTGAACCTTAAACCGCATGAACACATTAAAATACACAAAAAAATGATCTTTTTAGCAATATCATATGACCCCTTTAATAAACTTGTGTGTGTTTTAAAAAGAGAAAACTTGTTTTGATGTGTTAAATAACACACTATTATAACAGATTATAATTTTAACTGTAGTGTGTTATGGGATTATTATATTTAAAGCTAATATATTTTAAATGGTTTGAATTACAACTTAATTATTACAAAGCTGTTAATTATCATCATGTTTCCAGCTGGTGGGAATAACTTGCCTCAGTAGAACAATTCAAGCAGCCATTTCATCAGCACCTGACCAATTAATAGCACTTACCTATTTTATTCATTTTTATTTCTTTCTTTTTCTAATTCTTATAATTCATAAAGCGTGCTATGTGTACTCTGCTAGACTGAATGAGACTTGTCACATCACTTGTCTTCTGTTGCTCTCTTGTTGGTCTGATTGCTTCTGTCTGTCTGTCTGTAAATGTCTGTATTTTACCCCGTACATAAGTCTTAAGAGCACCAAGTGTTACTGGGTCATATTGCAAAGGAGCAGCTACAAAGACACATTCTTGACAATAACTGTAAATGTCAAGTGTGTTGCTCATAAGCCCCTGGGCCGGAGACGTCACAGAGGACTTGTGTTATTCCCACGATCCCCAGGCACCGGCACGCTTATCACACTGACGCCCTGCAAACTAAGACCTTGAGCCACAGATTACCACAGAAGGTCACGAGCAAATAAATGTGTTTCCCCATAAGTGTTCAGTACTGTATGTGTGTTTGTGTGTGTACAGGTTTATCCTCCACTGTGGGGTATTCTGATCATATAAACGGTAGTAAAACCTGAAATCAAACAATGTTTTATCTGAAATTTTAAAAAAGCAGGGCTAGGTTTAGGTTAATGTAAAAAAAAAATGGTACAAGTATAAGACAAGTCCCCACAAAGATGTGTGTGTGTGTGTGTGCTCCCTCACCAGTGTCCTGGTCACAGAGCTGTTCGCAGGGGTCAGTCGTTCTCTGGCCGCAGTAGTCTCTCACCCACTGGGTGGAGGTGTTGGTCTGGTAGTACAGGGTCAGTTTGGCTGGATTTAACCAGTTGGAGACATCCAGAAAACTGCCCATGCTCACCACAAAACTGCTTCCTATAGCAGAAACACAGAAAAAACATACAGGTTTATCTTGTATCCTTCAAGGACAGCACAGCATTTCTGCGATGTCCTACGCTGAAAAATATTTAGGACAGAGTTTGCTTATAATAATTAACTACTATTAAATAATAGTAACACTTTAGTGTAGGGACCAGTTTTCACTACTATCTAGTTGCTTATTAGCATGCATATTACTATTACTACTACATTGGTTGTTTATTAGTGCTAATAAAGCACATTTTAATGCCTTGTTCTGCATGAGAAATATTTTAGATCCCTTAATTCTACCTAATACCTAGACTTAACAAATACTTACTTCATATTAATAAGCAGCAATTTAGTTTAGAAATGAGTTTGAGGCAAAAGTCCTACTTAATATTTAGTTAAAAGCGAGTGTCCTTTTAAGCTCCTTTTGAAAACTGGTGGAAACACATCCTAAGACTAAGGGCATATCTTGAAACATCTAAAGATCTCCAGGCCTCTTTATGCAGTGGCTAAGGTCATTGTTCGAGAGTCCATCAAACAAACACTGAACAAGAATGATGAGCCGTTCAGTATCTGTCAAAGGCCAGTTCTCTCCCCAAAGCAGAATGAAAC
Organism: Carassius gibelio; assembly: GCF_023724105.1. Classification (NCBI taxonomy): domain Eukaryota; kingdom Metazoa; phylum Chordata; class Actinopteri; order Cypriniformes; family Cyprinidae; genus Carassius; species Carassius gibelio. The sequence continues at coordinate 5,757,704 of NC_068375.1, read as the reverse complement.
AGTGTTTCTAGATGTGTGTCTGTGTGTCCATCATTTCTCAGGATGACGTGTCCATCTGACCTGTTCTGCTGATGTGTGAATTCAGCGCTTCCCAAAGATAAGGGACTTAAATTAAATTGCTGCGCTGCTTCATAATCCTGTCTGCCTTCTTAAACCCGCGAGCGGAGGCTGAGCGGGACGTGTGGACGCCTGCCAGACTGACACCCACTCAGAGACGCCCAGGAGTGGAGCAGAGACACAGGGATTTAACACAGCATGGCAGCTATTGTGCCTGAACTTCACAACACGCCAGTATGATGAGAACAAAGTTCCTCCTGGAGGAAGAAGAACTGTCTAGCTAGCAGTCAACAAATATCTGGGGGAAACAAACAAACAAAAACAACAACAACAACAAAAACTTAACTTAAATATTGTTTTGTTGGCTGTATAAAATAATGATGCATACAGTATATATATATATATATATATATATATATATATATATATATATATATATATATATATATATATATATATATATATAGGGTCAGGGCTTAAAAATGAAGTTTGTCCACAAGTGTGCACTCAAAATTCACCATGCATTTTACTTCTATGTAAAACCTGATTGCATTTTATGCCCTTTATGAAATCCTCATAAACAGGAAGGCTATAGCATAAGCTAAATTTACAGCTCAGAGCAATGGACCATGTCTGAAATGAGTTTGACAAATGGGTGGGGGTTTCAGAGAAATGTTTTGTGTGAGTGTGTGTATGTGTGTGTGTGTGTGTGTGTGTGTGTGTGTGTGAGTCCACATTTAACAGAGAAAGAGAGAGAGAGAGAGAGAGAGAGAGAGATGACCTTCTGAATACCACAGAAGAAACAATCAGCCACTGAATTTGAGTGAAGAAGTTTAATTAGGAACCTGTTGCTGGTGACTGTGACCTCTTCAAATCTCAGACTAATGTAAGTATACTAAGTATAGATTCTAATTATATAACCTTTTCAGAAGTTATGTGCAAAGTGTGGGCTAATACGAGTGATCTGAAAATATAGATTGTCTGCATCTTCTAAAAAAACACACACAACAGATGGAGCCCATGACCCTCAGCAAACCTACAAGAGTACGTCAGACAAATCACCTAGAAAACATGCTCTCTAAATTAAGATATGTTGGGTCCTGGAATATGTGTGTGTGTGTGTGTGTGTGTGTGTGTGTGTGTGTGTGTGGATTACCTACTTAACCATATTTTGGGGACAAATATGTTCCCAGAAGTGAGCTAAACCTGATAAAAGCTCCCAAAACACCCTAAAGGTAATATCTTCATTTGTAAAATTTGAATAAAAATCACATGAATATTTGTTTGTTTGTTTTTCTGTTAGGGTTGGGTTTCAGTATTTATAATAACTGGCTGTATTTAAAAAGTTAGATAGTTAAAAGTCTATGGTTTTTCTATTAAATGTCTCCATTTACAGTAGACAGCTGTAAACCAGTGTGTGTGTCTGTGTGTGTGTGTGTGTGTGCGTGTGTTGTTATACTTTTGACAATTAAATGTCCTCACTAACATGGTGGAATTTAATGACAGCTGATTTGTGAGGAAATATTATGCATCTTTACTAAATAAAAGGTTCATAAATCAGCCAAATTACACTTGTATTTAATCTAATGATGTGCAGGTTTTTGTGAGAGCTGTTTGATTGGTCAGGTATGACAGAAACCTAACATGTAATAAATCTTCTAAGATCTGTGTGTGTGTGTTATTAAGTCTTTAACACTTAAACCACCAGGGGTTGTTGTATACCTAAAACCACCCACAGGTCAAACTTACCCATGCACATGACTACTGTTTGATATGGCTAAGAAATGTATTATGTCACTGTATTATACCACTGTCTTCACAAGGTAATGTCTAGAGTCATAACATGCTTATTTGTAGTCATAAACTATCTTTCTGTCCTTATGTTTTTTGTTCAAGGCTATTTTAAGCAGACTTCACTAATCACTTTTCATAAAGGAATATAGGAATATAAATACATAATTTATTATTATTATTATTATTATTATTATTATTATTATTATTATATTTTCAGGAAACGTGCAGACTGGAATAACAGCAAATAATACAAATTGTAAAAAAAAATAATAATTAATCCAAAGTTTTAACAATTATGTGTAGGCTAAAACATCATTTGAATGTGCGTTGTGTTACTGTTTACGGTAATTCTACAGTAAGCAAGTGAAAATAGGCATTATATGGGTAAATTTGACCTGCCGGCGCTTACAGCTTAAGCTTACTTACATTTGTTTTTGTTTTGTTTTTAAATCAGAAATTGGAAATAACCCAATTTTAGATGATGCACGGAAGCAGAGATGAAGGCAGCCGGATGGTCATGGGCCCAGGTGAAGAGAGTCGCCCAAAATCAAGTGCGCTGGAAAATTGATGTTGAGGCCCTATTCTCCTTCGTGTAGTCAGTGGAATAAGAAGATCCAGTATCAGAACATTCTGCCCGTGGCATCTGCAATTTAGGTCGGCCCAATACAAGCAGCCGCAGTTTCTCTAGTCTCCATTTTGTTTTGTTTCTTTCATCAAACCACTCAGATTTTAGACAGATTCAAAATATGAATGTATTAAATATAAATCTTAATTTCACATCGTGCACTGTGTGTGTGTGTATGTTGATCACGATTGCTCTCTGAGGGTTAAAGCAGCCGACACCATCTCTGACAGATGGTCCAGCAGCTCTAAACTGCAGCATCAGCATCACATGGCTTCTGCTGGCTCTCGCCCTGTGACACACTGCTACAACCACAGACATCTTTGCTTTCTTCTGAAACTTTTAAGAGACTGGAATTTCAGAGTTATATCTGAACATAAATTCAGATCTGAGCAGAAATGAACTCATAAGACCTAAGACCATGGCTTTGGCCATGACAATTCATTTTAACTCAGTCTCTCTCTGATCCACTGAAAAACTGCCCAAGCTAAATCAGATTTAGCATGCAATTTCAGAAAATCTTTCCAAATCCATAAATAGACATTTATTTTATTTATTTATTTTTCTCCTACTGTATGCATTTTGATGTTTGCACTACATAACTAGCTCCATGTGCATAGCTTTTTTGAAATAGTAAACTTGCTCAATAGCAGACCAAGTAAAGCATTGCACTTTACTATTTTAGCACTATTTTCAAAAGCTTAGAATACATTCATAATGGTACATGATTTGTAGACTAATACATTTTGCTACATTTTGATACATTTTGATGTTTGCATTGCAGCCCCCTGAAACATGAGCCACTTAAAGGTGCTGTATGCAAGTTTTTTACTCTACTAAAGCATACAATTACCATAATAATATGTTTGCAGATATTTCAGAAACATACTTGTTTATCTGAAAAACAATGCACCGGTCAGTTATTCTCCTTTGCTTTGGTTTGGGAAACCCACCCACTGCCAGTTTACGCAATTGTATTTCGGCACCCCGGGTTGCCAGTTGGTGGAAAACACAGCGTATTTCATCTCATACATCCTGAAGTGTGCTCCTTCCTGTTGGTGTAGTCAAACTAGCAACCTGTGCATGTGTCAAGTCTGAGGAGGAGGGGCCGGATAAAAAAAAAATAAAAAAAAAACCTCTCCAATATTTAGATTTTGGACTGCAATACCTATAGTAGTTCAATTCTACATACTGCACCTTTACATCTGTTTCAGATAAATCTGAAGGCACTGCTAGTTCACTTGGAAAGTATCATTTTGCCAATCAATGTTGTTTATTCAAATGCATGAACTAAATAACAGTGTAAAGATTCTTTGAACACAATGTAAGTCACATTAGATACAAGTGTCTCCTAAATACATCACAGTAAATATAAAAAGGCCTACCATTCACCAAGTTGGTATCAGGTAAATTAATGCTGATATAATTAAAATGTAGTTTGTTATGTTGTTCTGAATCTACTTTAATGTACTAAAAAGGCCCTATGAAAAAAAAAAAACAGTCTAGGTTTCTAACAGTCTTAAAATAATTCAGTGTGGATGTCTGTAGATTGCTCACCGTCAGCGATGAAGTGTTCAGGAACATGGAGCGTGACCTTGACGGTGAGAGGACAGGACGTTTGCGTGCCGTACACGACCGCCACCACACACGTGCAGACCGTGATCAGTGTTAATGTGGCCTTGCTCATGGGACTCTGAGGGCAGCCTGTGGGAAAAGACAGAAGAACACGATTATACAGATCAGACTCCTGCTGTGACATTATTTTCTCACGATGTCACACCTCTCCCACTCACCATCAAATATCTGCTGCCTTCCACCATTATCAGCACTATTGTTCAAAAGTTGTGTCTTTGCTAAGACAGTTTTTTAAAACATAGTTTCTTCTACTTACAATATTATGGACTTATGAATATTATGAAAACATTATTACAATTTAAAATAATGTTTTGTAAAATGTCATGTGATGTAAAGCTAAATTTTCAGAATTATAACTCCAGTCTTCAGTGTCACACGATCCTTCAGAAATCGTTCTGATATGCTGATTTGCTAAAATAACTATGCATAAGTGTAACACTCTCTGGAACGATTCTGTTCACTCACACTAATCTCAATGTTTCAAAAGCTTTCCTTTTTTAGCTGCTTATGAAAAATGTTGATTCTGAAGTTTAATCATGTCACTGTCTAATAGAATACATTCTCCACTTCCTTCCAATGGAACGTTCTATAAACCTTGCCTGGGTGAGCAACAACAACCAGACGAGGGGCGGAGCTTAGACAAAGGTCAGTTTGGAACACTTAATACAGCAAGCAAGCAGCTCTAATGCTTCAATAAAACAAGGAAAGACAAGCGTCCTGATGCTTTCTGAGGACAGCCGGGCCATAAATTGAATCCTCAAGCTCTCTGTAGAGTGGACGTGGGAGAGAGAGTGTTTATCCCCACGTCTCACAGCTCTGTGATGATGATGATCAGATTTATGTAACAAAAAAGCTTTAAGTCCAACAGCAGTTATTTGTCTGTGAGATAGAGGTTAAACTAAAACTCTAATATCCACATCTAGTAAGAACCGACAAATAGGTTTTGACAGCTTTGGTGAAGATTAGATGCTTTGAAATCAAAGAACAGCATGTAACAATGAACAGGTAACATTGATACCATTAATCGATATAATTGTTAATAATCTTATGAATATATTGGCAAACAAAGTTTATATGCTATTTATTGTGTTCTTTAAGTAGCTAAGAAAAGTCCTTGCTATTACTTGACTGATTTCTTTATGCAGAGAAACAGATAATGGGTTTTCATCATTATCCGACAGGACTTAGATATCAGTTTTAGCCTGAAAATAATATATAATCACTGTTGTCTTGGAAACTGTACTGAGATAAACCCGACTAAGTGTCATAGAGGGCCTGGTGGGGTGAAATAAAAAGTGAAAGTAACTTCTCTTCAAGCAACTTCAAGAACCTGAGATTTCTGTAAATTGCATCCAGAGATCTAACAGATGCTTATATTAGTTTAGGTATCTCTGCCGTGTTCGGCGCTGCTCCAGGGGGTCACACCTGGCGTGTTCTTCACAGTGCAACATTCACAGTATCTCACGTCTCTTCCAGAACAATCTGTTCCTAACTGTAGCCGTCTGTGAACAGCGCACAATTATTAGCACAATCTTGACTGGAGATAGGAAGATATTTAAAAAAAAATGACAATGGGCTCTGAACATGTGGATTTGAAACTGGTGGACATCAACACAGGTAAACAAATGTGTAAAACAATCAAAAATGAGATGATGGCACCATCCGGAAGTGGTTCTGAACTCATGAATAATTGTTAAAATTAATAATTAATGTTAGCTAAAATCCATGAATAATATTAACAGTTACAACTTGACGTGATTGTAATAATGCATTTCGTAAATGTTTAAATTACAAAAGCTAAGATTAACAAGTGATTTAGAAATATTTTCACCAGTAGTTCATGTTAGTAATGCAGTTAAATAATGAAAGTTATTGTGAAGTGGTGCACAATGTGTTATAGGCCAATTTGCATGACACAATTTAAAATCGAAACTTGACTTGGATACATTGACAGGAAATAAAATCAGTCAATTAAAAAAAAAAACAAAGTGAGATAAAAGCCTTGAATCCTTTTAAAATTATTTATACTATACCTACTTTGTATATGTTTTATATGCTTTTATACAAAAGTTTTATACATTGTAATGCCTTTTCTTATAAGTGAGTCATCGTATTATTCATTGATTTATTCAAAAACACTGAATCACTAGTGTGTTCCTCTGTGTTTAAATGGTTTGGAACAATTCTTGTTAGATATATAAAACTGTCAATACTGAGGCCAAAATCGAAATTACTTAATGTTCACTTTTATCTTATCTTTTTTTGTCACACAAATTTTCTACAGTTTCTCTCCCCACAACTCACTGAATAGTTTTTTTTTTTCTTTTTTTTTTTTTTTTGCCTTCACACAGACACACATACATACATATATAATGCAGTTTTGATCCACTGGCTTGTAGAGTCATTCTTCAGAATCATGCATATTCAAGAACTATTCTGAGCTAAATTCTTAATAAGAACCTTACATTAATCCCAATAGTAATGTTGTTATTGGCCCAAAACACAATACAATTGACTTTGAATAAAGTGATGTGGTGCAAAAGCATTTAACAGGATTGTTGTAATGTTGTCTTCCAATTACAATGTATGATTTATTACAAGACATGCACAAATAAATACAGTGATGTAACCAGATCTTACTAATGTAGCCCATTTTCAAATTTAAGCACATTAATTCCAAACCAACTGTGACGGGATTGAAATAACACATTTGGGCTTGTAGGGTTTATAAATAACTATTGCTACCTACATGTATAGGTTTTGTCAAGGTTCGCCTACTGGAGATGAAGAAGCATGGAGACGAAGAGGATTAACATACAATAGTCTTTATTTTACCACATAAGGGAGGACATGGAACAGGCAGGAACTAACATGTACGACGAGGGGTAGACAAATAATAATACCATACAAAGAACTCTGAACAAAACTCTCCTTAAGAACATAATCAGGAGAAGACGAGACACACCTGGAATCAAATTGGAAACAATCAGGGAGCAGGAACAGGAAGATAACCAAATAAGGGCATATAGACACAAGAGGGAAAACCGGCTATTTTATTTTATTTTTTTCTAAATATTTTTTTTGCTAAATAAACCCCATTATACTGGCAAATTATATATATATATATATATATATATATATATATATATATATATATATATATATTTTTTTTTTTGTTACAATGATTCATATGCATGACTAATACACAAGGAACTTAAAGATGCATAAAGGGAGGAATACTGCAGTGTTTAGACATTGAATAGTCACTGAAATAATGAAGTACAACGACACAATGTTAAACGTGGAACGGGCCTCAATCACTGTGAAAGACCTAAGAGCACTTTAGCATATGTACGGACACAACAGCATGTTAACGCTGAACACACACACACACACACACACACACACACACACACACACACACACTCACACACTCTCTCGGGTTTTAGAAGTGAATGAGCAAGTCCTTGACAAAGCTTAGCAGAGCTTCACACTTGTGTGTCCTTCATGCTAGAGAGCATCTTCCACACAGTGCTCAATAACACCACTGGCTGTGCATTGATAACGCTCATGCATACAGTACTGTACATATAAAACATGACAACCACTGGTTAGATGCACAAACACAAATGTACAAATGCACACCCACAATATCCTCTTGAATATGGCTCAGCTATCAACACAGATGGAGTTTAACTGATAATTCATGGCTATAGCGGCTCAGAAGAGCAAACAGTGGCTTGAGGAATCAATAATGAACCCTGTTCTGGCCCTTCTGCTCAGAGCTCCTGGTTTTCAGCAGTTCTATCACTGCAGCTTTTGATACAGGTCGATTTAGACCGACACCACCACAATGAAAAGGGCTGAAACTCAGCGAAATAAAATGTGCTTGCCAATTTATTTTTCTTCTTTCTTTTTTATTTTTGCAGTTTTGCAAGGGAGAACACACAACAAAAGATAACTGTGAACAAAATAAATAAATAGGTGGTTGCTGCATGTGCAAAACCCACCACCAAATGTTTTGTCTGCCCCAAATCTCTATGATATATATTATGGTCTGTAGATATGGCTTGGGTTCAATGTACGTTATGGGTTTTATCATACTCCTGGTAAAAATTGCAAGCTCGACCATTCAGAAAGGTAACAACAAACCTCTCACCAGCTGTATGATTTAAAGTATCATTCACATCCGTATCACAAACAGTGTGGGAAAAAACTGTGAGCAATAACAATAGTGATGATTGCTTTGGGAGGAGGACTATAATATCACAGTCTCAAGCCATTCACTAAAAGGGAAAAGTACAAAACAAGTCCATTTCATGGTTTGAGAGCCTTTCAAAACAAACAGGCAATAAAAGTATGACGCCGAAAATAAATTTGTGTTTCTCAGCATTCAGTGCAATATCGGAACAGCCTTCAAAGAAGAAAGATGCTTCCTGTCTGCAGTCATAATATCTACAACTGCAAATAACTGCACATGCTAACCCGCCTTGTGACCAGTGACTTTATAATTTAACTCCTAATTTACTGCTTATTAACTGTCAGTTAGGTAGTTAAGTTTAGGTCTTATATGATTAAGCTTGCCATTATAATAGGGTTAGGGTTATATATATATATATATATATATATATATATATATATATATATATATATATATATATATATATATATATATATATATATATATATAAATAAATTAGATCTGTGAAACTGTCAAAATATTAACCTGTTATATAGTTTAATAATTAGCATTTGGGAGTATTTAGGAGTGTTAGCTATGATATTAGTTTAAACAGCACAATAATAACAACATTATTAATATTATTATTATTATTTTCACTACATCAGTTTATTGAACACACAACATAATTTGAGGTATGATGGAAGCAGCATGTGTTAGAAACAACCCAGGCCTGTTGCAGCATTTCTGCAACAATATATCATTATTTTAGATTATTGCATGATTCACTAAGTGAAATGTCCAGTGAGTTGAGATAAACATGTTTTATTTTCTCTGTAATAGCTAAACATGAATCTTGCTATGTTTTATTACATTGGTTGTTGTATGTATCATGGCAGTTTGGGAATTAAATGTGTGGCGAGTGGTGCTAAAAGGTTTCTGTATCACATTTGAAATTAATATACCACTTCACTAAACCTAACCGATGGTGATAACAAAAGCAAATGTTAGATAAAACACATTTGTTGAAGCAACCATGTCATTTTTTTTGTTGTTGTTGCTTCTACATGCATTTGAGCTCTTTTATTGTAGCTCGTGTTTCATGGGACTCGTACTTGTGCGCTTCGAATCGCAATGGTTACTGTACAAGGTGCGCTATCGAGCAAGTTTACTACATCAGAAAAGCCAAACATATCTAATACAAACATCAAGATGTACAGTATGAACTCATAACATGAATACTGTGCAAGGAACTACACAGAAACATAAAGGTTGTTGGTGTTTTACTACCACTAGTGTTCATTTCACCTGGAAACTGCATTGAAATGTACGTATTGGTATTTTTTTGGAGTTTTGCAAAGCTCTAGAAGCACATTTTCCCCCCACAAAGAGCCTAAACTGTGTGGAACTATTAATGACTTTGAGAAAATGCTGCCTAGCTTTTAAGAACAGCATTAAAGAGTGCATATGAAGCCTAAAATGCTGTCTACAACAGGTACACACCTCACTGGGATTTGAAACACAGTTACAGTTTAAAGTTCATATTTCTGTATTAAATTCATCATTGCGCGATTAAACAGTCTGAGAGTGATGTTTGTCTCTTGTGAGGCGCCGCTTCGTGATTCATCATGAATTCTCAGTGGGCCGTATTGAAAGCTGGTGATAGATGAGTGTGACTGCAGGACTCTGATGTTACACGCTGGGCTAATCATCTCTACCAGGAGTTGTTTGTCTCTCATTCCTGGTAAAATAACAACAGGGAGCGGCTGGTTTTGCCTCCTCCTCCACTTTTACAGACACGATGAGCAGCTTTGCATTGAGAGATCTTTGTTCCCGAAAAATCCATTTGGCTTTGTTTGATGTGTGTCTTTAGGTTTGTGATGCAATCTGCTGCATTGATTCATGAATCACCACTTTAACATTAGTGGACGTCTAAACTGGTGTTATTTTAATATCGTTAAATACACTTTGTTAATTGTGACGAGTGGGGCGGGGCCAAGAGCCGTAGGAATGGGGCGAGACCAGTGGAGTGATTTGAGAAAAGAGCGACACCTGCTCGACCCACCGGTCTCGAGTCCCACGGAGGAGATGGAAGGATATAAAACCGGAGCGGCGACCATGAAGGACGAGAGAGGACCAGGCCTGGATTTATTTTGTGTTGTGATTTTGTTTGTGCACGAAAGTCGTCAGGGGCGGAGCCAGAGGGGTGGCTTGGGGTGGCCCACGCCACCCCTGAGATTCGATTGGCCACCGCAGGTGCCACCCCAAAATCCTACTCTACGATTGGCCATTAACGTGGTCAAAGGCGGAACCTTTGTTGACGCACTTTGCTGCCTTTAAATCAGCGCGGGAGCTTTGACAGTCAGACACCAGAACTCAGAAATGTAAGTAGCAAGTGTTTGATATAAGCTAACCAACGATACATGGCTTATTGTTTTTTTAGCATGTGAGTGTACAGCAGTACTTACGTTACTTGTGCTAGCACGCAAAGATATCTATTTACCCATCACATCTGCCTTGATATCTAATCGCACACACAGCCCAGTATCACGTCTGTTGAATCACGTCATGTAACGTTAAGGTAATTTATCTACTGTACGTTACCTGCCTACTCAGTCGACATCTGCTAGGTCATTAACTGTTGGCTACTTTTGTAAAAAAGCATTTAAAGATTTATCATTAGCAGACGCAATTTTGTGCAAAAAAAACGTAGCCTACATTATATTTTAACCAAATTAAACACGCCATAGCTCGCCCTTACCTTCAGGAAATTAGGCTTTAGGCTATATATTCCCAGATAAATTCCACGCAAGGTTTCGTTTTTATTTGTTCTATAGGCTATACAGTCAATGTTTTCAAGCCCTGTGTTGCTAACATACCTATGCTGTGAAATTAAGGTCTAGCCTACTGGTGGGTTTAGTTGAATTTGAGTAATAGGATATGCAACCATTTACATCTGGAGATAGTTATTTGTGTTCGCCAAAATCATAGAAATTATCATTACAAGACACTTACAGCATCTCTTGTAATCCAAGAAAGATTTTCTTCGAGTTGTTAGGCTTTAGAGCATTTATTTTAACAAACGACATGGAAAACATAATTAATTTCATCCACATATCCTTATGCACAATGCACAACAACAATTTAGTTTAAACCGTGAGAATCAAGCAAACCTCATGGCCATCAGGGCCTTAAAGTGACAGGCACTGAATTCGACTTGCACATTAACAATGCAGTAATGACATGAAAGAGTAGTCTATATCGTTTAAACTTTATAAATAGTAACAGTTTAGCTCACAGGTCAGATGTGGCCTTTTATTAAGCTTTAATTATGTGTAATTAATTGTAAATAATACATTCTTTTGTTGTGCATTGTGCCATTCCACGTTTGTTTCATTTCAATTTCTAATAATAATGTAAGTAATAATTACTAATAATGTAAATGGGGAAAAAAAAGTATTTAATTGGTGTTTATGTAGCCTAGGGGTTGGTTGGACTGTTCTGAATGAAATCTGACTTCATTGCAGTATGAAAAGGAACCAGAATATCCAACAGTTCTTCGTTAGAAAGAAAAGCAAACCTGATGAAGACAGTGAACTGATCAGATTAGCTGAAGTTAGCAGTACCAGCAGTGGTTCAGATAATGTTAGCGAGTCAGATCAGGATGATGACAGGCAGGGTAAAGCGACTGAGCTAGCAGCTTCACCTGATGACCTGGGTATGTAAAATCTAGAATTAGATTTTATGGTATCATTGATTTAATAGGCTATGTATTTGGAAAAACAATCTTAACAGCATTTTTATTTAGCCTACACAAAATAAAAATGTTTAGGCATCTAAGTGAAATCATTCTAAATTCTATTTCAGATTCAGACAAGGGTGCTGGAGACACTTCAGATCCTTATAAGGGTATGACATCTCAGCTATATCTGATTGAATTGCACTTGTTTTAGTTAATACAACAAAATGTATTTTACATTTAAATTTAGGTCCATCATCATCATCATCTTGTCTCACTGGTTGTCCACGTGCAGCTACAAACCCAACCCCTGGACCTCATGGTGTGTACTCTATGTTTTATCCTGGTTAAAATATATATAGAAAAAAACATGTTTGTATGATTTGCTGAATTACTTTTGTTCTTTCCAGAAATCTCCCAATCAAGGGCAGCAGATCCAACTCAACCTGTGCTGAGGATGTTTTCCAAGACCACACAAGGTCAGAAAAGAAGGGCATTCAACCCGCAGTGGTACAGCAAGTATTCTTGGTTAGAGTATTCTGTTAGCAAAGATTCAGCTTACTGTTATGCATGTAGACATTTCTCACTCCCTTCAGCGTCAGAATCAGTATTTACGTCCCAGGCAGGTTTTTCACATTGGAAGAAAGCGCTGTATAAAGATGGAGGCCTTACATTGCATGACCGGTCTGACAGTCACGTTAATGCAATGTTTGCTTGGAGAGAATATAAGAATCGTATGCTGTCTGATTCTGGGTTAATGGATTTAATCGATCAAGAGTACAAAAGAAAAGTTGAGGAGAACAGGAGATACATAAAAACAATTGCAGAGGTTCTGTTGTTAACAGCAACTCAGAAGCAGGCTCAGAGGGGTCACCGGGAGTCAGAGGACTCTGACAATAGGGGGAATTTCATAGAAACTCTAACTGTGATTGCTAATCATGATGCCCTTATAAGTGAGAAAATGAGGGAAAAGGGGAATGTAAAGTACACATCTGGAACCATACAGAATGAAATTCTGGAGTGTCTTGCAAACATGGTGAGGGATGACATTGTAAAGGAGGTGAAGGAGAGTGAGGTTTTCTCAGTAATTGCAGATGAAAGCAAAGACCTCCAGAAAAAGGAGCAACTGTCGTTGGTAGTGAGGTATAACTACAGTGGGGCTATACATGAAAGTTTCCTTGATTTTCAGCATGCTCAGGATTTGGATGCTAAGGGACTTAGTGATAAAATCATACAATGCCTTGAAAAATATGGGCTCAATTACAAGGAGAACCTGATTGGGCAAGGCTATGATGGAGCAGCTGTGATGAGTGGGAAACACTCGGGTGTGGCAGCCAGAATTCAGGCAGAGGCTAAACAGGCATTTTATGTCCACTGTAATGCCCACTGCCTGAATCTAGTCTTAGTGGACACCGTGCAGTCAGTGGCAGAGGTAGATTGTTTCTTCACCCTCCTCCAAAGACTCTATGAGCTGCATCAGGCCAGAAGGGTTGTAAAGAGAAAGATGGACAGTGGGGCAGTACAATTGGGAAGTGTTACAGACTTCACTGTATTTTTGGAACCCTATAAAGAGGTGTTCCCTGACCTCTTTAGACCTCTTTAGGCTTTGCAAGGTTGCCACAGCTATCCCATTGAGTACTGCAGGCTGTGAACGGAGCTTCTCAGCCCTGAAGCTAATAAAGACACACTTAAGGACCACCATGGTTGATGGTAGGCTTAGCCACTTAGGTGTGTTAAGTATTGAATCCAGGAGAGCAAAGCTTTAAATATGGATGACTTTATCAAGGTCTTCGCCAGCTCACACAAAAATCGGCGCATTCAGTTGTTTTAACAACAATATATAGATGGGCAAACAAATTGTAATTCATTGTTCCATGAATAAAAAGTATTTAGCTGAGGACTTGGATTTTGGATATTAACAGCTATAGAAATAGATGGCCAAAGATATTATGTTTGAGTTGTTATTGTAAAAAACAAAAAGTCTTGAAGGTGTATTTTTATGTTTGAGATGTTTGTTTATTTATATTTGATTTTATTCAAATAAAAATAAATTTAATGTAAGAGTACAGCCTTTGTCCTTCAATTTATGAGTATGGTGTTCGATGCATGATTTTATGATGCCACCCTTGAATTAATCAGTGCTCCACTAAGGCCACCCCTATTAAAAAAGTCTAGAATCGCCACTGGCAGTCGTCCCTGAGGGGCTGCCACGCTGTTTTGTGATTATTTGATTATTAAACTTGATTTGATTGTCTGCCGGTTCCCGACTCATTCTTCCCGATGATTATGACATTTGTACTGCTTTACATTAATATTTTGATTTAATTAATTAATTGTAATAGGTTTGTTTTAGCACTTTCATCTATTTTTAATGTATATATAGATTCTATTTGTTTGCATTTATTAATTTTAGTATTTTAAATTAAATTAAAAATGTTGTCTTGCAAAATATTTGTATTTATTTTATTTAAATTATGATTATTATTTTTTTAAGTAACGTTAACAACTAGTAACTTTGATTAAGTTACATATAGTGAAGCAATTGCAGGCTTTCGCAAGTGTCAGCTAGCTGCCCAATTGCCCATAAACACCACTTCCACCCCCCCACTCAACATGATTTTTATGCCTCTTCTCCAGTAGCTGTGATATATAGGAATCTGCCCAAATGTCAATGAGGCAGCGTGTCTCTTAGGAGCTCCAGGTTGAACCACCTCTCATTTTTCAATGGCTAAGTTAGCAAATGTAGCAAACACAACAGTTTCCCATAAGGCAGCTCCGACTAAGGGAGCCTGTTAACTCAAAAGGCACAGTGCTTTCTGCAGTTTTGTCGGATTGAGGTCGGATGTATTCACACCTGCCAAAAAGTATTTAAGTGAGTTTTCTGTAAATGTTTATCCAGTGAAATGTTTGACTTTCACTGCCTACTTTCACATAGTTTAGCTTGTTTGTTGTGCCCAGTGAACTATGGTTTGCTTTGTGCTATATTTCACACAACTTTACACAAACATATTTTGGCTAACTACTGACAAAAAAAAAATATATATTTTGTGTACTTTATTCGTAAAAGGTGCCTTAATCTCCGTATAAGTTGACAGTAAAAGATATTATGGAACATTTTGCATTCATTGACTTCAAATAAGAAAGTCTATAGTGGCCAGAGTACATAATACTCAATTGTTCATGGAAGGGGTTCCCAGTTCTTGTTTTTCCACAGCTGAAACCCTTATGATCTAAATTATCAACCTTAAAGAACCCCTAATATTTTAAGTAATGTTCGGTAAAAAAAAAAAAAAAAAAAAAAAAATGGAATCGAGCGTTCTGAGATTTGGCAGTGGTTGGAAATCTCTATTACGGTTTCATGTGCAAAGCGACTGATGTAAGAGTATGTTGGGTAAATGAAGGCAGTTACCTTTGCTGCGGCGCCGGCCCCTGTGCTCCGTGTAGAACTTGAGTTGAGTGTCATCATCCATTTCAGATCCAGAATCTCCCTGACGGACCAACACGCCTCCAGCTTCACACAAAAACACACAGACAGTTCTGTCATCTCACACATCTGTCACAAACACTTTATACACTTAATAAATCACCTGCAAACTCTCAGTTTGTAGTTCATTCATAATTTATTAATAGAATGTCTCTTTTGATAGGCTGTGTACAAACCATGGGCTTAGGGGTGTGACCGGCGGTTGTAGTTGAACACCGTCATTAGAACTCTATAACCGCCAAAACCGTGTCATTAAAATATTTTTTACAAACATTTTTTATCAAAAAATATTTTCATTTTTTAGATAGGATCATAAGATGCGCAATATATTGTGAGACATGGTTTTTACCACTTAATGAAGTTTTGTAAATCGTCAGACATTGTATTTAACACTTCATTAAATTTTGCTTTGTAGAAAACCTTTCTTAAAAACGAATGTCGTTTTGAACAAATTTTATCTTAATTTTAATAAATGTTTCATCAACCAAGTGCATGTATTTTAATGAATAAAAAGCAAATATAGCAGACAATGATAACCGTGACATGGAAGCGCCAGCGCGCCGCGTTCACTTGCACTGCACTGTGAACTAGAGCGCATCTCACCGTAAAAGAAACTCAGCGTAGGCCTATGCCTCATACTCTAGCATTAAATATCTTTGCTGCATCCTTTCTAGAACAGACGATGGCTTTTCTTTTTCTTTTTTTGCGGCTCGCATCAGCAAAGCAATGCATCGTACATAGACCGCAAAACAATCAGCGGATGGCGGGCGGGTGCGGCTTTGAAATTTGCTCAAAAAACTTTGGCACGGATGATGAGTTTTGTAACAGATCTCCTTAATAAACGGAGGTCTGAAATCTCTGCCCCTTTACTGATCCGCTGACACGGAGTTAACCCGCTATCTCCAAGAACAACCAATTGACTCTATGGCAGATCCACTAGCATGGTGGCGAGACAATGAAACACGCTATCGCCCGCCCGAGGGACATTGGACTCACGTCATAACCGTCATCCCCAATTCTGAAACCGGCACACCCCTACATGGGCTCTTCATTCATTGTCACTTGTAATTTACTAATTATATTTTATTAGCTTATTAAGAGTTTGAGGTTTTTATCCTTTGTTTTTTTTTAATTTTTTTTATTGTATCCTACACCTGATATTTTCAAATGACTTTACATCATGAGTATCTGTATGCATTTTCTGTTACATGCCTGTGTATAGACACAAAAACATACAATATCTATGCAATTATTGGCACTGTACATTTTTCTGCCTATGTAATGTAATTAATGTCTAACAAAGGTTGGTTATTGGTAATTTAAAATTAGAGCTCCTGTACTCCTGATAACCATTAACAACTAATTTCTACTGGTTTGAATACTTAACATTAGTTGGGTATGTTTAACAAGTTGTTAAAAAGGATTATAAAACATGATCTAACTCAACACATATGAGCCAGTTAAACAATGCTAAATTGTTAACTACCATGACCATGAATGAAGAGCTCACTATTTGTCCAAAGCACTACCAATGTAGAGACAAAACTTGAAACTATGAATTAACTATTAACTAATAGTTTTCAAATGATTCAGAAGTTGTTTGCCACTGCATGCTTTTTATAAAGTGTTGTTACCCTTTATTCATTCATTCACTGGAGTTAATTCCAAACATTAATAGTGATAATTGCACTGGTAAAGGCTGAACAAAGTAACTATGAGCAAAGGATTACAATTCAGATACTAATATTTCTTGATGCAAACAAGTGTTTTTTTTTTTTATATTCATACTTTGAAAAATACTTTTCAGTGTCACCTTGAATTTCAACATTTAATGGCCCTAATAAAACAGAACGACAGTTCTGAAACTATTCTTGATGATTTGTCTGTGATTTATGAATGCTGTGACATCCATAAAGTGTGTCAGTATATGTTGAGACTCGCTCTCGTCCCTGTGATCCCGATCTGGTCACACTTACAGCTCAGTGCTCCGCAGAGACTCCATCTGGACTCTTAAAATGATAGACATTCAATTGCAGCCATTCAGTGGTACGTGAGTATGCAGGGGAGAGTGTTTACTGGAGTGAACCTGATTTGTGTTTAGGGAGTTTAGGTCATGTTATTATTGATGCCTGGTTTAATTAGCGATTAGAGTGAGCCAGATCTTATTTGGTCAGTTGGTTCATTAAGAGAAAAGAGTGGAAGTCAGGTTATTGGCATGATACAACACATACTGTGTAATCAAAACACAGAGTGAGCTGCTGCTGAAAAAGAGCATTATCTGTTGCCCTAAACATGACACGTTTTATATTGAGCACTTCAAACTCTCTCATAAGCATATCGTTTAATAGCTTGTCCCCCTGATAAGTGTGCTGCTTAATGAATTTCTGATTTTTCTCAGCACACAACTTATATCTAACGATTAAATCCTTATCTGTAAATGTTAGAAATTTGTTCATAAAGGCTTATCCTGACCGCAAACCAAGTCTACACTAAACAGATTTTACTGAACGAGCACCAGCGCACTCATGCATGTGAAACAGCAGTAGACAATATACATTTTACAATATTATAGTTTGATAACACTTTATTTTAAAGAACAATTCTAACTACTATTAACTAACTATTAACAAGTATGCATATTGGCTGTTTATTAACATTTATAAAGCACATGTACACATACCTTATTCTGCATGACCTTATTTTAGATCCCTTAACCCTACACCATGCCTAAAATTAACAACTGCCTAACTAATGATTAATAAGCAGCAAATTAGAAGCTTATTGAGACAGAAGTTGTACTTAATATTTAATAGTTCATAGTGAAAATCACATCTTGAAGTACAGTGTGACCAATATTTCACATCCATAAGTGTAAGCTCTGTAAAAAAAAAATTTCCCCCATTTATGCAATATGAATATATTTAAAGACAGAGCCATAGTTTATTTGGTAAACCACTGTTTAACACACACACAGAGACACAAACAGACTGCTGTGCCAAAAACATAATTTTTACTGCAAACATTATTTTTGTGTATCATTACACCCCTGTGTTTTCAATAATACTTTTCATTTTTCTGTATTATTTCCTTTAGATATGATATTGTGTACATAACATTTTGTAAATGCCACCAACAGATATCCGCATTTTATTTATTTAAAACTGTTATATGACTCATGTTTCATGTTTCAGTACAGTTCTATTATAAATGCATCATGTCACGTTCGTGTGAAGGGAGGTACATGAAGACAGAGGTAATCCAAATAACATTTAATAGTTATACAAGATGAGGAAGATTCATACAAAACACAGAGTAACACAGGGAGCATACACAACTACAAACAGGCAGCTAACTGAACTGAAAGGGGAACTTAAGTAGGGTGAGATAAAGAGGGAAAAACAGGTGAGGATGAGAACTAATCAAACACAGCTGAACTGAAAGAACTAATCAAAGGATGAAAGAAACTAAATGAAAACAGAAAAGATGTCCATGTCTGTGACAGAACTAAAAAGGGAAGGAGGTGACTAAAGAGATAGACAAACAAGTGATGTTTGGATGGTAACAGGGGATGGCAGAGGGCAGGCAGGAAGGCAGGCAAGTCAATGACCAAGGTGGTGACAACAGATGGAGGAACCATGGTGGATCAGATGGAAGTCGAAGACAGGATGGAGGCAGAAGGATCCAGGGCAGATCAGATGCAGAGCTGATGAGCCAGGGACAGGGAGGATCTGGAGGGCCAAGGTGGAACAGATGGCTCAGGCAACCGAGGCATAGGCAGGGATCCGGAAGGCCACGGTGGAGCCGGAGCGACAGAGACCAAAGAGAAGCTGGAGGGAGGGAGAAGCCCAGCTGAACCTATGGGATGGATCAACAAGGAACAGCCAAAGGAGTGGAGTCCTGAGGCGATGGAGGGTCGACGACTGACCAAAGTGGAGCCAGAGGGACAAGGAAGCCTGCATGGTGGAACTGGTGGACTGATGGGCCATGCCAGAGATGAGGGAGCTAGGAGTCATGATGAAAGCCTCTGGGTTCATGGGCTGAGGCGGAGTCTGGAACTCGAAGGTTGGAGGTGGAGACAAGGGATCTTCCAGCCACAACGTCGATGAAGACTGGCAAACCCATGGCAAACCCACATCACAGATGGAGGGCTGAGGGTGAGCAGCAGGGCTGACAGGGGACAGCGGAGGTGGTGGTGAGGACTGATGAAGAGGTACTGGGAGAGGGAGGCTTGGTGGGAGTTTTGAGCAGTCCGGGGTTTCAGGGATGGTTTGTGCTAACCA
This sequence comes from Carassius gibelio, assembly GCF_023724105.1. Classification (NCBI taxonomy): domain Eukaryota; kingdom Metazoa; phylum Chordata; class Actinopteri; order Cypriniformes; family Cyprinidae; genus Carassius; species Carassius gibelio. The sequence continues at coordinate 5,737,913 of NC_068375.1, read as the reverse complement.
CCTACTCCCTGATGGCCACTCTCAGCACTGGGAGCACCAGAGATCAACCTGCATGGTTGAGACAGGTCAGGCAAACTGTTCAGGGCTGATAGACAGTTCAGACAGATCAGGGCAGACAAACAGTTTGGGCACGATCTCCATGATCATGATGGGACCGACAGACAGTTAAAAAATGGTCTCTTTGGCTGTAACAGAACATACAGAGATTTCAGATGATGGAAGAAGACTGGGTAGTTCTGAACAAAATTCAATTAAATCCACCTGGTAAGACGATCCATGAGGCTCCGGCTCAGGGATGATCCTCAGCTCTGTCGCCCTCTGTGGCGAAGGCTAGACTTTCACGGCTGGCTTCGGTTTTACTGCTTAAGTTTGCTGATTAAGCTGTTCTGGTGTTCATTCACAGTGTTTCTAGATTGCGTAGAGTGATCAAATGCATTTTAAATAACTGTTATAAGCTTCATTGGCTCCCCCAAAAAACACTTTTCAAGAAAAAAACTAATTTCACAGTTTTTTGATCCCGACACAAAATGACCAGCTAACATTAATTGACTAATCATATCAGCAGCCCGTGAAAGTTTGAATCATTATTGGTCAGGTAACATCACTATCATATTAATTAGTTTGTAAAGCAGAATTATATAAAATGGTTTCCTCCAAATAAACGAGTGCAGCCATCATCGCTTTGCATGAAAATGGCCTCACATGCAAGGAAATTGCAACAAAGAATACTGCACCTGAAAGAGCCATTTACCGAATCATCAAGAACTTCAAAGAAAGAGGATCGGCTGCAGTGAAGAAGTCTTCAGGACATCCCAGAGTGTCCAGCAAGTGCCAGGTCCGTCTCCTCCTGAGGAGTCAGCTACGGAATCGTGTCACCACCAGTGCAGAACTTGCTCAGAAATGACAGCAGGTTGCTGTGAGAGCATCTCCACATACAGCGAGCCAAATAATTTTGGACAAAAGCCAGGTGTCAAGAAGTGCAGCAAAGAAGCCACACACAAAAAACGAATAAACAATGTTTGGACAGCAGAAGACTGGTGCGAAGATATTTTCTCTGATGAAGCTCCCTTCTGACTGTTTGGGATATCTATAAAATGGATTTTTTAGAGAAGAAAAGGTGAACGCTACCATGAGTCCTGTGTTTTGCCAACAGTGAAACATCCTGAGACCATCCATGTGTGGGGTTGCTTTTCAACCATGCAAGGGAGAGGGCACTCTAATAATTCTGCCCAAAAACACTGCTGTGAATAAATAATGGTATCAAAACTTCCTGCAAGAGTGACTTCTTCCAATGATCCAAGAGCAATGTGGTGATGATGCATGCCTTTTCCACCATGATGGAGCACCATGTCACAAAGCAATAGTGATAAAGAAGTGGCTCGAAGATCATTACATTCAAATTTTGGATCCGTGGCCAGACAACTCCCCGGATCTTAATCCCATAGAGAACCTGTGGTCAGCCCTCAAAAGGCGAGTGGACAAGAAGAAGCCCACAAATTGTGATCCACTCAGAGAACTAATACGGCAAAAATGGATTGCCATCAGTCAGGATTTGGCCCGGAACCTAATATCCAGCATGCCAGAGCGAACTGCAGAGGTTTTGAAGAACAAGGGTCAACACTGCAAATATTGACTCATTTTATATAAAACTTATGATAAGCTCTCCATTGTTTTTCAGTATATCATAGAAACATGTAGAAAAAGTATCTCCAAATACAGAAGCAGCACAATTTGCAAAACATGTAAAACACAAAATATATGTGACTGACAAAAATTCGAGCCATATAAATACACACACTAGGCCTGTGCTGAAATAAAAGTGCATTCAAGTGTCCACCAAATTTGTTCATGTAAATGTTTAATTTTACTGACGCCTCTAGACTTCCTACAGTTATCTGATGCTTATTTGTCTCTTTACTGATATATCTGGCTGTGTATATATAATTTACTTCTTTGTCTTTTGATTTCAGTTCATTATCTTTAGCTAACAATCACACTCATTAAACAATCACACCAAGCAAAACTAAAAAGCAACTTCACAAGCTGTGTCACACATTTGTGGTGTAAAAGGTATCTTGATGCCTGGTTTTAAAAAGCTAATATCTTTTTCTTCTCTCTCTCTCTCTCTCTCTGTGTCTCTCTGTTCTAAAACCAACTCCTTGTGTGACACAAATGAGGCCTCTTACATGAAACACGCAGAGAGACTCAACTCACACCTGCTTCCAACAGATATTGTTTTCTCCACAGCCAATCACCACTTTTACTGGAAGGTTTTTTCATAGACTTGGAAAATACAACAACAACATTCTACAGTCGGTTTTTATGCACTGAAAATCAGGACAGAGGCAGGAAAGTTTAAGTCGACTGTGTTAAATATTATTTTACAGAACAGTAGCATTCAGTTAAAGTTACAGGTCCAGTCTTTAACTTCCAGGTCCAGACATCCAACAGTAACACTGCAACTTACACAGGAGTTAACATGTTGTGCAATATACAAAAAAAAAAACAAAAAAAAAATTGCCCATATTTTGGGGGCAAATTTGTACCCAAAAGTGAGCTAAACCTGACAAAATATCCAAAAACCTCCCTTTGGGGATGTCCTTATTTGTAAAACTGGTATAAAAATACAATTTTCTGTAAGAGGTAGATTTAGGTGTAGGGTTGGTGTAAGGTAAGATAGAATATACAGAATTAAAACCATTACGCCTATGGAATGCCCTCATTTAGATAGCATTTGATCAATTTAATGTGTCAATGCATTTCTTTAAAATGTCTAAATAAAAGTCTAAATATGTCCAATACATCACTGTAAATTTGGTGTAATAAAATAACAGAAGTACGACTTCTGCTTGTGATATGATTTACTCAAGTTCTGAGGAATAAAACACTGCTGTCTGCCCGCGACTCGAGGACCCCAAACACAATCACATGCTAATAAAGAAAGACCTGCAGCGGTAAACCCAATTACCAGACAAATCCAGCTACATCTCAAACAGAGGCCAATCGAGTTTAGCTGTGCGTTAGGAAACATACTTGAAACGAAGGATCAAAGCTATTGAACTCGGGGAGAAAACAGAGACGAGGAACTAGAATTGAAGATGAAAAGTGAAGAATAAGAAAGGCCGTTTCTTGAGAGGTTAACATTAATGAAGAAAGACTGAAGAAACGCCTCTGTTACCTTTCACATCTTAACAAACGGGGTTTCTTGTTGATTCAGTAAACAAATTCTGTTTGGGAAAACAAAATTAGCATGTGTGATGAAATGAGGCAGAAATTGCTCCTGAAGTCTCCCTTTAGCAGGTTTTCTTTCAAGGCCTGTAGGATTATTGAGCGTCTGGAATTAAAAGAGTGGTTTTGCTTGATTGCATTGCATGCTGGGAGCACACACTTCACAGAGCTTTATGAAGTGCAGGGCACTCGAGAGGCGTTCTCCTAACTACAGTATAGAGCAATCACAGAACACGTCAAACGGATGATGAACAGCACAGAGAAAAAAAACAAAAACAGTGAGCCTCTGCAGGACTTCACAAAACCGTTCACATCACATCCTCTTCCTGCAAATAAATTGTAGGGAAGAGTGTGTGTGTGTATATATATATATATATATATATATATATATATATATATATATATATATATACCTCATATTTAAATAAAATAATTTAATGACATAAGTTTAGAATTCTGCCAAAATTTGTATAGCTGAAACTCAGCTCATGTTTCATATTATTCCACAAACATATTTTACCCTTGTTTTACAAATAAATTGAAGTATTAATAAATGTATTCATATTCATATTTTTCATACATATATGCATACATACATACACGAAGCCTCTTTATAAAGACCATCTTCTGCTTAGTGACTTAGCCATGTAAGGTATCAGTTAGAGGTTAGGTTACCACTTTGTACAGTGTAGTGAATGATTGAATGGCTGAATGAATGAATGAACAGTATAGTACAGTACATGAAAAGTACTAAACTATGAATAAATACTAATATACAGTAGTATAAATCATATATGCATGCACAGTGCCTTGAAAATTATTCATTCCCATTTTACTTTTTCACATTTGTATATATTTTTTTTACATTCAAAAAAAAAAAAAAAAAAAAAAAAAAAAAAATGGACACCATTTATAATTTCCCTTCCAATTCACAATTACATGGCACTTTCAGTTAGTCTATCACATAAAATCACAATTAAATATGTTTTGGTTTGTCATTGTAATGTGGAAAAGTTCAGTAGGTGTGAATACTTTTGCAATGCACTATTTGTATGTATTTTAATTTAATTTAATTTAATAAACAAATAAATATTAATTATAATCATCACCCAGACATGTCCAGTACAAATGACATACAAGCTTCACATAAATTTATGATTTTATTTTTCAGAACAAACTTTACTTCTTTTGTCTGGTATGTTTTCATTTGTGTGAATATTTTATTTCACAAAATCCAATTTGCTGTAAAATAACTTCCCATCAACGTTTCAAAAACACACAGATATTTAATAGATTTCAATTTCATTTACAAATAGAAAACAGTAATCTGTTCAAAACTCATCTTACACAGCGCAGTAGGTCTTTTCCCTTTCTTTTCTATTCTTTTACTTTCCTTTCTTTTCTTTTCTCCCTGGATACATTTTAATTCTAGTCTCTTCTGAACGAAGGAGAGGTTGAGAGACTTTAATTGTTTAATTGTGAGTGGAATGGAAATAATACAGACAGACAGAGATCTACTAACATTGATAAAGACTTTTGATTGGAGAGGGAAACATCATAGTTTAGATCTGGATTTGGGTTCCCTGGAGGGAAAAGCACACTGGCTTGCAGTTTCATTATTTTCCCTCCTGCTGTCATGTGAACATCCTCACTTTTGCCGTGGTTGTTCTCACCAAAATGCTTCTCCCGGACTGCTGTTTAGTACAGGGCTGACATAGCTCGACTAAAGTCAGTTATTAACAATGCTCTTTGCTCTTCAAAAAGGCAAACGGAGAGAGCTGCCAGACAGAGACAGACAGACTGAATACATTTTCGCTATGAATGATTAAGAGATTAAGGCGACTGATCCCCAGGATCAAACAGTCAAAACACACATCAGAAAAGTCTGTGGGGACGTCTCAGACCAAAGACCACACAGAGACGCATTTAATGAAACCCGTAGACATGTTTCAAAGCACTGCAGATTTAAATTCTTTGACAAAAATAGCATTAAGAAAAAAAAAAAAAAAGATACAGAGTTCTTTCAGACTCTTCTTTATGCTGTGGGAGGGAGGGAGGGATGGATGGATAGATAGAATAGCCATTTGTACATCTTTATACAGTCCATGTCCCTTCAAAACACCCTTCATAATCATGCCTCACTGCGACTATGGCGAGGATTAAACCTAAATTGAAGACGCACACAATTTTTGTTTTATCCAGCTGGATTTACCCAGTGCAACTTACAACATACAAGTTAAAGATAAACACCAACAAATCAGAAAATAAACAAATAAATAGTGTAAAAACGAATGAAATAAGACAAAACACTTAGGGCAGGGCCCCTTTAAATGACACTTAATGAGTCAATACAGCCTGAGCCCTTCCTCTAGACAAGCCTCTAAAATTAGATTTGGATAGACAGACAACAGGCTGTTTTGTCTGAATAGATGTCAGTGGAGGAGATGCTTTAGACAGTATAAACTGCTTATGTGTGGAAACAGCTCTTTACATAATACATCTACCTGTCTGCTAATCCTCAATATGTTTGTGTGACATATTTCATTTTGAGCGCACTTTTTATATCTCTAATAAGAGAAGTCATGGATAATTGTGCGTATGACTCATTTCTAGTGAGATCCACACTTGCTAACTGACAGCCATAAAACTCTAATAGCAATTCAATGATTCCAGGGCCATTACATTAATATTATTTCTTTATTTCTTTATTTATCTTTTTGAGGGAATGTTTCAATGATAATTGAATAAAACATAGATCTGTGTAATAAAATAACCACAATTCAAGGTTAATGTTTCTTTTTTCTGACAGTTGACTGTGAGAATACAAGGTGCTGAGGGACACAATGGAGTCTGGGTTTATTTTCCTTTGAAAGCTTGAGTCCTGTCGTTTTCCCAGCATTGAACAGCCGATCGAATGCAGACATGGGCAGTGGGAGCGGCTGATTTTTGGCAAGCAGTGACCCAGTGGGACAGCTGAAAATCTAAACACACCACTGGCTTCTGGTGGAGACTGAAAGCCTCAGTCAGGAGTCATTTTCGATGAAATTACCTCCTCTGTTTGTCTCTTAACAACTAGGGAGTTTGTACTTCATTCTACACGAAGATCAAAATAAGGCATATAACTGCATAATTTGCTCTGTATGGGTACTAAACAACATGGTATAAGTACTTTGAATATTGCATTCTGAAGGCATCAGTTGTAAAGCCTTTTAGTACATTAGAAATCAGTGGGTACTGATTGGTCAGTAAAACATTGTGGTCATGCTTACTGATGATACATTGATATATTATAACATTTGTATAAAAGCAAGGTATTAGATCTTATATGCACTAATAGGCATGTCCATATAGTTAAATGACCCTCAGCTGGCCCTCATTTTAAACAAAACACAAAATTTGGCCCTATTATCTGTGCTTTCTTCTTCTTTCAAATTAGTCAACCACAATCTGCTGTACAGCATCTTTAGTCCACAGGTCCTAGACTGCTATAAAGTATATTTAGTTCACAGGTGATCTCCACCCAAATGCACATGCAGATGTGGCCAATCAAATGACCTCTCATCTGCCTGCAGGCCTGTCAATTCCCTTCACACATTTCCTTTCATTTTTCACCCTCTCTCTCTCCCAGGATCAAAGTGAATTGCTGTCACACCTGCTCAGCTCATTTAGTTTTGGAATGAGTCTATCTGGTCAGAAATTGGAGCATTCTCTAAAAAAGAAAAAAAAAATTGTTGCTCAGCTCAGATTCAGCACCATGGACAGTTCACCTCTACAGCTTCAAAGTGAAAAGCAATACAAGATCCCCAGTGTGGATATACAACTTGTGGTTAAAACCACTTCTGAAAGGACTACTCTAAGGAAACCACTGCCAAGCTACTCCACATCATTGATATATCCTTTGAAACTGAAAGCACTGATGTAACAGTGACACTGCACAAGTCTGGTAGGGAGCATGAATATATCCTGGTGTTCCCATCCTATGTGAGCCAATATCCAGTGGAGTAGACAAATCCCTAAATGTTTATCTGGGAAAAGAGGACGTCAGAAAGCACTGTATTGGGGACATGTTTTCATTACAATCCCCATCCCTGTTCCAAGAGGCATACCAACAGTAATCTGTACAAGTAGTTAAAAGCTTCTGTAAAACATTACATGCTTAGGTTTATGCTTGTTTGACAACAATGTTGTTCCAAGACCAACAAAATGATCAAGAGAGATCAATGATCAATGAAAGCATGTTCTACTTCGCACAATCACACTCATCGTATTACACAAGGATATTGATGGGAGACATAAAGTAGGAAATATTACATAGAGTAGGAAATATGCCTGGATCAGTATACTTCGTTTGTCCTAAAAATAGCCTACCTTATCAATCATTTAAAAACTTAAGGGTGGACAACCCTCGAAGTCCACTGACCTGCAGAGTTTATCCCAAATCAAGTACACCTGAACAATCTAACCAGAGTCTTCAAGATTACTTGGAAATTGCAGGCAGTCTGTTTGATTAGGTTTGGAGCTAAACTCTGCAGGGCCGTGGATCTTGAGGGTTAGAATTGCAAACTACTGATACAATCTGATGGCAATGTTGATGACCAGGTTGTCTAATCCTGCTCCCGTAGTGACAAGGTCCTGTAAATTCTAATTACAATCCTAATTAAAACACCTTAACCAGGTAATCAAGGTCTTAAGGATAATTAGGCCCCGTCCCAAGGAACCCTAAGACCTTGCTGTCTTCCTTCGAGCCAAACTTTTATGACATAATGTTGCTTTATCCGGTGGAAGGCTGCTGAGAATCCTTCTGAAACCTAAAATGACTAATGAGGCACCTTACAGTCAGAAACACAAATGGTGGCCTTTGTAAGTCCACAAGACCACAAACATGAAGTGTGCCAACTGTGACAGGGCCTTGGAATCTTTTAGTAAGGAAGGTTGGAGCTAAATGTCCTGGCATGAGTTAAGGGGCAGTCACACTAGACTTTGAACGTGAAAAAGATTTTTGGACGCTGCTGCGAATCTGGGTGGGAATAGTATATAACAGTTTCCCCTCAGTAAACACAACATGGATTAATACTTGCTTGTACTGTCTTTTTGGACAGCATCGAAAGCGTCTTATTATATTGTACTCTCTCTCTCTCTCTCGCTCTCTCCTCTCTCTCTCTCTCTCTCTCTCTCTCTCTATAAATATATATATATATATATATATATATATATATATATATATAAATAAATATATATATATATATATATATATATATATATATATATATATATATATATATATATATATATATATATATATATATATACACTCACCTAAAGGATTATTAGGAACACCATACTAATACTGTGTTTGACCACTTTTCGCCTTCAGAGCTGCCTTAATTCTACGTGGCATTGATTCAACAAGGTGCTGAAAGCATTCTTTAGAAATGTTGGCCCATATTGATAGGATATCATCTTCCAGTTGATGGAGATTTGTGGGATGCACATACAAAAAGCTCTAGTTCCACTACATCCCAAAGATGCTCTATTGGGTTGAGATCTGGTGACTGTGGGGGCCATTTTAGTACAGTGAACTCATTGTCATCTTCAAGAAACCAATTTGAAATGATTCAAGCTTTGTGACATGTTGCATCAGAAACAATGCTCAGGTAGGCCGTGGCATTTAAACGATGACCAACTGGCACTAAGGGGCCTAAAGTGTGCGAAGAAAACATCCCCCACACCATTACACCACCACCAGCAGCCTGCACATTGGTAACAAGGCATGATGGATCCATGTTCCCATTCTGTTTACGCCAAATTCTGACTCTACCATCTGAATGTCTCAACAGAAATCGAGACTTTTCAGATCAAGCAATATTTGGCACCATCTGGCACCAACAACCATGCCACGCTCGAAATTGCTTAAATCACCTTTCTTTCCCATTCTGACATTCAGTTTGGAGTTTAGGAGATTGTCTTGACCAGGACCACACCCCTAAATGCATTGAAGCAACTGCCATGTGATCGGTTGATTAGATAATGGCATAAAAGAGTCCTCTACTCGTTATGTAAACGATCGCTGCACTATTGCAAACGTAATGCTCCTGGAACGTAACTGGAACCCATTAACATGGGTGCGTAAAAATTATGCAACTCATATGCATACGCACTGCAATGCAGACGGAGTATGTGTGAAACAGGCGTAAGTTCACTAGCTAGGACCACGCCACAAACCAGCTATTCAACTGGGGAAGAGTCGAAAGAGGTTGAAGGGGTCGAGGGAATGGGATGATGGTCAGATTGATCAGGGAATCTTGAATTGATGGCTCAGGGAGACTCAGGGTGGGGGTACCGTCTCTAGCGTATATTTAGGCCAGACAATGAGGACCCCCTGATACAACCTGATAGAAATATAATGTGGGATAAGGTTGGCTGAATGGATGAGAAAGGGAGGGAAGGGTGGGTTCTCAAGAACGAGACTAGCAGAGCGGTGTGAGGTGGCCTGGTATATATGGAGGTTTGGAAGTCAGGTGATTGTTTGAGGCGTGGCCCTGCTCCCGAACTTTAGTTAACCTCACTTAACTCCATGTTGTTTGCACCTTGTGCAATGTGGAATTAGTTTACAGCTTTTTCAAGCACTTTGTGATGCATTTAGGAAACAGGAGATGAGCCCCTTTTCTAATGCACCACCTAGCTTGATAAACCCTTTCTCAAAGACTTACTGTTTGTCAATTTTATTTTTGTAGCATACATATTCATATATATATATATATATATATATATATATATATACTGTGACATGCGTCCCGAGCGCTCGTCAGCGTCGCCCTGGCAACACACGAGAATCACCGGCACGAGCTCATCACGGGCTGAGCGGCCGCACCTGCAGCTCATCAAGAGGAGCCTTCTTAAGCAGAGGAGGAAGACAGAGTGGTGAGGAATGTCTCCCAACAAGGACGCTAACCCTTTCCTCCTCTGTTACAGAGAGCAGCGTGTGACCGTCAGCCCCACTAAGGAGAGCACAGCACGGGATCCACCACTCAGGACACAGCGAGCACGAGGGACTTGAAGCGCCACAGGAGAGCACCACCTTCACCAAGAGCACTATTCTATTTAATAAATCCACCCTTCGGGGACTTTTTCTGTCCATCGGTTGTCGTGTAGTTCCTCACCCCGCCACACTGGTGGAGAATGCGGGCAAGAGTGTGAGCTGGACACCGACAACCGACCCCTGAGGAGACCCTTAAAGCCACCCGTTTGTTTTTTTTTTTTCTGTTTCCTTTTTGTTCCCCCCTGTCATTTGTTCTGCTCTGTTTTCACAGGCGGCCGCTCCTCCCCCGGCATGGAAGAACTGCTGAAGCACCTCACCGAGGTGAGCATCCGCCAGCAACAAATAGTGGAGCACATGGCCTCACGTCAAGGAGACGCCGAACGTGAGCTCGCCGCCCTCCGCGCCGCCGCCCACCGCACGCCACTGCCTGACCCCCGTGTCCAAGCCGTCCAGCTGATGCCAAGAATGACGTCACATGACGACGTGGAGATGTATCTTCGGATGTTTGAGGCCACCGCAGTCCGGGAGGCGTGGCCAGAGGACGAGTGGGCCCGTCTCCTCGCGCCGCTGCTGACCGGGGAAGCGCAGCGGCGTATTTCACCATGACGGCCGAGAGAAGCCGGAACTATGGAGAGGTGAAAAAGGAGATCCTAGGCCGAGTAGGCCTTTCCCCAATCTGTGCGGCGCAGCAGTTCCATGACTAAGAATATCGAGCTCGACAGCCCGCTCGCGCCCAGGCGGCCGAACTATCCCGGTTGGCCCAACATTGGCTGTTGGCCGGGGGTCCCTTCGTACACCAGGTAGCTGAGCGTGTGGTGATCGACCGACTCCTCCGCGCCCTTCCCCGCGCGTTGAGGCAGGCGGCTGGCATGAGGAACCCCACCGATCTTGACGGGCTCATGGAGGCCATTGAGCTGGCGGAGGCCACCCAACACCGGGAGATAGGGGAGCGAGCGCCGCCTTTTCCCCGAAGGGTGGTCCAGGAGCGACGCTCGCCGGAGGGCACCCAGCGACCGGTGAGCAGGCCTGCGGTTCCCGGCCCCCAGGACGAGCCAATGCCCACCGAGCCGCCGCGTTCCCCCGGACGGACATGGCTAGCAGGCTGTTCAGTCCACGGTCCAGCGCCGAAGGCACCACGGGCCAAGGTGCGCATCAACGGCCGGCCATTCGTCGCCGTCCTCGACTCGGGCAGCGGGGTAAGCCTGATACAACCGACTGTCCTTCCACCCCGAGCAGGTTCCAGGGCCCGGCTGGCGATAACGTGCGTGCACGGAGATACCAGGCATGTTCCGGCCCGGAGAGTGACCATCACCGCGACACCTGGTTCCTGGCCCGTCGAAGTGGGAATCTTAAGGAACCTACCGGTACCCGTTCTCCTCGGCCGGGATTGGCCGGGGTTCGATCAGCTCCTCACCTCCAGCACACAGCCTGCTAGCCTGGCCGGGAACCGCCGACGCCGGAGTCCAGCAAGGCGCCCTCGACGAGGCCCCGCGCTGCTGACGTCGGACAGCCCTCGAGGAGGTGAGTCCCCCCCCCAAAACTCTAACCTGTTCTTCGATGTCTTCCAGCAGATAGCGGGAGGGGGGACGCTCGCCAAAGAGCAGCGTGGGGACGAGCGCCTCAAGCATTGCTGGTCTCAAGTGCGGGTGGCGGAAGGAGAGGATCTACAACCAGCTCCCCACCCCACACCCCACTTCATCATCCAAAACGGCCTGCTCTATTATGTCGGCCAGCGGAGGGGGGAGGAGAAGACGCTGTTGGTGGTACCGCGGAGCAAAGTCCCGGCGGTCTTGGAACTCGCCCACGCCCACCCGATGGCTGGCCACCTCGGCGCCCAAAACACTGTGCAACGGATCCGGGACCGCTTCCACTGGCCAGGACTGGAGGCGGATGTCAAGCGGTACTGCCAAGCGTGCCCGACGTGCCAACGGACCTCGCCACATACTCCTCCCCCTAGCCCGCTGATCCCGCTGCCGATCATTGAGGTGCCCTTCGAGCGCATCGGGATGGACCTGATGGGGCAGCTGCCGAAGTCCGCCCGGGGGCATGAACACATCCTGGTGATCGTGGATTATGCCACCCGCTACCCAGAGGCCATTCCCCTCCGCAAGGCCACCGCCAAAAACATCGCACAGGAGCTCTTCCTACTGAGTAGTCGGGTTGGCCTGCCAGCGGAGATCCTGACCGACCAGGGCACCCCTTTCATGTCCCAGATCATGGCTGACCTCTGTAAACTCCTCAAAGTCTGACAGATCCGGAGCAGCGTATACCACCCACAAACCGATGGGCTCGTGGAACGCTTTAACCAGACCCTGAAACAGATGCTGCGGCGTGTCGTGGCCGAGGACCGACGCGACTGGGACCAGATGATCCCGTATGTGCTGTTCGGGATCCGGGAGGTGCCCCAGGCATCCACCGGCTTCACGCCCTTCGAGCTCCTCTTCGGCCGCCAACCCCGAGGGCTCCTAGATGTCGCCCGGGAAGCCTGGGAACAACAGCCTGCGGTATGTCGGACCACCGTCGAGCACGTCAAGGCCATGAGGGAGCGGATCGACAGGGTCATGCCATTGGTCCGGGAGCATCTGACCAAGGCCCAGCAAGACCAGCAGCGCCTCTTCAATCGGGCTGCCCAACCCCGGGAGTTCCAGCCGGGAGATCACGTCATGGTACTGGTCCCCACCTCAGCCTGTAAGTTCCTGGCCCGCTGGCAGGGCCCGTATACGGTCACCGAACGGGTGGGACCCGTCACCTACAAAGTGCGCCAACCTGGTCGTCGAAGGGAAGAGCAGCTCTATCATATAAACCTGTTGAAGCGCTGGGTGGGGACCGGGCCCCAGCTCTCGGCCCTCGCCGCCACCTCTCCCGTGGTTGTGGACATGGACCCCCACCTCTCCGCAGCCCAGAAGACGGAACTGCAGCACCTGGTCGGTCAGTTCTCGGATGTGTTCTCCCCTCTGCCAGGGCGGACGACCGTCATCCAGCATGAAATCCGAACACCACCAGGAGTCATCGTCCGGCAGCGGCCCTATCGTGTCCCGGAGGCTCGGCGACACGCAATCGAGACAGAGGTACAGGAGATGTTGAAGCTAGGGGTAATTGAGCCCTCGCGGAGTCCATGGTCCAGCCCCATCGTCATGGTCCCGAAGCCCGACGGCACCCTAAGGTTCTGTAACGACTTCCGCCGCCTAAATGAGGTCTCTGAATTCGATGGCTATCCCATGCCCCGCGTCGATGAGCTCCTGGATCGACTAGGAAGGGCCCGGTTCATATCAACTCTCGACCTCACCAAGGGGTATTGGCAAGTCCCCCTGTCTAAGGATGCCAAGCCGAAGACAGCCTTCTCGACCCCCAGTGGCCACTGGCAGTACCGGGTCCTTCCCTTCGGCCTGCACGGGGCCCCCGCCACATTGCAGAGGCTCATGGATGTCCTGCTGAGGCCCCATATGGCCTACGCCGCGGCCTACATCGACGACGTGGTCATCCATTCAGAGACCTGGGGGGAACATTTAGAGCGGCTCCGGAGGGTGCTGCTGGACCTCCGCCGGGCGGGGCTCACCGCCAACCCCCGGAAATGTCACCTGGCTCTCTCCGAAGCCAAGTACCTGGGCTTCTGCGTGGGACGTGGCCTCATCCGCCCCCAGGAAAAGAAGGTGACAGCTATCCTCTCGGCACCGCGGCCCTCTACCAAGACCCAGGTACGAGCCTTTTTGGTGTTGGCAGGATACTACCAGTGTTTTATCCCTAACTTCTCCTCCTTAGCCTCTCCCCTGACAGATCTGACCAGGAAGGGGCAACCGGAGAAGATAGCCTGGAGTCTAGAAGCGGAAGAGGCGTTCCAGCAGGTGAAGTCAGCCCTCACCACGGAGCCAGTCCTGCGAGCTCCCGACTTCAACTGCCCCTTCCTGGTGCAAACCGACGCCTCGGACACCGGGTTGGGAGCCGTCCTCTCCCAGGTCCAGGACGGCGAGGAACACCCGGTGATCTTTATTAGCCGGAAGCTGACCCCGACCGAACAACGGTATGCCGCCGTGGAGAAGGAAGCGCTGGCCGTCAAGTGGGCAGTCCTGGAGCTCCGGTACTACCTCCTCGGACGCCGGTTCACCCTGCTGACAGACCATGCGCCACTGCAGTGGATGGCCCGCGCAAAGGACACCAACCCCAGGGTAACCCGCTGGTTCCTTGCGCTCCAGGACTTCCACTTCACCATACAACATCGGGCGGGGACGGCCAACGCCAACGCGGACGGTCTCTCCAGGATAGGGGCAGCTTTCGCAGGTCTGTCAGGCTCCACTCCCCACCCTCCCCATATCTCCCCATTGTACCGCAGGCGCAGGTCGACGCTTAGGGGGGGGGAGTGTGACATGCGTCCCGAGCGCTCGTCAGCGTCGCCCTGGCAACACACGAGAATCACCGGCACGAGCTCATCACGGGCTGAGCGGCCGCACCTGCAGCTCATCAAGAGGAGCCTTCTTAAGCAGTGGAGGAAGACAGAGTGGTGAGGAATGTCTCCCAACAAGGACGCTAACCCTTTCCTCCTCTGTTACAGAGAGCAGCGTGTGACCGTCAGCCCCACTAAGGAGAGCACAGCACGGGATCCACCACTCAGGACACAGCGAGCACGAGGGACTTGAAGCGCCACAGGAGAGCACCGCCTTCACCAAGAGCACTATTCTATTTAATAAATCCACCCTTCGGGGACTTTTTCTGTCCATCGGTTGTCGTGTAGTTCCTCACCCCGCCACAATACACTGAGCAATAAAGAAATATAAAATATTTCCACATTCATATGTACCATCTGTTCCTGTTTCCATTTGCACCGTGAACCATTCAGCTTCTTTTTTATTATATTTTTATAATATTTTAAAGATGTATTATATAAAATAGCGCGTATAGAGAGCACTTATAGAGAGGTCACACAGTGACGTATGGATCTTCTACTGGTCCCACGTCTTCACATGATGTGAATTCGCAGGTAAGAGTTCACCAAACGTAAACGTCGGAACGCGACAAAATGAAAAATGTTTTCACATTCACTTGCGTTTCCTGTCTGTTGTATTCACATGCATATGAATTGAAGTCAATGGAGTGAAAAGTGACCACCGCTTTAGAGCAACATTTCCCAACTTTGTTCCCTGGAGGCATACCAACAGTAAACATTTTTAAACTTTTTACAATAAAATTCACCCGATTATTTTGATTATTATATTAAACCTGATATGGATAGGTCAAATAAGGGATATATCCAAATTGTGTGCCTCCAGCAACAGGGTTGGGAATCAGTGAGTTATACAGAATACAGAAAATGACAAAACCACTACTACTATAGTGCCCATTCATGTTCCAGAGATTTAAAAGAAGACAATAAAAAATTCAACATATCTAGATAATGTCACCCTTTCATGAAAGCATACCAAATGTTACCATGAGAAGATCCACTATGGACAATTTATTCTTTCAAACATTACATTTTTGGTGATGGCTAGCATAAGAAAGGCTGAAGAACCCTCCAGATTTTTTTTTTTTTTTTTTTTTAAAGAGAAGCATCTGCAGGTTTTTATTAAGGTCATATAAAGTTTTTTGGTTGTATACACAAATATAATAAGCCTAGCAATTTCTCTCTGAGCAGTATAAACCAAATATGATTTGACAGAAGCCAATTTCTTCTACTTCTTTACGGTGGCTCTCTATACCCACTGGATTCTGCTAATTGCTGGAAATATATTGCCACTGCTAAATTTCTCTCCTTGATACTGCAGAAAGAGAGTGCAATCTTCAGAATAGATTGAGACAACAACTTGCAATAAAAGCAACCACCCCAGGCGATGTCAGTAAATTCATAAGTGGACTACAAATACGTGTGACAAATTTTATGCTCTAGAATCATAGGTGCCCACTGTTGAGCTATTTGTGATGGGTGCCATAGAGCAGGTGTGATGTTTACGGCTGGGCCAGCCTCCAACGACTGCTACTCTACTCATCTGGTTTATGTGCATCTTCAAACTTTGATTAATGGCTCGTTTAGGGGAACAGGCATATTAATGGACAGGGTTGTTCTTTTCTTATTTTCTACAAATGAATGAAACATCAAATGCACCCAAGAAAATGCGCTGAAAAATATATGACTGACACTCAACAGTAATTGACTGTGTGCTCACTCAAACAGCCAGCCTGCATTTGAATAATAATTGTAAGTCTGATTGCTTAGAAAAATAACAGTCCACCTCTCCTCTAAAACCTTCAATATTTGAAATGTCACTCGTTCCCATTCCAAAAACAATACATAGAACAAATTGTAATACTTATGCTTTGTTTCTTAATTTTTTTATTATCAATACTTAGTCTACAGTTATAGAGACACTAAAACATCACCAATAAATGCATTTAGGATAAACATTATTAATGTAAAATGGCTTGGACTGCCATTATAAAATTTTTTGGATTTTGTCAACAACAACAAAAAAAAAAACTAATAATAATAATAGTAATAATAATAATAATAATAATAATAATAATATAATAATGTTTGTCAAAATCTTACAATTTTATAATGGCAGTCCAATTATATATATATATATATATATATATATATATATATATATATATATATATATATACATGGAAAATAGAAAAAGTTCATGCTACAGTGATATTATATCATGAAAGCAGGGCATTTAACAACTTAAATAATTGATTGAAACTAAAGCTACAACAAAAAAATGTCAATGTCAGACCACAGTTACATTTTTATTGATTACATGTTTACATATAATTCAAATAATAAGAATAAATTATTAATAATTTATTGAATCTTACTAATTTTTATTTTTTAATCTTTTAAATATTCCTTTCTAAAGTAACAAGCTAGGCCAAAAAGTTACTGTTCATTACTTTCAAAATGTTCTACGTCTCATGGCGGCAGCATCCACACTGATGACTTTGGGCCTCCTGCACATCCATTTCTGTTATGTCTCAGAGCCAGGGGATTTCATCCAAGGGCCAATCCCCAAATGCAGAGAAGAGTTACAGCACACGCCTAGAGTGGGACCCAAGGTAAGAAACCATTCTGTCCCTCAGGGTGACTTACATTATGGGGCATATAATGTTGGAGCAGACTTGCTGTCCAGACAAGCTTTGACGCAACGGCAGTGCAAACTCCACACCGAAGTAGTCACACAAATTGGTCTGTCAACAAGGATCTTTTCTCTTACTGAGAGCACTTCGTTGACTGACCAGAATGCGGTGCTCAGACCTATCCTTTCTCGGCGTCTCCCTAGGGGGGATTCCGAATAGGAGAGATCTTCTATCTCAGGCTCTGTAACCTTTATGTCTGGACCCTGAAGGGGACCAACTAAGAAGTGCTGGCTGGCTCTGTCAGTCTTGCCATCCTGCTTAGACTTAGCCCCTGAGCTTGTCAAAGCTATTTGTACCCTCACTTTAATTATCTTCCTAAAGTTCCATTCTCAACCATGTATCCAGTCATTCTTGGAGTCTTCTGCCCTCCACCATTCGCAACAATGGAGCATCAAATACTTTACTCTCCGTGTCCAGTCTGTGCTCTTCAGATTTATGTAGACTGCATCAGCCAGTGGCATAAGTTGGAGCAGCTTTTCATATGCTTTGAGGGCCGCATCCAGGGTGCAGCTACCACTAGGCAAACAATGTCCCATAGGGTTAATACTGTCCTAGCCGACAAGGCTCAAGGTCAAGCTTCACCTCTTAGAGTTAGGGCCCATACAACCGGGGGTTACCATCCTCTAAGGCTCCAGCAACAGGTGTCCCCTTGCAGCAAGTGTTTGGTGTGGCAGGCTGGTCCTCCCCACACACGTTCATCAGAATCTATAGTTCACTGGCCATACTACTTCATGTTCACATGTCCTTGAATAGGCATCCCAATGTCATGTCTGAGACCTCTTCAGACACAAACTTTCAAACACAACCTTGAGGGGTTCAGACACTTCCCAGTGCAGCATGGGGCATTTTTGTTCTTATCAGCATTACTGAATTGTAGCTTTTCATGGAAATGTCTCAGGTTACCTGGGTTACCTGACTGTAACCCTATTTACTGAAAAACTGGGAATGAAAAACTGGGAATGAGATGCTGCACCTCATTGCCTCACTGTGGGCATGTCTAGACGTGTCTTCAAACAAAGGTATAACTTGAAGGTGCATCTACAGTACATACCAAGAGTTTGGACACACCTTCTCATTCAAAGAGTTTTTTTTTTATTTTCATGACTATGAAAATTGTAGAGTCACACTGAAGACCAAGAAGGAGAGTGATGGGGTGCTGCACCAGATGACCTGGTCTCCACAGTCACCGGACCTGAACCCAGTCGAGATGGTTTAGGGGTGAGCTGGACCGTAGACAGAAGGCTAAAGGGCCAACAAGTGCTAAGCATCTCTCGGGGAACTCCTTCAAGACTGTTGAAGACCATTTCAGGTGACTACCTCTTGAAGCTCATCAAGAGAAAGCCAAGAGTGTGCAAAGCAGTAATCAAAGCAAAAGGTGGCTACTTTGAAGAACATACAATATGACATATTTTCATACACTTCAAGTATCATCTTTGTAAGAAAAGTGTTTTTTGCCACTAGCTTTGTAGATGTGTGTGTATCACATTACATGTACACATTACATGCACGTTCTTGCCTTGGACCGCAATGAATTTGAAGTAGTGCTTATATCTTCACCTTGAAAATGGCAAATTTTCATCGCTTGCCTGACTCGCCATTTCTGCTGCTGCTGCGAATCTCTGTTTTGCTGTTGTGTTCGTGCATGTGTGTTGTTTGGCGCCACTGGCATATAAACACTGGCTCTGATTGGCTACCATGAAACAAATTACTCTGCCTTAACCAATCATAATCTCTTATCTCGTTATTAACCCACCTCCTTACTCCCTGTGTGAGCCAGTGGTGCGTTCGGATTACATAGTTTATTAAATCAATGCTTATTAAATAGTAACACACCACATTTAACGTCCAGTAATGTTAACAATGAAAAAATTACGTTGTTACCTAATGCCATTCTTTTAAACGGCGTTATTTCAAACACTAATAAAGACACATACATTTCCACACCCTATAACCCTGGAGCATCTAAACCTCCTCCAGTGCCTGTTTCAAGTGTCAGTTCCCAAAGTGTGTCCAAAAAGCAAGATAATATGTTTTATAAAGCAGATTCTGCCATAATTGTTGCCTGGGTTGCATACGTATGTGTGGGGCGGAGTTATCAAAATAGGGGTGAGTCCCTTTTGTGGTAGGGGCGTGTTTGTTTTGGTAATTTGAAATATCATCATTGACTACGAGAATTCAATCACTCTTGGCATGTTCCATGACTCACAGTGGATCACACAGAGAATCTTCTCATCAGTGTTAATTAAACGTAACATCTAGTTCCTGCATTTATTCAGGGAAAAGGGTTACAGTCAATTAACCAGAGGCGTTTTTCCTTCTTTTCGTTTATTACAAAAACACGCAAGTTTATGATTCTTACACATTTTGTTAATCTAGAAAATGTACACAAATTAACTGCAGTTTGCAGAAGCATTAGCATAAACACAACAAGGCAGGAAGATCTAGTTTCTGCTAAAAAAAGGAAACAGAACCACAAGCCATGCCTATAAAGGAGCAGCCTTTAAGATGAAATATCACTGCATTCATGCTGGGTTCACACACAGCGCAAGACACTTATTAAATGTATTCATAAACCAAGTGCTTTGTCAACAAAATGGATCTGTTCAATACATATTTGATTGTGGGCCTATTTTTCACTGAATCAATTTACTGGCAGCAGGAGAAAAAGAATGTCTGTGTGATGTATTTCACTTGTCCTTTTACAGTGGCATTGAATTGCAGCAGCTTTCCATCTAAATAATATGAAGATATAAGATATTTTCCAAACCCTAGTGAGCAGCTGTGCTGTATAGGCAACTGCCTATACTGTATATGGTTGCGTACACAGGAGTTAACATCAACTCTAAGTAAAATGTTAGGTTGACTTAAAAACAAGTTTTAAGAAAAGAAAGAAAAAATAAAAGTTTACAGTGAGTACTCTTCAAAGTGTATTTTCATCAATTAAAAGTATAAAGCAAGTAAACTAACTGTACATTTTTTAACTTGTTTTACTTGAACTACAAAAAACAAAACAAAAAATAATATCTATCTATATATATACATACTATTTAACTTCAAAAACTTTACTACTCAAACTAAAAAGAAAAGAAAAGGAAATACACCTTTAAACTTAAAAGTGGGGTAATTCTGTTCCAAGAATTATTGAAATAGCACACTTAGAAATATAACACTAGTACATTACATTGATTTGATTGATATACTTAATTCAAAGTATAATCCTTTTTCTGTAAGGGAAGACAAATTCTTGCACACTATTAACCATTGTGCAGCAAATGTCTTTAAAAGTATTTTAAACCCGAGGCACAGCCAAACACATCTATCTCAGGTAGTTATGGAGAGCCAACAGGTGTGTTCGACTCCACGCAGCACTGCGCAGACTGATTGGCGAGAGTAACCGCTTGCAGTCGGAGGCGGAATTGAAAGTGGAGACATCAAGTCAGACACTTTCTGCTGCTGGTAGTGATGCTCTCGCTGCATACTTTATCACAGATGAAGTGAATAACATACAATGTCTATCAAATACACGGACATTACAATACTAAATGCATGCGAGAAGTGATAAGGAAATAACTCCTCCCCAAACTTCCCGCTGGCCTGTGTCTTGCTCTCACATTGGCTTTAGGTCATCACAGATGTATTTTTCAGTCAGAACTCATTTCACACAGCAGGATTTTGAATCACAGACAGGTCCAGATATTTAGCATGACATATATTTCATGGGCATCACAGATTCTCTCAGATCGCATCTTTAATAATTCAGACTGCGAGCACCAATTTGTTGGGGCTAAAATCGTTTAGTATGAACTGAGCATAACGGGGTGTTTACAAGACACCTGTTGGTGTAGCCATCCCCAAAAGAGCTGGGAATGCCGGTTCTTATAACGGAGGATAAAAACTTAACACACAGACAGTCAACTTCTGTTTGGCCTGCATGCACACTCTACACTGAGAATAAGCAGTGGCCATTTATTAATAATTGCACACCGGTGTGTCACCCCACCCTCTTCCAGAAACTTAGTCACAGGGTCAATTGAGAACAATATACAATGACATCACTGAACAACACCAGTTTCAACTAAAATAGGAAAACCTTTTATGCATTTTGTCTGTTCATTTACATGACCATTACATTTTGGGGGCCTGAAAATGCAAACATTTGAAAACAGGTTCCAAGGTGCAAAAACAACATTTGTGAAAATGGTGATGTCATGTTCATTATGTGTTTCAGAGAGTTTCTTTACAAAGTGACATTACCAGCTACTGGTCTGACATGCATAATACAGTTTTTTTTTTAGTCCTTTTCATGGATCTGTGTGAACAGGGATTGTTTAGACTACATTGCTGTTGACCCTGCCATCACATTCTGTAAAAAAGTCTCCTTAAAAATCGATCAATCTAAAATTCCATAAAATATTAAGGAGACTCAGATAAGACCTGAATCTCAATCAGCAACTGTCCTGACTCCTTTCTTCAGCCTGTGGCAGAGGGTGTGAATAATTAGTGTCAGGAGTGTGAGTGCTGGTGTCAGACCTCTTGGCTTTGGACACAGATGGTGTTCTCCCCTGCAGCAGCACAGGTCACGTTAGCATAGCTAATCACTGTCAGAGAGACACTTCATATCCGTGCCTGCCAACATGCTTACCATACTGACACCAGCCGAGAATCCTCTCGCCTTCTTGTCTTGTTTTGGAAAATTATTCTGATTGAGTGGCGTAAAAGATCCACGATGGGAATTAATTGACTCTGAGGGCACACAAATAGAAACCTCATGCTGAGCTTGATGAAGCTTATTAGGATGAGAAAACTGAACTTTTACAACAGAACTTGTAAAATTTCAAGAATAATGTCAGCAAATCTGAGGAATTTCATAAGGGAACACCCTTGTGAAAAAGAAGTGTGCTTAATTGTACTGGATGTGCACATTTAGAATTTTTTTAACACTATACTTTCACATAATATACTAATGAAACGAATGGCCAAGTGTACTTAAAGAGTCATGACTGTTTCTTAACACACTTAAGTACAATTTTAAAAAGTAATACTTATAGTAAATTTTAAATAATATTTTGTCTTGCTCAGAAGAACAACATTTTTGACATGTTGACTAACGTACTAAAGTACCAGTTAAATGTAAAGTACCAGTTAAAATAACAATTTTAACTGTAGTGTGTTATTCAGTATTATACTGTATTTAAAGTAAATATATTATAAGTACAAAAATGTATGTAAATGTAATGTAAAATGTAAATTCCAAATATATTTAAATACATACAAGTATATTTTAGTTTTTCATAACTGTTTGTCAGTACATTCAACAGTAATTTTAACCATATTTCAGAGACAACCGAATTATGACATGACATATAAAGATCTACTGAAGACCAACTTAAGAAAAAAAAAAAAAAAAAAAAAAAAAAATATATATATATATATATATATATATATATATATATATATATATATATATATATATATATATATATATATATATATATATATATTTTTTTTTTTTTTAAGTGTATTTATTTTTTACAAGTTTTACAAACTTACTGAAATATGTCTTACAACAGATTTGGGTTCAAATATACAAAATGGTTCTGGTAACCAAGAATGTTTGAAGGTATTAAAGCGCAAATATTTTTTTAGCATACAAACACTAAAATTCTTATGACTTTAGAATAAAATATATGCATATGGACTTTTTTGATTGTAATTTTACTGCATGATGCTCCTTTATCAATGTTTTATCAAAGCTTAGTCAAAATAGGCTTTCATTGTATGAGAAAGAAAGGCCTTTTAGAACAAAACGAGGATGAGAACATTGAAATATTTCACTAAAATGCTTGCACAAGCCCCAAGAACTTCTACAGCAGCCGGATGTGTGTCAGCCTGGCATCTCTGACCATAAAACTGGCATAAGCAGCTCCCCTCCCTCAACCTTTCTGAGTCTTAATCTACTTACCAGACCAACCCCGCATGTAAATCTATGCAAATGTGCAGCGGGAACTGTGTGGAAAGCAAAATCACAAGCCATGAGAGAAAATGAGAAACTCTCGACACAGAATGCAGCGTCAGGCACAGTGGTATTAGCGTATCATACTGACCCCCCTCTCATGTAATATTTGATTCATTTGGTTCCTTTTTATTTTTGGAAAGGCATAATCTGCTCGTAGCGGCCCGGTGAACTCTCACTTCCTCTCGCTTTAATTGAGTTCCAGCTCTGCGCCAGAGTTTGTCCCATTAGCCTGTTTGTTATCCTCAATGGATGCAGAAAAGAGTTTTGTGCTGAAGGCAATTTTTTTGTGGGCAGTAATTAAGGGTCCTGGAAAGATTTTATTTCAAGGAGCCTGAGAAAGTGCGCCAGAGGGGTGAGGCGTTAAAAAATCGAGGCTAAAATGGATTCTTTTCACACTTCTCTATTTTAGTGCTCCGACCCGGCAGACAACGCATTCACTCGGGTTTCATTTCAGGGTGGATGTTTTTAGGGCCGTTTCATAGTCAACGGGAGAAACGCGAGCAAGCAACGCGAGCGACGCGCTCCCTTTCATAGTCTAAACAGTGAACGCAAGCGTCACGGGTGATGCGTGTATGCAATACACTGCTCACGCAACAGGGGGTAGTAGAGTCGGGTGATATTGGTAGAGTCAGGTCGCGTGATATTCAGATCACAATGACAACTGAAGAGGAGTGTATTCTGTTGCTGATGAACTATCGTATAAATGTAGATGAATACGTATAAGTTCGCATAATTTTTCCTCTTCGCCCGCCATTGTATTCAAACCTTCTTCTTCTGTAAACACAATATATTGAATTAATGTACAATACTTGCAATGTCGCCCCCACCGACAACGCATAGTATTGTGTGAATCGGCGCGTCGCGTATCAAAAACTAGGACGACACATTTGGCTACGCACCGACGCATAATGGCGGCCGTAGCGTAACGATGTGTAGCCTCGGGGACGCGTATGCGTACAGATGCGTTGACTATGAAACGGCCCTTAAGCTCTCACCTGATTGGGTGTCATGGGCATGTGCTGAATTTATGTAAGGATGAGGCAAAGTCGCCTCTGTGCTTGGGATCTATATTTTAGTTCTATTCAAATCCATAAAACATTTAAATGTTTTTTACACAGTGTTAATGGAATGCCAACTACATATACTATCATTAAGCAACCAATACTATTTATACTGGTTTTCTCTCTCTCTCTCTCTCTCTCTCTCTCTCTCTCTCTCTATATATATATATATATATATATATATATATATATATATATACACACACAAAGTCAAGTAAACATCTTTTGTTATATCATTTTCTGACCATAAGTGACCAGATTCTCTGTCATCACAAGCGTCATGATGGTTGCAGGCAGAGGGAAGCAGGTTTAATGCTTCCTGAGAACCAGCTCACTCGCAGGTCAAGTTAATTTTGGTTTGAACGTGTGGTTGACTTTGTAATCAGTTTGTCCAATCCCACTAGTTCGACGCATTCAGACTGATTTGCAGAGTGTTGTGAGCATCTGGAAGGGTAATGAGCCAGTCACAGCATGATAGAGGACTCCTCTCGTCTGACTTTTCACCTATATTTCTTTCTCTATTTCCTCGTTCACATTCACAGCACACGCAATGAGGAAAGCAAAAGAGTTGGTCTCTCTGGATTTTATTTTATTTTATTTTAATAAGCCAATGGCTATTGACTTTAAATACATAATTATGATTGATTGATTGATTGATTGATTAACTTCTATTATGTAAGGCAAGTTTATTTGAGCAATCCCAACAAGAGATGATGTTTGAGTGTGTCAGTGGATTGCAAACCTCTGTTGTGAGTTTGTCCTCTCTTGCGGCCAGTAGAGGAGCTGTGTGTTACGTTCTGGAAGTGTGTGATCTCCATCGTGGTGTTGGTCCGGAAACTCTCTTTAAACCTCTGCATCAGGGCCTCTACGCTCTCCTGATCAGGGTCCAGCACTAAAATAAACACACACACACATACACACGAACCCATGAGACACTGGAAGACACACACCGCTGCTGAAAGGCATTGGAGGGCAGCGATGATTTACTACATGAGTGAAAATGCTGAAGTCATGCTTATCTATTCCTGTTTAAAAAAAGAAAAAAAAAAGAAAAGATAGATGAGCGTAAAGGCTGTGAGATGATTTACTCAGTAAACGCTTTGTCCTTAAAAGAGAAATGAGAGCATATGAGTTATGCATCTCTAGAACTTCATTTATCGTGTCTTTAACACATTCTCCTTTCCTGTCCTGTCTTATCGCTCCACATCATCTCGTTGCTCTTATCATGAACAGGCGGGCTTTGATGTGCACACTTTGGAAAGAAAGATAAAGAATGTGGAAAAAAGTGCAGGGCATGAGGGAAGAGAGTTTCCTCTTCAGCAGTTTGCACAAGTAAAAGACCTTTTGTTATCACCATGAGAGTAAAAGTCATAATACTCTCGAGATGGGTTCCTCCTGCAGAGTCAATGCTCTGCAGAAACAGTCCTTGAAAAAAGCCCAGAAGACCCAAATACATTTAATAGCGGTGAAATACACTACCTGGCTAATAGTGTTTGACCATGCTTTTTGAACATTTGATTTCAAAACCATGGCTGATATGGTGCTTCAACTGGTTTCACACTTCTGGAAAGATTGTGGGAACATGGTTGCAGGAATTTACTCCCATTTGAACACAACAGAATAAGTGAGATCCTGCCTTGATATCTGTTAGAGCAGCCTGTGCCACAGTCCTATTACCCATTAATCCCGCAAGGTTTTCACTACGCTTCATGTGCAGGCCAGTCAAGGTCTGCCACACTAGACTGATAAACCATTTTACTGGCGGCATCCCCTTGAAAGGAGAAAAAACTTTTTTTTAAATACTTTGAAAGGATATACTTATTTGCACCTTGGACACTAAATTGCATGTACATTGCAATTTAATTTGAGATGTTCAGTAGTTTTAATTTATATTATCTGAAATTTTCAGATGTACATATTTATATTCTGTTTCATAATTTGATTGCCTTTGAAATATGGTCAAACTGAATGTACTGGCAATCATTTATGGTAAACTAAAATACACTTATGATGTCATTCTACTGCATATGTCATGTTTGTACTTACACATATATAATTGTGAAGTTGCAATTTAGTATAATTAAAATACACTAAATGTAGTTAACTACTGTTAAAATTCTAATCATGCACTTTATATGTGCTTTGGTATGTAAATCAACACATCGGAATAAGTGTACTTCGTTAAAACATGACAAAGATGTTTAAAACATTGATTTAAAATGTGTTGAAAAACTTAAGTGATATTTTATACTTTATCTGTAAGTACAGGGTTTTAATTTTTTTTATAATTTCAATAATTTAAGTGCTCTTTGGTGAACTTCATTCTTCATTAAAGTCTAAATGTTTGATTTTGTAAATCTGTTAGTAATGTGTGGGGGCATTCAAAGAATCTTGACTATGACCCTATATTTTGCATTATTTCATAGAGTCACACTATAAAGTTATACAAATGTTTTACAATTCAACTAAAACCACGTGAAGGGTGGTGGCGAGTACATTTTAAAGTGTTTTATTGGCTTGCCAAAAAGATCAAATTGGCTTGCCAAAAAGTGAATGAATAAATAAATAATTCTGCACGGGGTCACTGCATGATTTTAGTAAATGTCTTTGGCCCCCCATTTGGAAATCAACAGTACTTCCAAACGGGGGGCCAAAGCAAAAACAAACATTTGGCGCGATGTCCATAATGCTGCAATGTTTGTATTGTATTTCCAACTGGCAGCAAATCAGAGTGCCTCAGGGGACGCCGCTGACCCATCTCAACATGTTCTGGCCCATTTGCACTGCAGCCGAGGCATAATATATAAAAATAAACTTCCCCTTTGTCTGCTCCAGGAGTGGGAGGAGGTGAAACAGAGAGATGGAGTGGGATGAGATGCCTCAAAAAGTCGCAAACAATTTATCTCCCACCTCCATTACAAAGACGCATCGCTACTCCCTACGGCCGGTACTGCATCACAACTTCAATTAACTTGAGATATGTAGAGGGCCGCTCTCTCCACGGAGGCATAATGGCTCTGGACAGGGGCGATTTCCTCGCCGTACTGTGAGGCTTTATGTTGAAGGCCCCCTGATGGAGAAGTTTGCAGATGGATGAGGCCGTGGTCCCTGTAGTGAGCAACTGGTAATTTATTTTGCTGATTTTCACTGGTGTGTGCCATTCTGTCTAATTAGCAGCTGCTTGCTAAATCTAAGTGTCGAACTTATGTGTAGATACTGTTCACTAGACACAAGATCAGTGTGGATAAACCTGCAGTGAAAGCATTTTATCGCTGTGCACATACAGAAGAAAAATAAAAGCTTGCGGCTTTTATTTTGTAAGAGTGTAGAACCAGCCAGCCGACACTCTGAAAAAACAGGGTTATTTATTGACAACACTGGTTCCATAAAAAAAAATAAAAAATAAAAAAATTAAATTAGTTTCTACAGATTAATAAAATATTATTCACAATTGGATAAAATTATTCTTTAAACTGCTCACTGAAAGATTCTTTGGAGAAACTAAATGGTTCTGCTATGACATGACTCTGAAGAGTGAAGGACAAAGGTTAGTGCTGCAACCATAAATATTAAAGGGATAGTTCCCCCAATAATCAAAATTATGTTATTAATAACCCGTAAGACCTCCGTTTATCTTCAGAACACAGTTTAAGATATTTTAGATTTAGTCCGAGAGCTCTCAGTCCCTCCATTGAAGCTGTGTGTACGGTATACTGTCCATGTCCAGAAAGGTAAGAAAAACATCATCAAAGTAGTCCATGTGACATCAGAGGGTCAGTTAGAATGTTTTGAAGCATCGAAAATACATTTTGGTCCAAATATAGCAAAAACTACGACTTTATTTAGCATTGTCTTCTCTTCAATGTCTGTTGTGAGAGAGAGTTCAAAACTCTGCTGTGATATCTGTGATGTAACCGGATCTTCTTGAACCAGTTCACTATATCGAACTGAATCGTTTAAAACAGTTCACGTCTCCATTAACTTTTTTAATGTGGCAGACACTCCCTCTGAGTTCAAACAAACCAACATCCCGGAGTAATTCATTTACTCAAAAAGTACACTGTCTGAACTGCTGTGAAGAGAGAACTGAAGATGAACACCGAGCTGAGCCAAAAGATTGACTCGTTCTCGAGTCAAGAACCGGTTGCATCGGTTTTCGGATCACCAGTAGTTCTTTCGGACAGTTTGATTCAATAAACCAGTTGAAGAAAACAGTTCACCGGTTCTTTTGCGCTCAACTTAATGACTTTATTTGTGATGATTGCCCTTGATTCAAGCCTTCGGTTTACCTATGCTCATAACACTAGCACAGAACCAGTTCAGAATCAATCACCAAAAGAATCAGTTCTGTTCAGACGCTCTGTGTGTCATTCTGATTAGTTCTGAACGATATGGTAAAAATAACATATCTCAATTTTCATGCCAGATATCTCAGTATCGATACGATATGACTATGTGTTCTTTTGCTAAGCACGACCTGCACACCACGTCACTCTGGTTTACATCGTCTTTTCTGAATCCAAATGTAGCACCCTGCAAAATTTACATATTGTTTATTGTGTTCTGTTAACAGAACTGGGCCAGTTCAATTGTTCTTGGTGTGTAATATTTATTTTTGTTTGTTTGTTACAAGTATTTGATATTAATTCATATTTGTTATTGAGTTATACAATTGTAAGGGGTTGAAATATCCTCTGTTGTGATTAACCTTTGAACCCTCTGTTATTTTATTTTGCATTGGGTGGCTAGGTGTCAGTTTTGTTTATTATCCAATCAGTGCCATCCAGAGAGCAGTTTGGCAAACTACCGGATTTTTGAGGGGGCGGGACAAAAGAAACCGGGAGAGACAGAAAGAGGGGAAAAAAAAAAAAATTGGGAGAGCTATGAGCTAATTGCAAGTTCTGCACGATTGATTACTGTTAATCAAAGTTAAGAGCCAGGGGATTTATTTATTTATTTATTGTCATTGTGTTACCCTGTTAAAACGGGAGAGTGAGCTTTGTTTTGGAGCTGGTCAAATCGGCCACAGAGACTCTACTGAAGCCATGTGCGAACTGTTACTGCATAGCCATGTGCGTCGGATGCGGCCATACATGCTGCTGTAAGAGATGTGCTCATGATTCGCGCTGATTCCGGAGGTGTCTTGTGTTTGCACACGGACGAGACGGAGGTTCAGGACAGCTTCATTGCGTATCTTACCACGGGACAGAACGGTTTGGACAGACGGGCACAATAATCTTCCTGTTTTACCAAGGAACTGTGAGTAAAGACTATATCCTTTGGAAATATTTCACCCGAGCTCCAACAAGCGCGCCATCGTTGTGGTACCACAAAACTGAGCCTTATAAGTAGAAAAAAAAAAAACCCCGGGGTAATGTTCAGTTATTTTATTTAATAATAAGGACCTGTTGAAAGGGAAATTCACATGTTTCTGAAATTTATATAAATACATTTTGAGTTGAACATTCAATCTTTGTGGTCTGATATTTAATTGTGTTCGATTGGTGTGATTCTTTTATTTTTATTTATTTATTTATTTGGCAAATAAGGGTTATAGTGTTTAAGTGCATGTGCATTTGATAAATCCCTAAAAAGTGAAATTGAGGAGGAGGGTTACACAAAATACTTCAAAATTATGGAAGATGATTTATGTTTTGGCACCAAGTCAGATTCTGCACTGCCACCGGCCACATTATCTACCTCACTCATTTCTTTCTTTCTAATTTCTTTCTAACACTTGCATGTATTTGACAATCGGAATATCAGATATTTCATGCCATAACTAACACATTTGTGAATATTCTGAATAAAAAAGGAAAAATGATATAAAAGCAGATCATCATTCATTCAGCGCTGTTTCTGCTGCAGTGTGTCACGTGACAAGCAATGACGCGTCACCATGGAAACGCCACCCCCCCTCTCACAATATAGTTCCCACATCCCTAGTGTGTGTGTGCTGGCTTTAGCGGTGCAGTCAAGGACGCTCGTAAAACTGATGTTTGTTGTGACTGCCAGAGTTGTATGCAGGGCGAGCGCAGAGAGGGGAAGTCTATATAGTCTATATTATTGCTTTTTTCGATTATTAATATCTTGAAAGTTCATATCTAGATATAGATACGATATATCGTTCAGCCCTAATTCTGTTTCAGGCTGAATCACAAATACGCAGGATCATCAGCTCCTCGGTTCTCGAACCGGACACATCTGACAGAAACGGTTCTTGACTTGAGAACGAGTCATTATCTGGCTCGGCTCGGTGTTCATCTTCAGTTCTCTCTTCACAGCAGTACAGTCAGTGCTTTAATAAATTCTACCTGACCCTCTGATGTCACATGGACTACTTTGATGATGTTTTTCTTACCTTTCTGGACATGGACAGTATACTATACACACAGTTTCAATGGAGGGACTGAGAGCTCTCGGACTAAATCTAAAAGGTCTTATGGGTTTGGAACAACATGAGGGTGAGTTATTAATGACATAATTTTGATTATTGGGTGAACTAACCCTTTAGGTCATATCTATTGTTGTTCAGCATCTATTCATTACAATAGGAATCCACACAACTATGAATGCAGGTGAAGGATTTCTCCATACATAATTCGCCACAGGATCAGGATAGTTTAGCAAATTGGGCATGTTGGACAACAAAAAGTTATTTGGTATAAAAGCCCTTGTTCAAACAGTCATTAAAAGTCTTTTTTTTTTATCACTCAATGGCCTAGGACCGAAACACATTGCAGATATGCTCGCCGGATACAAACCTAACAGACCACTCAGATCATTAGGATTGAGTCAGTTAGAAATACCAAGGGTTCACACAAAACAAGGGGTCTGCTTTTAGCTATTATGCTGCCCGCATTTGGAACAAGCTTCCAAAAGAGATTAGATGTGCTAAATCATCTGTTTCGTTGTCCATTTATAGAATGAGCACTATGCAATTTCCAGACTGATTGCACTATATTTTATGTGTAATTGTATTGTATTCTTAACTATTTTAAATTCATTTTAAACCTTTTAAATCAAATTTCAAATAAATGAAATTTGAAATTAATTTTTTTAAATTCCTTGTTTTATTGTTGTGATTATATATTTTCTCAATATTATTATTTTATTTTGCATGTATTTTATGTAAAGCACTTTGAATCACCACTGTGTATGAAATGTGCTATATAAATAAACTTGCCTTGCTTTGTCTTGATGCCAGAGGTCAGACTGGTTCAAGCTGATAGAATGGCAACAGTAACTCGAATAATCAACCATTACAACTGATGTTTGCAGACGAACATCTCTGAACGAACAACCTTCTGAACCCTGAAGCAGATAAACTACAGCAGCAGAAGACCACAGCGAGTGCCACACATTTTTATACATACACACACACACACACACACACACACACAAACACACACACACACACACACACACACACACACACGCACACACACACACACACACATATATATATATATATATATATATATATATATATATATATATATATAACTTTTTTTTTTATATATTGTTCACCAGTTGTATAGCTGTAGAGTATCTTTGAAGTTCAAAGCAGAAATGGTGTGGGGTGAGTTATATGTAGAAGTTGGAGGGTTGCCATGGCATCAAGGATCCTGATGGAGGAATGTGTCTAAATGATGGTCAGCATGCCTGCTAATGAAGTGATGCCAAATTGAAATCAATGCAACTCTTAACAGCCTCGAACAGCGTTTAGAAAAGCATCTAACAGCAGTTATGTTGTGAACCACGTGTTCTTTTATCTGTGCACCACAGCGGTAGACTTTGAGTCAAATTATATTTCTCCAGAGTGGACCCACAACAAAGACAAATGAAAACCAAACGACTTAATTCACTTTGAATGTGCTCTGTCAATGTCGATACTGCTGAACTCTCATTTGACTAATCTCTCACCGAGGCCTAACAATATTGTAAAAATGCTAATTTCCCTAAATTAATTTAGAATTATTTCTTATGTATTTAGCAAAAGAGGCTTGTACATCTCCATTTTACTGACCAAGATAAAGCAGAAAACCAAAGTCCAGTTTGGCAATGGCCATTTCCACATCAGAAGTTCAATTTCCAAAGGCTTTTTGGAAGATTTCATCCATGCTCTTGGGAGGATTAAGCTGTGAATCACAAATGTGCTTCAATAAATCACCACAGTCATGCTCCAGAAGTAAACCACATTAATTTCATCCACAGAGAAATAGATTTTAAACAAAAACCTTTGGAAAGAGACCAATCCTCAGTTTTGATATTATAAGAAGTGATGCTTCTGTAGAACTGTTAAGAATGCTTTTGCCAATGCCCATTCCATAGAACCACTGAAAAAGGCATCAAATGTGCATCAGAACTGTTGTATGACTGTACTGAAATATTTCTAAAATAAGCAATATATGTGGTATGTAGGATTAAACTGAAATGTAAATGAATATAGAATGAAATAGTGATATATTGTAAATTGTACACCAGTTTTCTACAGTGTACTTTGTTTTCATAAATAAAAAGAAGTCTGTAATTTTGCAATTGGAGTGAGATACTTGGTTTAAATCATGGCTTAAAAATACACACTTTAACTGTTTAAAATCCTCATTCAGAAAATGAATTGGAAAAATACTTCCATAAACAAGGCATTGAAAAAGTGGATGGTCAGTGCTGCGCCCTTACACAGAGCTGCGAGAGCAAAGGTTCGTAAAGACGTGGCAATGCTCATTATTCCGCTGGGTCTTTGACAGTGCTCATGGCTAATCCAGCCGCGGCTAACCAAACAAATCGAGGCTGGCCAGGATCCACTTAAGACCCGACCTGCCGTCAGTGAGAAGTACCTGCCACAACATGGGAGGTTAACTGCTCCATGCATATTTCATGTCCACGGCCCGTGTTTGTTCTGTTGGGAGTCGAAGATGAAATCCTTGAGTGTGAGGCTGTGTGTTACTGTGTACTACTCAGATGCCACTCATTCTTCTCTGATGGCTTGCTGTATGTCTGTCTTGCCTGTGCTGTGACAGTTTATTGATTTGCGTGCTTATAAATGCAATCTGTTGCCTTTCAAGGACCATCCTATTATTTGTGTTTAAATGGGATTTGTGGGTTTAGGTGACCATTGTTTTAAATGTTCACTTGCAAAATCATTCACAACAGCCAAGATTGGACAATTTGTTCAGCCAGCTCAATTCTTATTGATCACACTAAACACAGATCAGTGGAACATACAACTTTAGTTTTGGGAATGTGTACTGAATAAAAGCAACACTGGTGTTGAAAATGACAAAATATTTGCAGCCCCTGATGATGCAAGACAGTTGGTCCTGGAATTATTTTTCCTATACATTTTTCCCACAGGGATTTTTGAAACGTCTTCATTAAAGTGTTATAAGCCATGAACCAAACCAACCAGAAAAGGAAAATCACAACATTACAAACTCTGAGTTGAAACCAAAAAGTAATAGAAAATTTGAGAAATAAAGAAGTACAATTCCATAAACCATTGCAAATGACAAACTCAAAATAATAACAACAAAGAAATACATGTCTATAAGTAACTCTGCAACTGCATGTCAACTTATTCGAACTCAAACCCTAACCTAACAGTATACTAATACTCTAATGAGAGTTAGTTGACATGCAGTTGCAAGGTTACTCATAGCTAGTAGAATGTCTAAAGTGAACTATCAATATAAAGTGTTATCTTCATAACCTTGCAGTCACTATTCACTATTTTCATCTCATGCTGTCTGTAAACACTCGTGTTACTAAGGCAACAACTAACACATTTGCATTATAAGCTCCATTATCCGCCCCATAGTGGAAAATTAGATCATATCTGCTAGCTGAGCCAGATCAGCACGGAATGGAATGTTTAAGCAACAAGAACATTTTTGACAGACAGCAGAAAAACTGCTTTTGTTGTGTTCTTTTAAAGGAATCATTAAAGGATAATCAAAATGTTATTGATATTTCCACACATATGATAGGTTATTCAAAAAAAAAAAAAAAAAAAAACTATAAAAAACATACTGCAAGTTTTTGAACTCAAAACTAACTCTGTATAAAATAAGAATGATTACTTGTAAACCAGCTGCACCTTCCCAAAAAGTAAGTCTCACACATTATTATTATTTATGTATTTTTTATGATTATTTGCAAAGAGAGGGGGTGGGATGAGCAGAGCTCATTAGCATATAAGGTCAAAATTAAATGTTTGTGAACAACTCAGATCTGTCCATCTATCATAATCTGCTGTTGGATAAAGATGTCGAGTAAGACAGTCAACAGATTTAAAGAAACTGCACCTTATCCTTCCTAAAGATCCCAGCATTAGAAATGCATTGCATTATATTTACATTTAGTCATTTAGCAGACACTTTTATCCAGAGGGACTTACAAATGAGGACAATAGAAGCAATCAGACTTACAAAGGGGCAAGAATATGTAAGTGCTGTGACTAGTTTTTGTTAGCCTAATGCAGTGTATGTATCGTTTTTTTCTCTTTTTTCTTCTTTTTTTTTAAATAAAAAGAAAACAGATTTTTTTTGGCTTTCAATATAATCATCCTAGCACTTCTCCACACCAAACTAACCCATCTTTCTTTCCCGAGCTCTGTCAGTGGATCATCAGATTTCTGACAGATAGACAACAGCTAGTATGACTGGGAAAATTGATGTTAAACAGCCTCAGCATCAGCACTGGTACCCCTCAGGGATGTGTTCTCTTCCCACTGCTTTTCTCCCTCTAAACCAAGACTGCACCTCCACTGACCTCTCTATCAAGCTTCTGAAGTTTGCTCATGTCACTACAGACATTAGCCTCATTCAGGATGATGATGAGTCTGCATATAGAAGTGAGGTTGAGCAGCTAGCTGTCTGGTGCAGTCTTAACAACCTGGAGCTGAAGACACTCAAGACAGTGGAGATGATAGTGGACTTCAGGAGAAACCCCCTGCACTCACCATCATGAACAGCACTGTGGCTGCAGTGGAATCATTCAGGTTCCTGTTCACCACCATCTCTCAGGACCTGAAGTGGGACAATCACATAGACTCCATTGTTAAATAGACCCAACAGAGATTGTACTTCCTTTGCCAGCTTGGGAAGTTCAACCTGCCACAGGTGCTGCTCACATAGTTCTAATCAGCAGTCACAGAACCTGTGTACTTCAATAACTGTCTGGTTTGGCTCAGCTACAAAAGCAGAAGACTACAGAGGACGGTTCGGGCTGTTGAAAGGACCATTGGTACTCCACTTACCAACCTTCAAGAACTGTACACAGCCAGAATGAGGAAAAAGACTTTGGCGATCATTCTGGATCTCTAACCTCCAAACCATCTCCTTTTTGAACTCTTATCATCTGGCTGGCACTTCAGAGCACTGAACACCAGGACTGCCAGACACAAGAAAAGTTTCTTCCTCC
This sequence comes from Carassius gibelio, assembly GCF_023724105.1. Taxonomy (NCBI): domain Eukaryota; kingdom Metazoa; phylum Chordata; class Actinopteri; order Cypriniformes; family Cyprinidae; genus Carassius; species Carassius gibelio. Next base: position 5,702,014 of record NC_068375.1, on the reverse strand, counting down.
AGGCTATCTACCTCATCAAACCGTTAAATGTTATCCCCTACATTTCTGTAGTGAACATCAGCAAGAATGCAACCACCAAGTTTCATTCTGTTTAGATCAGGCGTTGTGGACAACAAAGGATGCTTGTACCTTAAGATAAACAACACTATCTTTTGATGACAGGGGATTGAGGACTTCTGCATTCCTCTGATCAAAAGTTGATCCAATCATCATGTGCTGTTTCACTGATCACAGTCATTCATTCTGTAGACCCAAGTTTGAACTACCACTGACTACCTCAGCCTTACCAAAATGGTTTTGCTTTGTGGCTGACAAATGGCTCATATCCATTTACAGAACTGTATATACTTAACCAATGCTATTATGCCTATTATACCTATTATGGTATATATTGTATATATGAATGCATGGGTCAATGATTACACATTTATGTTTGGTCTTCTGGAATTAGTTTTGAAAGTAAATTATGCATGGGAAAAACCTTAAAGAAATTGTTCTAAACGTGGACATTGAACTTTGCAAATACACCTCATGCCAGAGATAGGCATTAAAATGTCCACCTCAGACATCATTGGGCAAGCAAAATGCTGGAACTGAAAGGTGCCAACTTGCAAATCCCTCCTTCTCAGGAAAGATTAAAAGGTTCTCTTCAAGACAAAGAAATGTCAAAGTACTAAGCTGTTGTTGCTAAACCTGCTAAACTGTACTAAGTTCAATGTCAAGTTGCAGTTGCTCTAATGTAAGTGCCAAGCTCTATGTTGTTTTAAGGCTTGGGCGTAGGTTTAGGGGGGGGGACGCTAGGTACTAGTCCCTATCAATATTTTGAGATGACTAATTTGTCCCCACCAATATTTAGCAAGCTCCCTTGAACTGCTATATGGATCTTTGCACTGTTATTGTGAGTGTACTGGAGAGTAAATAGTGTTTATAATAGAAAAGGGTTATTATATTTATTTATTAAATTTGTTTCCTTGTGACAGAGGATATTTTGTTAGTGTAAATACTAATGTACATAATAATTAATGTTAATTAAACGTTTGGTTGTTCAGCATTACAGTCTCAGGTTTTTATTTTTTATTTTTTGAGAGTGCATTTTTTATGTGATATTCTGTATTGCCAACAGTCTGATATAAAAAAGGAAATCACCATTAAATCACTAGTATCTTACAACAAAATAATTCCAAAAAAAATTAATCGGGGGGGGGGGATTTGGGGGTGTATGGGGGTGTCCCCACCAAAGCTGAGACCAAACCTACGCCCATGTTTTAAGGAGAAACGAGGAAGATCTGCAAGAAGCCAATTTGGGGAGTTTGGAAACAGCAACAGTAACAAAGACCACAAGCTTAGTACTCCACTCCACTTTTTTTATTATTATTATTTTTTTTTTTTATTACAGTAAATGTGTGTGTGTTATTCACATGTATCTTTACTTCTTATTATCTGTGTGGTGGTTTTGTTGTTGTTGTCTCTGTGTTATTATAGCTTCTGTCACCAGAACAAATTCCTTGTATGTGCAAACATACTTGTCAATCACATTATTTCTATTTATGTTTCTGACAGAAAATTGGGTGGTAAAATACACAAAAGTATGAAAAAAAAAGACTGGCTTAGATTAAAAGCTAGAGCAGCAAACCACTGACTTCTTTATCTTCATAATTGCTGCTGCGGGGAAATGAGGGAAGATGTATACATGGGTTTGAAAGAGAGATCTCTCAAGAAGATGAACAACTTAATATCAGAAGTACGAGAATGCATGCTTTTTTTACTTTTTATAAAGACACATCTTTTATCTGCTCTGCCTAGCCTGAAATATCAGGCAACAGGAGTTCAAGACCACATGGAATAAAAACGACAGGAAGTCAAGCAGCAGGAAGCAAAACACCACCACAAAACTCCAGAACACAGAAACTCATGGCCACAGGAACACAGCTTTGAAAGAAAAATCTGTTTGCTCACCAAGGCTGAATGTTTTTTGATCATACAATTTAGTAAAATCATTTATATTGTGAAATATTATCACAATTTAATAGAACAGCTTTCTGTTTGAAGATTTTTTAAAACGTAATTTATTGCTGTGATTTAAAGCGGAATATTCTGGAATATATACACCAGTCTTCAGTGTCACATGATCCTTCAGAATCATTCTAATGTGCGGATTTGCTGCTCAAAAACATTTCTGATTATTATCATTGTTGTAAAAAATGCTTCATTTTTTTTTATCTATATGCCACTATAATTTTCTTCAGGATTGTTTAATGAATATAAAGTTCAAAAGAACAGCATTTATTTCAAAAAGAAATAGTGTGTAACATTATAAATTACTTTACTATCAATTCTGATCAATTTAATGCATCATTGTTGAATTAATTTAGAAAAAAATATAATAATAATAATAAAATAATAATAAACTTCAGATTTTTGAACAGTGGTGCTTATATCCAACCTATCATTGATTATTTTAAACTTTATTAATAAATTGGTGTTCATTTTTTTTTCTTATTGTTTTATGAACAGAAAGTTTTTAGCATTTATTTGAAAAGTTAATTTTTCATGTCTTTTACTGTCAATAAATGCATCCTTGTAAAATACAACTTACAAACCTTACTGTCACCAAACATTTGATTTGTTTTTTAAATCAGTCAATTTGCAATGTGACTCATTTGTGTACGCTTTCTGTCAAATCGACCATCACTTCAGTCACCAATGGTTTGACACGCCATAATTTAGTTTGTTTTTGCCCCCTGTCATGCTGCAGAAAATTACATTTTGAAAAGGAATTATTTGAAGATTGTCCAGAAAGCGTGGAGTAATGTGGAAATGTGCACCTGTCACTGCAAAATGATTCCTGTCATAAGCACCTGTCAGTTATTTCTGCGATCACAGATAAACTGCGTAACTCTGAAGAGTGACCGTAACCACAGCTGCGTCTGACGGCGATTCTCTTGCCATCTCTGAAGTCCTGCGCCCTTTGTTTCTCCTTCGCTTTTATCTTATCTCCTCGCCTCCCTTATCAGCCGCAAGACAGTGTCTTTAGGAATTGGACACAGCCAATAGCAGTGTGCAGAGCAGACTTGATCTCAGTGGAGCAAAGCCTTTCGAACCCTTCAGATAATCCACCGAAGCCACACAGTCATGGGCAGGCCTGAGCTAAAGCGCTGTGTACACTGCTGTCTATTACACGGTGATGGGTCCCGCGTGACACAGGAGAACGAGACAGAAGAATGCCAATTACCCACTCCGCTACTCGCTGAGCACTAAGACATAAGAAGTGACGGCCAACCATAATTCAGAAAGAACCACCATCAGGGTCAAAGTCAGTTACAATCTGGAGAATCACTCGTCCAGGTGCTTTCGCGTCCAGCAGCCGCTCATAGGAGCACAAGAGCTATAATAAAGAGAGGATGGGACTGACAGTGAGCTATAAACACCTGAGAGCCTGATGACAGATGTGGAGGTTAGAGGCAGATCTCTGAACGTCTCTGCTCCTGTAATCTGACAGAGAAACGGCCGGCTTGACCGTCACTCAGACAAACTGCTGTGGTCAGGAATGCTATTATGGGCATGTTCACTGGAGAAACGTCAGGGTGGAATGAAGCTTAGGCTGCACAGTGCTGTTTGAAATCAAATTAGACATTTCATCAGTGCACATGACGATGGATATGGCCATTTTTAGCATAGTATAATAAATTATATATAGGGTATTTTGGACAGAAACTTCACGGACACTTAAGACTTATATTTCATCTTTTAAAAATAGGCACGATAGGACCACTTTTAGATGTCACAAATATACCTGTGATTGTCACATACTGTGTATAAGCGATGAGACTGCTCTGGATATACACACAAGTATCTACTATAAATGCAAAAAGCTTACTGTGTAAAAGTGGCTGATCATAAAAAATATGAACAGTAGAGTAAATAAATAAGGTGAATGATAATCCAGCAAGCACAAAAAAAAAAAAAAAAAAGGTGCAGTATCGAGGATGAAATCCAGCGGGAAACAGAAATGGTGACAAAAAAGAAAAGAAAAAAGATTGAACGTGCTTTGTATGAAATTATAATTTTTCGACATTAGCGCCCACTCCTGGACTGGGAGGAGCAGATGTGCACAGTCCTACTTCATCAGACTATTTTGCCTAATCTTTACAGTACTTCAGGTTGCAATAGGATAGTAGATCGCAAGAAAAGTTTCTGGGACAAATTGTTCCAGGAAATTTAGCAGGAAAATCAGCTTATATACTTCTTCTGGGTCTCATTCAAGCAGGCTGCACACAGAGCATTTTGTTATTGCAACAGATGCAGGTGATAGTGGCATTGTCGCACACCCCTATTGACCAGAATGGAAAACCATGTTTTTCATCAGGGTATTTTCCTCGAAAAAATGCTTGCTTTGTTGTTACACATTCAAGGAAACATTAACTAGAAAATAACACATTCTTTTAGCCTCCTGATGGTTAATGGAACAACAATACTTTTTATGGAATTCAGGCTTTAATGTGTAAAGTCAAAGACAATGTTAATATGGATGAAATAAAGCGATTACAGCCCTCGAAGAGACGGAGGTCCACCGGGAAGCCATTTCAATTGCTTTCTTTGTGTTCAGTGACTCCACAGGGAGGCGAGACTCTCCCAAACCCCCGACCACCACATCCTCTCTCTCTCTCTCTCTCTCTCTCTCTCTCTGTGTGTGTTTACATCCACACATTCTCTCCTCCGCTGGCCCACTCTGAAGCAAGAGCAGAAGATGACATACTGAAAATAAGCCAGATGCTCAGCAGTGTGTATTCCCCCGGTGATTTATTCAATTTGAGAAGATCTGGGGGGAAAAAAACAGTGCCCAGTGACAGCACTTCTTCCCAGCATGACAATAGAAAAAACCAGAGGCACAAACGACTGGCCAACTGATCACCAAGGGAGAACAAATAATTAAAATGCACTCATAACATGACTCAGTCATGGCAAAAGAATCTCTCAAATGTATGTTTACCCTTGTGTGTGGCGAATATGATTTACGTAGTTTGGTGTTGTTAGTTTGGTTTCATTATTCTTTCATAAAATATTAGTTTCAATCTTTTTAGCCTCTGTTTCCAGTTCTTAGCTGACAGGAGTAGCACCTGGTGTGGTCTTCTGCTGCTGTAGCCAATCTGTTTCAGGGTTTGATGTGTTGAGCGTTCAGAGATGGTATATATATATATATATATATATATATATATATATATCCTCACTTCTTTGTCCTCCCCATTCCCCCTCCTGCTTCATCTCTAATAGCTGACGACTTTGCCACCCTTTTCATTAATACAATTAAACACATCAGTGCACAATTTTCCACACCAAAATCAGTCAAGCTCATATTACCACCAAACATACACTCATTTTAAACCTTCTCTTCACTCTCTGAGGCAGAAGTCTCAAAACTCATCATTTCTAATCACCCTACTTGCCCGCTTGATCCTATTCCATCTTATCTCCTTCAAGCCATTTATCCCACAGTTGCACCTGCACTCACTCACATCATCAACACATCCTGCCAAACTGGTGTTTTTTCCTCATCATTTAGACAGGCTCATATAACTCCAGTTGTTGCTCTCAGTTGTTGAAGCTCTAAGACTATTCTTTTTTTTTATTCTATCCGTTTTGTTTTTATTTATTATATTATTTAAAAGCCCATGCTACATGTACTCTGTTAACCTAACTGATGAGACTTGTTATAGCACTTATATTGCATTGCGTGTGTGTGACCCTGGACCACAAAACCAGTCTTAAGTAGCTGGGGTAAATTTTTAGCAATAGCCAAAAAAAAAAAAATGAAAGAAAAAAAAAATGTATGGGGCAAAATTATGATTTTTATTTTATGCCAAAAATAATTTAACATATTAAGTAAAGATCATGTTCTATGAAGATATTTTGTAAATTTCCTACTGTAAATATATCAAAACTTGATTTTTGATTAGTAATATGCATTGCTAATAATTCATTTGAACAACTTCAAAGGCGATTTCCTTAGTATTTAGATTTTTTTTGTACCCTCAGATTCCACATTTTCAAATAGTTGTATTTCGGCCAAATATTGTGCTATCCTAATAATACATACCATACATCAGTGATTAACTAATGAAATATAAATAAAAAAAAATATAAATAAATAAATCAGCTTCATCAGTTTGTTGTGACAACCAAAAAAAACCCCTGCAACAATGAATTTAGTACTTCTCTTGATCATGCCAATTTTAGGAAGAGGTACTTTCTATAAGATCCTTGAATGACCGTAATCATGGATTGAAAGGAAGGTTGAGGAAACCAGTCTGACACCATGGTATAATGAGCATACCCGCACCCTAAAGAGAGAAGCCCTAAAAATGGAGAGCAGCTGGAATTAATGAAAAATAAAGCCTCAACAAGTGTTGACATTTCCAAACATCACAGCAGTAATGACTTTATGAACTACTTTATTTCTAAAATCGATACTACTGGAGATAAAATTGTAACCATTCTGCCGTCAGCTACGGTATTTCATCAGACAGTGCACTATAGACCACCTGAGGAACAGTTCCACTCATTCTCTACTATAGGAGAGGAAGAATTGTATAAACTTGTTAAATCATCTAAACCAACAACATGTATGTTAGAGCTTATACCATATAAGCTCCTAAAAGAGGTGCTTCCAGAAGTTATAGATCCTCTTCTGACTATTATTAATTCCTCATTGTCATTAGTATATGTCCCCAAAACCTTAAAACTGGCTGTTATTAAGCCTCTCATCAATAAACCACAACTTGACCCCAAATAACTAGTTAATTATAGACCAATCTCGAATCTCCCTTTTCTGTCCAAGATACTAGAAAAGGTATTATCCTCACAATTATATTCCTTCTTAGACAAAAATGGTATCTGTCAGGATTTCCAGTCAGAATTTAGACCGTATCATAGTACTGAGACTGCTCTTCTTAGAGTTACAAATGACTTGCTCTTATCATCTAATTGTGGCTGTATCTCTCTATTAGTTCTACTGGATCTTATTGCTGCGTTTGACACATTTGCCCACAACATTCTTTTGCATAGACTTGTACACTTTGTTGGTATTAATGGAAGTGCATTAGCATGGTTTAAATCATACTTATATGACCACCATCAATTCATTGCAGTGAATGAAGAGGTATCATATCGATCACAAGCGCAGTATGGAGTACCTCAAGGCTCAGTACTAGGGCCGCTACTCTTCACGCTTTATATGTTACCCTTGGGAGATATCATCAGGAAACATGGTGTTAGCTTTCACTGTTATGCTGATGATTCTCAGCTCTATGTTTCTAGGTGTGCTATTTGATAGCAATCTTTTCTTAGAAAGCCACGTTTCTAGCATTTGTAAAACTGCATTTTTCCATGTCAAAAATATATCTAAATAACGGCCTATGCTCTCAATGTCAAATTCAGAAATGTTAATCCATGCATTTATGACCTCAAGGTTAGGTTATTGTAATGCTTTATTGGGTGATTGATCTGCACGCTTAATAAACAAACTACAATTAGTCCAAAATGCAGCAGCAAGAGTTCTTACTAGAACCAGGAAGTATGACCACATTAGCCGTTTCTGTCAACACTGCACTGGCTCCCTATCAAACATTGTATAGATTTTAAAATATTGCTTATTAGATATAAATCCCTGAATGGTTTAGCACCTCAGTATTTGAATGAGTTTCTGTTACATTACAATCCTCCACGTCTGCTATCCTCTCAAAACTCAGGCAATTTGATAATACCTAGAATATCAAAATCAACTGCGGGCGGCAGATCCTTTTCCTATTTGTTGCCTAAACTCTGGAATAATCTGCCTAACATTGTTCGGGAGGCAGACACACTCTTGCAATTTAAATTTAGATTAAAGACCCATCTCTTTAACCTGGCTTCCACATAACATACTAATATGCTTTTAATATCCAAATCCGTTAAATTATTTTTTAGGCTGCATTAATTAGGTAAACCAGAACCGGGAACACTTCCCATAACACCCGATGTACTTGCAACATCATTAGAAGAATGGCATCTACGCTAATATAAGTCTGTTTCTCTCTTATTCCGAGGTCACCGTAGCCACCATATCCAGTCTGTATCCAGATCAGAGGGTCACTGCAGTCACCCGGATCCATTATGTATCCAGACCAGATTGTGGATCGGCACCTAGAAAGGACCTCTACAACCCTGAAAGACAGCGGACACCAGGGCAACTAGAGCCCCAGATACAGATCCCCTGTAAAGACCTTTTCCAGACGACCACTAGGACAAGACCACAGGAAACAGATGATTCTTCTGCACAATCTGACTTTGCTGCAGCCTGGAATTGAACTGCTGGTTTCGTCTGGTCAGAGGAGAACTGGCCCCCCAACTGAGCCTGGTTTCTCCCAAGGTCTTTTTCTCCATTCTGTCAACGATGGAGTTTTGGTTCCTTGCCGCTGTCGCCTCTGGCTTGCTTAGTTGGGGTCACTTCATCTACATCTACTTCATCTTTATCTAAAAACATGACGAAAAGCATGAAAAAATGCATGTGAGGCTATATCTAGGCAATGGTTTGGCATTTTGAGACTAGGGCTGGGCGATAAATCGATTTTATCGATTAACTCGAATTTGACGTTAAGGGCGATTTGTTTTTAATGAAAATCGGTTTTCTCTTTATCTTCCACCACCGGCTCTCCCCTTAGGCTTCCGTAGTTCAGAGTGGGCTCGCCCTCCCCCCGCTTTCCTTACAGCCGCACACAGACAACATGACAGTTAACAGCAAAGAGCTGTATCTCTGCAACACTTTTGACATATTTGCACCAAACTTTGTATGTGTCATCGTCACTTCACACTGACCATGCCACATATATTTGGTAACAGCGCCACCTATTGGTCAAGAGTAATGAACCATTCATTAACCATGAATAATTACACTTATAAAAATGCTAATAACTTTTGAATGTATTAGCCTATTGCAATGAAACTGGTGTCAGAATGTTCCTTGGTTTATGCCGACAACATAGATACCAAATATGCCAGAGTAAGCCAAACTTCCTGTCCGCCATTTTGATTTATGTTGTAAATATACTTTTTCAAACTCCTCCTCAAACGTTAGTCCGATATTCACCAAAAAATTAATCCGATGATCTTTAGACTATGCTGACAAAAGGTTATGGATTTTGTATTGATACACAAAACTATTCTCGCATACCACTGCGACGAAATTGAGGCATAATGCCAAAATGAAACATCAGGCTGTATCTCTGCAATGATTTATAATATTGACACTAAACTTCTTGTGTGTTATTGCCATCTCACACAGAACACACCAAAATGATTTGATTATAGCGCCACCTGTTGGTCAAAAGTGATAGGCCATTTAATCGTATTACTAGTGGTTGTATTTATGATTTTTCAGCCATTTTTATTACAATCATCCTAAATTTGTTTTAATTGCTGATTGTTGCACTTCGTGTGATGCTCCATGCTATGCTTAGCTCCTAAATTTGCAGTTGGAGTGCTTGGCCCCGTAATTGCTGCTTGCAGCTATATTTTCTACATGTTTTTTTCATCAATTTATTCATGACTAACGTAGGCTATAGGCTACTTGGAAGTTGGAATTAAGAAATAAAATAAGTCCTCTGTAACATTGTAACATCTCAGCACTCTAAGGCACAGGCTCATTTAGCCTAGAGTCTTTCTTAACAAATTAAATGAAGATAAATTCTAAATTAGGATGGGTGTTTGGCAATAACGAAACGAAGATAAAGGCTCCACCGGATTTGCTTCGCCACTAGCAGCTGAAATTTAATAAAAGAATAATGTCAACATTAGCCTATATACTCCGTCAACATTATGCATTTAAGACTCAATTAATATTTAGTTATCATTTGAAAAACCTTTACTCACCAAGATTAGGCTAGTCCTACATGTTTTTGTGGAGGAAAATTATTGAATCCACTGTATTAATAAACACAACTGTGAGAAAATTGTGTTTACAGATTTAATTACAGATGTGTGCAATTTATTTAATGTCTTCTGAACTGTTGACAACACCCGCTCACCCCCATTGAAAGGCTTGGAAGGGCAAGGACAACTTTTAATATTAAAAAACTCTGATTGGATTATTCTGAAAGAAGAAAGCCAGTGAATCCACTGGCTTCAGCGCATTCCTGCGCTCACAGATGGTGTTTCCAGTAACATAACCCACTGGCTCATTATTCTCCTTATAAACATGGTCAAAACTTTTTCCACGACGTCAGACTTTGCTTTAGTTGCTGGTGCAACCAAAACGTAATCACCAGAGGCAAGCCTCCGTTACACCTACTCAGCATCCATTTTCGCATCTTTCTCTCACTAATCTAAATGCATCACATGATCGCTCATTTACCTCGCAAACCGGAGCGCAAGCCATAGCCCATGTAAAATTATATAAATTAAGCCCCATCGGGTCCCATCAGGTTCGGGCAAAGATCTATCACTGCCTTGTCTGTGAAGCCAGGAGTATCTTAAAATTCACACTTTTTTTCTCCAAATGTGTTTATTAATCAGTTTCAAAATGTTTTTTTATTTTTTTTATTTTGAGTTCATATCGTACTCTGATACTAATGTAACCTCAGTTCCCTGAGATATAGCACAGGAACAAGTACTGTGTCTGCTAAGGCGCGATGGGAAAACAATTTTTTCTCTGAATACTGAAGCCTTTCTTTAGTCACGCAGTTTAACTGCAAAGCCCTTTGTTCAGTGTATTAAAAATAAATCAATGGCTCAACAGCAGAGCTGCTGAAGCCTATGGCAGCACAGCCGCCAAAGCCGGCCAATTTGGGTGGGGCATCTGTTTATATAAGCGTGCACTCTGCAATAGGATCCTTAGGTTGCTTTGACTGAACCAACAACAGAATTGTGCATTTACATATAATGGCCAGCAACGCAGTAAGATGTGCTAAGACGTGATGGGAAACCAATACAATCCTACCATGTTATGTTAGAGAAACGCCCCATACTTAAACTTGCCATGACCACAAAGGGCCCAGAGGGACCAAGTAATTGTAGGGAAGCCTCACAGAAGCGATAAGGCCAAACTCACTGAGGTCAGCTTGCACTTAGTATGGGGCATTGAAGGCCAAAAAAAAAGAGTATGCTAGCTTGATAGTGTCATTGAAGGTCAATAGATTGTAGCGGCTCGAAAGGAGGGCTCCACACCATGGGCAGGTCCCAAGTAGGGAGTGTGACCGGACGGGGTTGATTGAGCCTCAGAAAGTGAACAACTATGTTGTTCCAGCCCACCAACTGGCCAGCTGTAGGGGCGTGTGAGGCTGCTATGGCTGCTACATGGACCTTAGGCTAGGACGAGGAACAGCCCTTATTCAACATCTTCTACAGGAAGAACAACATCAAAGATATGTCACAGGAAATCGGGTCACAGGTGCGCCGGACAGGGGGTAAAACAAGTACTGATTACCAGGGCCCCAAAGGAAGAGGGGGGGGGGGGGGGGGGCATTAGGACTTTCAATGCAAAGGGCCCAGGATCTTGTGCAGCGCCCCTGGTGGGTAATTAACCATTGTGTTTAGCACACTCTCTGGGAGGTCCGGAAACTCCCATCGAGAGGCCAGAGGTGCGGAGCCTACAGCTTGGGCCAGGGATGCCATATCATCCTGTTAGCCTGAGAGAGGAGGTCTTGCCTCAGGAGGATGGGCCATGGGCCTGCTAGAAGCAGCTGAGCATCCACTCCTCTGAGGGTATGTTGCTCTGTGATAGCATGTCTGCTCCCTCATTCAACCTGGCTGGCACATGCGCTGCTCTCAGTGAGCGCAAGTTTAGATGAGCCCATTCGAAGAGGCGCGCTACCAGAATGAAGAGGGGCATCAAGGAGAACCCACCCTGGCAATTTATGTATGATACCAGAGTCATGCTGTCTGAGCGGACTAGCACATGGTGTCCCCTCAGGTCTGGCAGAAAAGTATGAAGCCCCAGACAGAGCTGCATGCATGCACTTCGTAAACATGTGGGGAGCCAGGGACAGTCCAAAGAGAAGGACCGTGTACTGATATGCCACTCCCTTGAAGGCAAATCTCAAGAATCACCTCTGGTGGGGGACTATCTAAATGAGATCTACTTCTGTATAATCATCCTTGAATGGCTGTCTCATGAGGATGCATTTCAGGCATCTGAGATCAAGGATAGACCTTATGCCGCCATCCTTTTTGGGAATGAGGAAACAGCGGCTGTAGAAGTTTCACTCGCTCTGAGCTGAGGAAACCATCTCTATGGCTACTTTCACCAGCAAATTCATCACCTCGGTGTGTAGGACATGTGCATCCTTGCTCTGGAGATCATGCCGTGGAATGGCGGGGGTCTTTGAGTGAATTGTTGCTTTGTTACAATCTATATTGTTAAAAGGGCTATATAAATAAAGGTGACTTCAATTGCAGTGAATAACCTTGTTTTATTATCCCCAGAACCCAACTTGACATCCAGGGAATGGCCCACCGGGCAAGTTGTTGGGTGGGTTCGAGGAACGTTGAGGTGACCCAATGCTTGTGATATGCAGTAGAGAAAGTTTGCTCTCTTTTTGAAAACGCTTGTGTTTTGTTTTACTAACTGCAACAGCGGTAAGTAAACGGGGTGCTTGTAGACACAAACGGGGCTGTTTTGGGGTTGGTCCGGCAATAAGGAGACTTTTGGCCCTCCTTTTCCTGTCCCATGGATCAGGTTGACGCTTGAGGCACCGGCACCATCTTGGGCCGAGCAGCTAGACAGTTGTTCAGCTTGCGGTGCAGCTGACGACGCAGAGCTGGGGCATTTTGGCAAGAAGTGCCACATTGCCTGGGATGACTTCTGTTTGGCCTGAAGGACCTGGAGGACCACCATGGAGTGAAGCATAGAGGCCGCTTGACCAGCAGACAAGTAGGCTCTTCCAGTCCTGCACAGGGTTGGACAGATGGACAGCCTTTGCCTTCCAGCCGATGGCAGTGGGTGTGCAGAGATGCATGGCCACTGACTCATCCAGGGGAGGCAGTTTATCGTAACTCTTTTCTTCTGCACCATTGACTGTGTGGAGGGTGGACGAAGAGGAGGCAGGCCAAGTAGGGGGCACTCTGAGATCTGATCTGATCTCTTCATGGACCTCAGGGAAAAATGGAGAGGGGCATGATGGTGACACCTAGTTGACACCTAGTAAGAACCATTCATCCAAGCGGTTGCAGATGGGTTCCTCCAACAGAGACCAATCCAAACCCAGTTCTTGAACAGCTTCAGACAGGATGCGCAAGAGTTCAGCATCCATGCCTGTGCTGGCAGCACTGGGCTCTGCAGACGGCAGTGGTCAGGGTCGAAGGACAAGCCCGGCGGCTCCTCTGCATCTGATGCAATCAGGGACAGACTGTCATTCATGGCATCACACTCACTCCAACCGAACAAAACCAGATTAATCCCAACCGCAGAGGGATGCTGGTATGGGTGAGAGAAGAGGATGGGAGAAACCTCTCTATATGGAGAGAGTGAGGAATGCAGGGGCTCAGCCGGCATGGGCTCACTTATCACTGAGTGCTTTGTTCCTCTGACCCACTGCTTTTTCCTCACATGCTCCAGGGGGAAGGGTAGCTCTCTGAAAAGAAAGCTTTCCACGAGCGCAGAGAGGAAAGACTCATATTCTCACAGTGGATGCATTCTGTCTCTTTGAGTGCAGCTTCACTTGAAAAAACTCAGAAATTTGATCTTTGTATTCGCTGGATAGCAGCAGGGGACCGGAAGACCACGCTGCTGCAGATGCCAAGGGCAGCAGAGAGGGGTCTTGTTCCACTGCAAGGCTTGTTCACGGTGAAAGTTTCTAATCTTGTAGTTGTTGCTGTGGGTGAAGAAATCTGAGGATCCAATGGCCAAGTGCCAATTATAAAGCCAGATGCTCCACCTAAATTTGCGGGCTTTGGCAGGCTTAGCTGCCATAGGCTCGTGCAGCTCTGCAGCCGAGCCATTTGTTTGTTTTTAATACACTGTACGAGCCAATGCCCATGCAGTTATAATGCATTATTAGCAAGGCTTCAGTATTCTAAGAAAAATAAGTTTTATAGCAGAAGCAGTTTGACTGTATCGATAGGGAACATGCATTTCTGACTTTGTGATCACAAGGACAAGTTAATATCTTGTAATTCTGAGAAAAGTCAGAATTGCTTGAAAAAAATAAAAAGATTTAAGATGAAATACGTTTCTTTACACAGTAAAAAATGTGATGTTTGTCAAATGTACAGTATTTGTGTCTAATAAGTTGTAGTCATGAATGGCTGAACGCTCCACTTAGCAGACCTTTGTCCCACTTTCCTTTTTTGTGCTTGACAGTGAAGGTCCTTCAACATGGATAGTAAGGACACTGAGAACAATACTTATGCTAATGATGTACAGTAAAATAATGGTAATTTATGGATTGACTTCACTAGATCCAACTGAGACTGTACTGATACAGTTAGAGACACTTCATGAAAAATTATCACAGCTGATATTGTGCATCTAAAAAAAAAAATTCCATGGGGGGATTTCACCAAAATCTATTTTCACCCCAAATCAAAAGAAAATAAATTGTTTTTGCATGGATATTTTTAGGAACTTTTTTTTTTCATGAATGAATGAATGTTTAGTTAGGATACTATTATACACTAATGTTTCACTTACACAATTCCCATTCCCAGTGCTGTAATAGTGTTTATACTAAATTATTTACACAAAATGAGCAGAGATAAATCCAGATCGGCAACCAGTCTCCTCCCTTTTCAATTCAGTTATCATAGGGTAAATATATTTACAAAACTTAAAGAATATTTCATCAAATTTGTGACTGATTGTCTCCAGTATTGTGCCAACGAATCCCCGTGCGGTGTTTCATCAGGGGCTGCAGCAGATACTGGCCTGCTGCCTCCTGCTTTGTCACAATCAACATCCATCAACGCTGTGCCAAGTCAATCCATAAATGCTCAGCAGAGCGTCTGTCAATGAGAGCACAGATATACTGTAATCAGGAAACACTTTCAGCCTCCTTTGTGTTGGTAACTATGGCAACATCAAAATCAGAGAGAAAGATTCATAAAGATGACCATCTTCATTGCAATCATTAATTTTAGGTGAAAAGAAACTATATACGTAATGCAAGTTAAAACCGATTTGTTATTACAGTGCTGTTACTGAGAGTATTAATTAATAAATAACAATTTAAACTATGAAATAATCTTTAAATTATCCTGAAATAAAATATATGTATTAGATGAATTATTAGATAAATATTAAATATAACAACTAGAAGAATAAAAAAAAAACTACACAAAAAAAAAAAAAAAAAACCTAATGTAAAATGAAAATTGCATATGACGCCTTGGCAACTAACTAAAAGTAAGTTTGGGGGGGAAAGTGGAATGAATAAAATTATAAAGCAAGCTAAACATAAATCTTTTTAGAGAGAGAGAGAGAGAGAGAAAGAGAGCAAAAAGATACTTAAATAGTTGTGAGCAGCACTGAAAGATCAGTTGTCTTCACTTGACCTATTTTCATGTCACTCTTTTCTTTCTTTTAGCCTCTTTGTAATTTCCAAACAGATGGAAGAAGCTCTAGAGATGTGCATAAACTATTTCAAAAAGAAAGCAGAGGGAAAAACAACTGGACACAGCTTTAGTTTTGTCTTTGAACCCCTCACCTCTAGAAACTTTCATTTCTCCAGAGTTTTTCTTCTTTTATTATATAAACGAATGGCTTGACCTTTGCTTTCATGAAACTTTTTAAAACTGAAGACGATTGATTTGTAATTTAAGAAAGAGGTTTTTGCATGTGTGTGTGAAAGAGAGAGATTGTGCAAAGCAAATATTAAAAAATAACTGGATTTATACAGTTTCTCAAAACGGACAGCACTTTTTCTGTACTCTTTTAGGTCATATTTAAGCTTTAAATATAATACAATTCATGTTACTTTAAATGCAAGGATGAAAACACATTTCACACATTGCTCATGAATTATTTCCATTTCTGTTGTATAACACTGCATACACACAATGACCAAATCCATATGCCTTAAAGATGAGTTGGTCCGTGTTCTGCTCATTTTATTAATATTATTATTATTATTATTATTATTTTTATTTTTTTTTCATACAAAAGGAAGCATACATAAAGAACAGAGAACCACTCACCAACTGGGGTCTGTTTGTCTGGTTGTAAGCATTTTCCCAGTGCATATGGAAAAAAAAAAAAAAAAAAAAATATGCTCTTCTGCTCACCAAGGCAGCATTTATTTGATCAAAGATTACAAAAAAAAAAAAAAAAAAAAACAGTATAATTGTTAAATATTACTACAATTCAAATGAACTTTTTTAAATATATGTTAAAATGTAATTTATTGTTGGGATCAAATCTGAATTTTCATGTACCATTACTCGAGTCTTCAGTGTCACAGCTTCTGATCATTATCAATGTTTGTGCTGCTTAATGGTTTTGTCAAGTCAAGTCAAGTCTGCTTTATTGTCAATTCTTCCACATGTACAGTACATACATACAGAGAATCCAAATTGTGTTACTCTCAGACCACGGGTGCATAGAGATAACATTAAGAGTAGAGCCTAAAAATCTGTGAATACCGTCACGATATACACAGGAGCAAGGATATTTCTTCAACATGAAAATTTAATCTCAGAAACACAAATGATATTTACAACAGCCAATGAAGAACTGAAAACAATGAACACTATTTATACACCGGACATGGGGACATTGGGAAGACGAGACATATCTGGGATCAGTGAAACAACAGAGGAAACACCTTGAATTCAATTAACACAAAGGAAACAGGAAGGACCAAATATGGCCATGGAAGGCACATGAGAAGCAAAACACCTATACAAAACACCTATACAAAAACAAAGTCTGACGGATACATTTTTTTCTTTAGGATTATAGTTAATGAAAACAACATCCACTCAAAGCAAAGTCATGAAATGATTGAAATTTCAGTCCCATGTTCATTTACTTCATCTAATTGTGTGCTTAGGAAAATACGGCATCCTTCTTTAAACGTAATTAACTCATTTAATATTTAATCTGATATCTGATGCACATATATGATGCCGAGGTACTGTTTTTGGCAGTGTCTGCTCTCGTTCTGTTCTGCTGTTCTGCTCGAGTGAGGAGGGTCTGCTATCTATAGCCTCTCTTGCCACAGGCCGGATGAAATATGAATGTGTCTTTGCGGTGTATGCCAGCCGCGGCTCTGCACGTCACCTGCTGATAACATACAGAGCTGCGGGACACAGGAGTCTGCAGCTAAATTGGCTCTTAATGCAGATTTTGTCCTGAATCACTCCCAGAAGAATAGGCATCAATCCCATACATATGGTGTTAGAATTGTAATGGCTAAAGGGTCAGATTGGAAAGAGGTGTTTTAGGTTTTTAAGAATGAGTCAATCTACAAAGCCATGCTGGCCTATTCCTATTATAATTACAGTTGTTAGACTAGCGTCATGTGAGATACTGGCACATGATTATACAGCCTAAGAAATAAAGCTACAAAAGCCGTCACTGGGATGAAAACTTTTCAAAGGTAATAATATATACCATTTTGGTAATAAAATGTACTTTTACAGAACTAATATGAATATTTTTGGGGGTAAAGTACTGCCTCAATGACACCTTTTGTACTTTTATATCTGAGAGTGCATGTTTAGTTGATCAGATGCACATTAAGTATATTAAACAAGCTTTAACATGTTTGCTTGATGTGCAAGAACCAATGAGGTTTTTAACACATTCATGTGTTTTGAATTTGATCAGTGTTTAAATGTGAATACATGCCTAAATAAGGTTTTCATCCTATAGAGTGATCAGGTCTCTTGTAATATTATTGCAATTTTAAATAACTATAAATCTAATGTAAAGTTTGATTTATTACTGTGATCAAAGCTGTATTTTCAGCATCATTACTCCAGTCTTCAGTGTCACACGATCCTTCAGAAATCATTCTAATATACTGATTTGCTGATCAAGAAACATTTCTAATTATTATCAATGTTGAAAACAGTTGTGCTGCTTAATAGTTACGGAAAACAAGATGCATTTGATTTTTTTAGGATTATTTGATGAATACAAATCACAAAAGAACTGATAAAAAGGGCAACATCCACTCAAAGCAAAGTCATGAAATTATTTAAAATACAGCCCTGACTTTATACTTTTTTTTCTTTTCTTTTTTGAAGCTTGAAGATGCTATTTGTGTGGCTTTTTAATATTGTTCCAAAAAATACTTTTGATCATTTTTTAACACAAATTAAGATATTTAAAATATGCATTCATCATTTTCTCTAATCAAGGACAAAACAGATGAGGAATATTGCTAATATTTTCATTTGTGTTCCAAAGATTAACAAAAGTCTCATGGGTTTGGAATGACTCTTTTTCTTTTTTTGATGAACAAACCTTTTTCAATTATCCAAACACACATTGTTTTCATTCAACCTAACTGCATTTATATTCTTACTCTATTGTACATTATATTAATATAACTATTTGGTCTACTTTGCCTAATTTCTATCTGTATTTATGTTAATCAGTATTAGCATTTTATGGGTAAACTGATGGACTCCTTCACACAAATTGAATATGGCATAGAAATCACAGAAATAGAATGGAGCTGTTATACTGTCAATAATAATAATAATAATAATAACAATAATAATAATAATAAAATGTGATGGAATTAACCATATTTAATTAATCTCCTTGAGGATACAACGAAATTCACTTATTAATTCCACAAATTTAATACTGCATTCTCCTAAATGGATTTGTAACATCTGTACATCTCTAAAGTTTCCCATATGCATGTAATTGAAGTATCATTTGTTTCATCGCACTGGTGTTCGTTTTCTCATCTTCCAGTACAAACCCAGAGCATCACATTCTCATGTCATATGGTGATCCTTCAACACCTCTGCTATTTTAAGTACTGTAAATGTGTTTTGAAGTGTCAAATGCTGACATCTTCACGGCAAAAAAAGAAAAAGAAAAAGTTAAATCAAACGACATACAGAAAGAGAGGCAGCTTGATGAGCAGGAGATAATTACACAAAGGCCGTTAACCAAACTCATCTTGTGAAAAGGATCCATCAGGGGTAATCAGTGCTGTCCTCAAATTAAATGAATGAGGCCAGAAGAACAAAAAAAATAAATAAATAAAAATAAAAATTCAGACAGTTAAAACCTACACTGATCCACCAAAGAAAACCCAAAAGTTAAAAACTTCAAGCAAAGTTTGTTGGCTGGTTAAGTTGGTTGGTTTAGAAATTATTAAAAAATCTATTTTGGGAAAATACTTTCAGAAACAATGCTACTGAAAAGGTATTTTCAGGATTTTGGCTCACATTTAACAAAAACATCAATCTCAACAAATTAGAATACTTTATAAGACCAATAATAAAAAAAAAATAATGATAAATTTAGTGAATTGTTGTCCTTCTGGAAAGTATGTGTGTTTACTGTACATGTACTCAATACTTGGTCTGGGCTCCTTTTGACTTCTTTTTTTTTTTGCTCCTTTTGGTCATTTAACCAACTTTTGATGTTTTTGGCAGTGTGGGCAGGTGCCAAATCCTGCTGGAAAATGAAATCAGCATCTACAAAAAGCTGGTCAGCAGAAGGAAGCATGAAGTGCTTCAAGATTTCTGTGTAAATAGGTGCAGTGACTTTGGTTTTCAAAAAACACAATGGACCATCACCAGCAGATGACATTGCACCCCAAATCATCACAGACTGAGGAAACTTAACACTGAACATCAAGAAACGTGGGCTATGAGCTTCTCCACCCTTCTTTCAGACTCCAGGCCCTTGGTTTCCAAATGAAACACAAAACTTGCTCTCATCAGAAAAGAGGACTTTGGACCACTGGGCAACAGTCCAGTTCTTCTTCTCCTTAGCCCAGGTAAGACACCACAGACACGTCTGCAGGTTCATGACACGCCGGCACTTCAGTAATTATCAACACATGTAAGGGCGGAAATGAACCAGAAAAGACATTATGCAAATGTAATTATTATGGCTGAGCAATTCATCAGAGCTGCAGATAATTCAGTTAATGGAATGTGCCATAAATGAGAGTGATTTCCTGTGAATCGTGCGCTGAGTGAAGGGGTCTGCTGAGGTGATGCCAGTGATGCTCTGTCAAGCATGAGCGGCTGACTGATGTCCTGTGAAAGATTATTGAAACTCATCAGCACAAAAGTGTATGCAACATTGACTGGCCACATTTACACGTCTGTGACATCTATAATTGGTGTTCAGAAACGGATGCATGAGGAGGGAGTGGACCATCTAACAAAAATAAAAAATGTTCCTATAAAATTCCTATAAAGTTGGAACTAACGTTAGTTCTCACTTTTCAAATCTTTTTTATACATTATAAATAGTTGCTGAATTGTAATTATTCAATTATGTATGCATACACTGGATCTGTTCTGTACCCCAGGGGGGTTGACTTGCTTCTCTCCCTGATCTGTCCATGCATGGCTGTCAACAATCACTGTATGCTACAGAATTTAAAAAATACACTCCTTTAAAAATATAGCAGAAGAACTAGTTGATCAGAGTAAAATGAGGTAAAGACCTTGTCAGCAGTGAATGTTTGTGAGAGTCAGTTGAAGCGGTTGATTCAAAGGTAACTGAAGGGATTTATGTGGGAAATTTTAACAGCTAAATGTTTCTTCCTTCACCTGCTTGACATTCTCACATTTGCCTGCAGCAGCTGGGGAGTTGAGTTCAGTCAGAGATCAGGGATGTGCTGAGGGGATTGTAATTTTCGCCTTCACCTTGTCTTTGACTGGATGTCCCCAGCAGCGTCCAACACTAACTTAGACATAGTCCATCTGCTAATGCCACCGTGTGAGTCTCAATATTCTCCTTATAAAAGTTGAAGTGAGAAAAAACTACATAAATTAAAAACTAGCTACAAGCAGTTTTCTGGTCAAAATACAGTTGCCATGATCTTCACACAGGATAATTTACTAAAAACTGATCAACAAATAACATCTACAGCACATCGACATTTCATTCAGTAAGATTAGGCAGTTTTAATTGATATGCTACTGAATGTTCGAGAGTGATCGTGTTAGCTTACACATATGTAAGCAATGCTTTATTACTTATTTCTGCTTTTTCGCTTGTTTTTGGATCCAGAGATTCTGCACTCTTTTAGAATATGTGTAATAGTGCCTCCTCTCATATAACAATGAGAAAATGGATTGGACTCTTGACTCTGGATCAGTGTATACGACAGTGTGTTCCAGTTCCTGCCAATATCCAACAACTTTGCACACCCATTAAATAGGAGTGGAACAACATTCCACAGGCCACAATCAACAACCTGAACAACTCTATGTGAAAGAGATGTGTTATCCTGCGTGAGGCAAATGGTGGCCACAACAGATACTGACTGGTCCCCCCCCCCCCCCCAATACAGTAAAACAGCACATTTTAGAGCAGCCTTTTAATGTGGCCAGCCTAATGCACACCTGTGGAGTAATCATGCTGTCTAATCAGAATCTTGATATGCCACATCTGCGAGGTGGATGGATTATCTCAGAAAAGGAGAAGTGCTCACTAACACAGATTTAGACAGATTTGTGAACAATATATCAGAGAAATAGGCCTTTTGTGTACATAGAAAAAGTCTTAGATCTTTGAGTTCAGCGCATGAAAAAATGGGGGCAAAAACAAAAGTATTGCATTTAGAAAAATGACTGTGTCCACATGTATATATTTTTTTCTCTTTTCTTTTTGTGTGTGTGTGTAAATTTGATACTGATTTTTATTTTTTTATTAACAATATATGGTTAATATCATGCTTACTGTTTGCTATAAGTATAAAAAAAGACTGAATGCATGAAAACATGATTATTACATTGCAAGCATATTCATTAGCACAGTTTAAACATTTACATACCAACAACACTTTTAACATTATTATTATTATTATTATTATTATTATTGTTATTATTATTATTCAACTTTTGTTAAGGTATTTCTCTGCACACATCCACTCACGTCCATTCACGATGTCACACATTTGTACCACAGAGCCAATACAATAGGGCTGTGAATCTTTGGCAAGGCAGTGATTTGATTCGATTACGATTCATAGGTTTTCGATTCGAGAACGATTTTTGCAAATCTAGAATGATTCAATTCAATTTGATTCACAATTAAATTCGATTCGATTCGATTATAACGATTCGATTCTGCATTCTTTAAGTGCATTCACGGGATTATATAATGTTTCTACTAAATTCTTTAAATGCTTAGTCAGGGGGCAAATTACAGTAGCATTTATGGTTAGAGAACCATAGGTTAGAAAAAAAAAAAAAAAAAAAAAAACCTTTTGTCCATTGTTAAATGCTAGTTTAATGATGTGACATGGCAGACATAAAGATGTATGTAAGCCAAGTTTTTAAAAAAGAGCTTTCAGAGTATTATGTATAAGCTAACATTTTGTCACACCAGGGGCGTAGCCATAATTTCAGAAGTGACAGAAATGTCAAATACAATCATTTTATGTATGTAGCCTATATAATAATAATAATAATAATAATAATAATTATTATTATTATTATTATTTATTTTTTTATTTTTTTACAAGGAATTATCTTATTTTTTAATTACTTTTAATTAGCTGTAATATATCAAATACACTGCTGGACAATAATTAATCATTTGTAATCAATATTTTTTTTCCTAATGCCAATTTTATGATTGTTTTATATACTAGGCTACATTTAATTAGCAATTATTTACATTTTCTGCACAGAAAAAGGTAGAAAATATACTTTATAATTTCTGTACTGTAATAAATGTTAATTTATTTTAATTTGTGCGTGTAGTAATTTAATGTGTATACATTTTGAAAGCATTGTCCAACTGTCCAAGATCGGCGATTCATGATTCAAAAATCATGTTTCAAGATCGATGCATATGAATCGACAGGGTTTGTAATCGATGCATCGAGAAAACGAGTGAATCGTTACACCCCTACAAAACAATAACCACAGTTAAGGCATGAAAGCAGCGCTCCAATCCCAAATGAATGTTCACAGATGAGCACATACAGCTGTGGTATGATGTTCTCTGTCAAACACCAGCACAGTCGACACAGCTGCTTTCTCATCCTCATCATGATGTAATGTACAAAGGCATTTGAAACAGTCTGACTTTAATGCTGTTGGAATTCTTTCAATTAGACTGTGAGTATGTGTCCTCATGCTAGTGACTAATGAGAAAAAGAGGAGCACAGGATGGAGAAAGCATAGCTTTAAATAGCTCCCTCCATCCTTCAATTCGCTGTGAGGTTTGACTCATTAACAGGCCTCATCACCTTAGCTTCTTTATGTGCCTCCGTTGTCTCATCACAACTTAATTTTAGTCTTTATCCTAAACTCTTTCATGACCCTCCTGCTGCTATCATCCTCAGACATAAAGAACATTCCCATTAAGTTATGAAAAAAGTTATTTTGGAATGTGCTTAGAAAAAGTATTCTCTTTTTTTTATGGTGGGTGTGTGTGTGTGTGTGTGGAGGGGTGGGGGGGGGGTTGTTGCAAAATGTAACATTTAAATGCTGTACAAACATCCAATTAAACATTTTAGAAATAAAATATTCCATGAACAATGTTTTGACAACATTTCATTTAATAAGAATTATTAAATCAAAAAAAAGGTTCTAGAAGAATTATATCATTGTTTGCTCATCCTCAAGAAGAAGAAGAAACTCTTACATGTTTGGAACAATTTGAAGGTGAATAAATGAGGATAGAACTTTAATTCTTTATTTAAATATCCATTTAACATTTAACTTTGAACATTTCAGAATTAAAAGCCTCCAATAAATGAGATATTCATTCATTCATAAATTTTTAAAGAGAACATTATCTCCAAAAAAATGTTCCATTAACATTACTGGAGGAATGTTTTGGACTTTGAAAGGAGCTTGCATGTTCACCATTAACTCAAGTTTCTTGAACATCCTCTGTCAGCTGGAGGTTAGCAACACTGTTCCTTTTTTCTTTTCTTTGTCAAAACTCTTTACAACTACTACACAATAGTTCAGTTTCCAGTTTTCATAACTTAAGCATGTTGACAGGCTTAAACATGGTGATTGACCGAAAAAAACAACCTTGCAAAAAACACATCTTGTGCCATACATGTGTCAGTGATATGACAGACCACTAGTTGTCATCTGCACATATCAACCAGACTAGAAGTCGACTGCTATATCGGTTGGCTGATATATCGGGCCGATATTTGTCATTTTTTAATATATCGGCATTGACCGATATCCGTATTTAGTAGCGCCGATTTAAAGTCAGGCACATCGGCGGGCAGCCCTGTGTTATTGGTGCGGTGGAAAGTGCTGCTGGTACCGCTGCATGTGAAGCACCCCAAGCCAAAACTTTTGGAAGATTCAACAACAGTCCTGGGAGATAAAGGTAGTCAGAGAATTTCACTCTGTAAATGGGGTGGAGAAGTTGGCAGCTCTCACAAACACTGCAGCGTGACGTTACCAAAGTAAACTGTCTCTGACGTTACTCCACCCTGCTCACAGACAGCAGAGACAGCTGTCCTGGAGCTGCCCAGAACCGTGAATGAAATTTGTTAGTTAGTTATTATGGTATATTAACTGGTTATTCGGTCTGATGCAGACAATAACCAGTTTTCCACCCAACTCATTTTTATTTAGAGATGTCAATATTCGATAATTTCCATGATCGATCGTCATTTAAATTAACGATCAATTAATAACCTTAATGCTGCAAAATGCGTCTGCAGCGGTATTATTATTATGTGCAAAAGCCACTTGGAAAAAAAGGTTTCTCACCTGAATTAAAGGGGTTTTAGTCTGAATAAAATGCTAGTAGCAGGACTGTAAAATGAATAGATGTGATTATGATCATTTTATAAAATGAAGAGAGCACGCCATACGTTGGAGATCATTTTACTTTGTTGACTGTTTCTCATCGAGGAGACCGCTGAATGCGCCTCTTTAAATGGTTTCGTGGTGCTTGTTGTTGTATTTGAAAACGCAATTGCAATGTTTTCAAATGACACTATAGTAGTGGTGCAACAGATCATCATTGACCCATGATCCGCTCGGATCAATATCTTCGGTTCGCCACATACGTGACCCGCGGATTGATTTATGAAAAAATTTTCAGTCCACACTCAGTGGTCATGGCGAACGGAGGAGCAGGATTTTGGCGTCCTCCGGCAGATATAATGATGACGGAAAGAGGTTAGAGTGAAAAGATTGTGCCAAACCTTTATGAACAGGAGAAGAAAAAAGTTGTGGATGAACGATCCCGAGCACTTCCTCAAAGAAGACTGGGGATATGAGAAGTCCGGCTATTATGTTAAAAAGAAGATATTATGCCATGTGCACTTTAAGTTGATTTCATATATTTTTATTCAATACGTTAAAGCTGCGGTAGGGAACTTTTGATGCTCTAGCGGTTAATAAACAGAACTGCTTGCGTCTTGCGGAAGAACATCATAGCCGGAACTACTTCTCTCTGTTTATGTCTATGAAGAATCACAAAGGTACTGGGTTACTCTGCCGCGGTATCCCTGAAGCAATCTAAAATAGTCAGAATATAAACACTTATTATAGGTGCACCCTAGTGATTCAGGACAAGCCAAAAACACGGTTTGGAAAATGCATTCATGGTGTACTCGCTTATTATATACATTTTTCTACATTTTCAACACAAACAAAGTTACGGACCGCAGCTCTGATTGGTTGTTTTTTACCGGGAGCGATGTATTTCTGCAAATGGCAATAGGACACTGGGAGGAGCCAGATGAGCTTGATTTTTTTCACAGATTATCTGTCTCATATTCTACTATCAGGACATAATGACAGGTTTAACAAATATGTAAAAAATATTTTTTTTAAAAGTTCCCTACAGCACCTTTAATGTTAATAAAAAAAGACAAAACATATTTTTATTTGTCTTGGCCTTTTTTTTTTTTTCTGTGTCATTTATACCAAACACAAATGTTGCTGGTTGCTAGTGTGTTTGCAGCACTACTATTATCTATCTATCTATCTATCTATCTATCTATCTATCTATCTATCTATATATATATATATATATATATATATATATATATATATATATTTTTTTTTTTTTTTTTTTTTTTTTTTTTTTTTCAGATTAATTGATTTATATTTCTAAAATTGTATTTATTTAAATTTATATTTAAGTTTACATTTATGTTCCAACAGACTTGAAAAATTCTACTTGATAAATGCTCTAAAACTTTTATGTAAATGATTGACTTATATATATTTATTACCTGTTTTATATATTTAATACTTGGTCAGCTTATTGATTTGTTTGGTTAACTTTGGATAATTTTTTAATTTTAATTCCGTGCAGTGCTCAAAATTAAGATTCGAGAGATGGTTCAAGTCAGTGCTCAATAAATGATGATAAGTTTAGAAATGTTGTGCATCCACTTATTAGTGTGACATTTTAGCATGCAAATGAAGGGGAAAACTTCAAGATATCGGCCCTAAAAATTGGCAGCACATATCGGCCATCGGCTAACCCTGACCTCTAAACATCGGCATCGGCATCGGCTAGAGAAAAACCCATATCTGTATACATCTTCAAATAGTCGGTGGGGTAATTGAACACTGCTGTCATTCTCAAAATAGAACAAAAGTTTATTTAGCACTCAGAAAGGACTGACTAGTTATTTTGTTTCAGGTGAGACACATCAGAACAGTGGTTAGTCTGGAAACGTGTGACTTCACTTCAGTAGATTGATGTGCTCTTCAGATTGCTCGGAGGACTACACCATAATGGCAAACTTTTAAAATATGTAATTTTGTTAGGAGGAGATATCAAACCAGTTTGGTGAGATCAGTGTTGTTTTAATATTATATACTAATAATAATAATAGTGTTTACATAATATAATACCTTATTTCAGTTTTTAAGTTGTAGTCATTTTAATGCATTTTGTTCGTAATTTTGTTAATTGGCAATTAGCTTAAATAAGACGAGGAGACAACAAAACAACAAAAAGTCTGCATTTGCTCATCAGTTCATGTCACCACTAGTCTCAGCCTCAGATGTCACGCCAATGGCGCATTGGCTAAATGTCTGATGCATATGGGACACAAAAGTCATCATCGGATTGGTTGAATTATACAGCTGTGTATACAGACATGTGTGTTGCATTCTTTAACACTCCGAATGGAAACAAAGATACCGTGATGCCAAAACCCTCATGAAAGAAGAAAGCCATTGCGGTCACAACTGTGATGACAAGCGCTTATCAGGATAGACTAAACGCTGGGTTTTCAAAAGTTTGGGACACATAATTTTTTATTGTGTGATCTTTAAAAAATCTTTTAATGGTCTGTTATTGTGGCAACATTTTCACGCACCGAAATGTGATGCCGAAATGAAGCAAACTGCAATTGGTCGTTTGATACGTCGGTCTCATGGGCTGGCCTTGGCCAATGAAAGCTGCCGTGGATCAGTCTGAAGGTCTGGCTTTATGAGACTATGGCACCGCTGTCTATGAGAAACAATTGAGATATTACCAAGATGTCATTTGAGTTTTTTTTTTTCTAATAGAGCAAATTTAACATTAAATTGAAGTTTACTATTTTTGCTTCATTAGAGTCATGGAATTGCAAAACTCAAATAACATTTCTGAATGGCTTAATTTGCACTGCTTATGACACACATCAGTTTCGAGTGAAACAATCGTTCTCAGCACTTAAGAACGTCCTAATGGTGAAAACTGCATGAGCAAATTAAAGTATGTGATTGCAGACCATTAGCTTTAACTGTACCACAGCTGCCCGGCAACAGGCGACACATGCAAAACTAATAATAATTTGAACCTGGAGAAGTTGTGAGAGAGAGCAGCCTACAGATATATTCAGAGCAGAGAGCGCATGTGGGAAGGAAGTCGTCACAGGTAATTGATAAAGAGCTGGAGGAGGATTGATGCTCTGTGTGTATATCATATTTAAAGTGGGAGAGCGAGCAGGATAATGTTGTGAGAGTATATCTGTGTTGCATCTTCCATGTAAAACCCTTCCATTCGTCTGTGTCATTTAAAGGCGGCTGTCAGCGGATTCTGGATTTCAGCTCTACGGCAGAGCCGCAGCGGAAAGAATTTATTACTAAAGTGACTATCGGGGAAAGGATAATCTGTCTGCAGCAAACACAAGCGAGGCACGAGTGCTGCGACAGAGCAGTCCACAGACTTAAACAGAGCCAAACAAACATGCAAATTCATGCCTGCATATATATCCACCAACACAGAGCATTAAAGCTTTCATGAGTGCTGCTTTCATTGAGAAAAAAGCATCTGCACTGTCAGTCAGGGCTGGCTGAGTTTTCGTCCCATTTATTTATTTTATTTTGTTTTATTTGGTCGTCATATTGCCTGAACTTAATCATGTCACTGCATACTTTCCATTTTTTACAAAGAAAGTAATATTTTTTATTCAACAAAGATGCATAAAATTCATGTTTACTGTATTTTTTTATCAAATGAATGCAGCTTTTGTGAGCTGAAGAGACGTCTATCAAAAACCAACAACAACTTGCGGACCTTAAAGGTCGCGCTTTTTGAAGCTTTGATTGTGTTTACAGTGTGCAATATAACATGTGTTCATATTTCGCGTGTAAAACAACAGTATTTTTCACACAATTCACCTATCTGTATACTGTTGTTTTTACTTTCATAAAAATGATTGTACCAGCGGTTCCTGTGTTGTGATTCGACAGGAATCACAACACAGGATGTTGTGTTTTGTAGGCAAATTCTGTTAAATAAAATATCTCGCTTGGCATTGAACTTTGAGCTTTAGAATTTTACAGATATTATTTATACTCTAACAACAACATTACACACTAACTAAAGTTTAAAACATGGGATCACGAAGAACGGGACCTTTAAACTTTGTATGCTGTTCAAAGAAGACTGTCAAATTGATGCATATAAATGACAATAATGTTCATTTAATGTCATATCAAAGTGGGGGAAAAATTATAGACTTCTAGTATCTTTTAATAAACTTTTTGACAAACAACAGCTGTCATGTCTAATATCTATGAGCTATAAAAAATAAATTGTCGCATCATGCAGCCGGACTGCCAACACTATACAGATCTAACACATACTCGACATTCTCTCTGCTGGATTTCACAGATTTATAAAGAGAAATTTTTGGGAGAGTACATACTTTATGTCTGTCGTACTTTAAGCCAAAGCCTGTATATTTCATGAAGGTTTGAAAAATGTGCCATTTTGGCCAGAAAATGCAGGCAGATTTCTCAAGCGTATGCATGCCCTGCAATTTCACAGCATTTTAGCACATCTGCTCCCCGTGAATCAAATAGCTTGTGGTGAAGCAAAGATCTGCAAGCTGTAATAAAAAACCTTTTACTCATAATGATCCTTTTTATTTATAAACACATGTATACTTCAAATCCTCTGCACATTTTAAACCTTACATTTCTCAACTATTTTACTTTGAAAAACTGCATAAAAACCGAAAATAACAAACTTCACACTTCAAATCATGCGTCTTGAAGAAACCTATTTTTTGTTGTTGTTTTTTTTTTAAATCAGAATTACAATGCATGTATGATGGATGATAAAACAATCAGGCAATACAGGTATTTTAAGAAAATGTCCAATTTTGTTTTGCTGTAGTAGTTCTCAACCTAAACTTCTCAGCGATCACAGTATGAGCCAAACACTCCAGCTGAGAGCAATTATCAGCCTCACACCAAATAAAACTAAAGACAGTTTTGTTTCACGAGTCTATGTGTCAGATGAAAAAATAATAATAATAAAAAACAAAACAAAAATAAAAACCTTTTTGAGATATATATATATATATATATATATATATATATATATATTTTTTTTTTTTTTTTTTTTTTTTTTTTTTTGCTATATTCAAATTATTTCTCCTCTTAGATCTAATGATGTACATATAAATGACATCATAAAAAGTCAAAAGTATTTTTCTTCATAATTTCCACTAATCCATGACTTATCACTCATAAATACGAATTTGTTTTTTTACAACTTTTATCTCATAATTTGAACTTCTTTGCCAAAGCTATGACATCGTCTCTTATAATTTGCCACTACGCCATCATGTCAACTTTTACCTAGTATTTTTCTTATTTTTCATCACAATGAGCTTAAAAAAATAAAAATAAAAACCTGTACGACAAAACATACATACTTATATTTATTATATATTCTCAATAAAATAAGTATTAAAATCTTACATATTTTTTTCTGGAAACAAGAAAAAAAAAAAAAAAAAACGATCACTAACAATTTGTTTTGAATGTATGTTTAACCCTCTGGAGTCTAAGGGTATTTTTGGGGCCTGGAGAAGTTTTGTCATGTGAAATATTATGAAGTTTCAATAACAATATACTCTACTACTGTAGATAAGGAATGAGAATATACATGCCTTTTCTACAGTAGTAGTGTATCTTGTTATTGAAACTTATAATAATATAATAATATTTCACTTGATTATACATTTAGTCAGGAATAACTAGTAAAATGTTTACACGTTATGTTAAAACTAGTACAAGTATATTAATAAATAAAAGAGAGACTTACTCATGTTTATTATCTCTGCTGAATAGTAGAGTGCTTCATTCTTTTTTTTTTTTTTTTTCTGAGGAAATCCAAATCTCAAATCCTCAACCACATCACATCTTTTTGGGGTTATATAATGTCTTAATCCTCTCATCACGAAGCAAACAGTAAAAAAAATAAAAAAATAAAAAAAACGAACAGTCTCGCTGCTTTTTCTTCCGCTGTGTGGCTTCAGTGTAACATTAGAATCTGAATAGCGCGTTCAACGCGGGGGCGTGGTCACATTAGAAGATAATGAAGGGAGACGTGGAAAACGGACATTGTGTTGTTTTCATATGGATTACTTTATCTCAGAATATTTGTTTTCGGAGGCACCTGTTTAGTTTAAAAGTAGACATGTCAAGCTTTCTATAGATCTCTCTCTCATGTCTCTACGTTGAGTATTCACTTACAGTTCAGAGTTACAGTTCATTTTAATGACGCGTGTCTAAAATCAGCGCAGACAAAGGCTGCAGACAGCACACCTTGTGTGTTATCTTTATTTTATAAATGCACAAAGTTTCGTTGTTATGTCTGTATAAAAAAAAAAAAGTAGACCCTTTACAGATTCGATTGAATCTAAAGTATTGCTCTTATCTGTACGATCAAAACTGAAAGTGTAATTTAAGTTATTTTCAGGGTTATCAGGAGAAAATGCCTCATTAAATTTTTTTGAATCATTTCTAAAGGGTTAAACCTCATATATATGACAAAGTGTTCATACAGGTATCAGTGTTTGCTGGTATGTGTGCGTGTGTGACAGAGAGAGAGAGTCATCACTGTCTCTATCTAATAAAAGTGAGGTGTGTTTTTGTGTTTGACACCCTGAGTACATCCAGAGCTTACAAAGCCCCTAACAGCCCTACCTGCAGAACTACAGAGCGAAACACACACACAAACACACCGGACATGAAAATCTGTCTGACCAGAATGAGGGGTAGGCCAAAGGCCATCACTTCTTCTGAGAGAAGCTCAAGGTCTCATATCAGCTCTCCTCTCCACTGGTCCCTTCTCACAGCGGTTAACACATATCTGATGCTGTCACTGTGATTGACTGCTGAACCCTGAAACAAGGCCAGTATTTCCATGCAGGACGCCTGCTATCGGATCCGTCCAGTGGTGCCCCCTGCCTGTGTCGACAGTCTCAGAGGATTTAGAGCAACAACTTCTGCAGGGTGATTCTGTGTTGAAGACCCCAGGCAGAGTTTTGATCCATACAGGAAGTTCTAGGTCCAGTATGAAACAAGCTAAAGGCAGAGGGTAGATTTTCAACAAAAATGCCTACAAATACATTAACAACGCATTTCAAGAAAGAAACACAGACACACTTTCTTTTTTAGACAAATCACACACACACTGAGCACAT
Organism: Carassius gibelio; assembly: GCF_023724105.1. NCBI lineage: Eukaryota > Metazoa > Chordata > Actinopteri > Cypriniformes > Cyprinidae > Carassius > Carassius gibelio. The sequence continues at coordinate 5,669,948 of NC_068375.1, read as the reverse complement.
CCTCGTCTCACTGTTGTCAGTACTGCTCTCTCTCGCTCTCTCTGATGAACAGTAAATATGATTTGATGGTAATTGTGGTCTTTGCCTCATGCGCAGTGAAAGGTTGATGACCCATCGCAGCTTTCAGGAATACTTAATTTAACAGGCCAGCCGTCTGCCCACAGACCAAAGAGCCGAGCAAGAGAACAAGATGACAGCCTTCATTGATTCAGCTCTATTTATTATTATTAATGGAATATAGTTATATTTTTATTTTTTATTTTTTAACCATTAGGCAGTCTTGGCCTGCTCCGAGTGTGTGTAGACTGTGTGCACTCCTCACTGCTGTGTGTGTGCACTTGGATGGGTGGAATGAAGAGCACAAATTCTGAGTATGGGATACCATATTGGGCAGGTGTCCTGTCCAGTCCTTTCCTTTCCAAGCAAGATCTGAAATGTCCACTGTCCACTATATTGGATTGACATTCTTAAAATAGTGTATACCCTGGCGAGGGGTTTTGGAGCAGAGCAAATATGATTATATTTTCCCATCACACAGCTCCTATATTTTCTCTATTATTTGCTTTTATTTTATTCACCATTGGGTCATTTTTCTTAAAACTGGTCCCTGAAGTGTTTACAATCCAAAGCAATCCAGTTTATTGGCCCCAAAAAATCACGTTAAAGTGTATATAAACTGAAAATAAGCGACAATCAGAATCACGTCTACCTCTCCAGCCGTGAGATGACTGACAGTGAGGCTTGATTATTCCGGGATCAAGCTCCCTCGACAGACTCATATCCCACATAATCAATTATGCAGAAGTGTTGCTGTGAAAAGCAGAATGACGCCCCTCTGTCCGCAGAGACAAGCCCCTCTCTGACTGAGCTGACCGCATTACAATAGTGCAGCTTGTCCTTTTATTGTTCATTGGGCAATAATTAATGTGCAGTGATTAACTGAAGGACGACTTTATGAAAGCAGAAATATTGTCACTCTCATGAGGGACCAGCAAACTGAACAGAGCACACATTTAATTTATTATTACAGGAAAGATCCGACTTATATTTTGTGAAGAAAATGTAAAGCTCACTGGGAACAGTACAGTGTGAATTGCAAAATGTACAAAAGTAAATGTCAAGCAATATTGATAGTAAATCATATCTTGGTAATAATAATCTACTTTAACTAATAATCATTAACAAATAGAAATCTGTGTTCATATATTAGTATATTTAAACATAAAAGTGCAGGAAGCTTTTAGCTATTTGTCTGTTTTATGATGCCTTGTGAAAAATACGTTTACTTTTGCATACTTTTAAGTACACTTATGAAAATAATATACTTAAGAGTGAACTACATGCAATGTTTTCAGACACTGTGATTAAATAAAAAATGCATTACAACTGAAATGCAATTGACTGAACTGTAGAGTGTTATATGTAGGCCTTTAAAGGGGGGGGGGGGGGGGGGTTGAAATGCTATTTCATGTATACTGAGTTTTTTACACTGTTAAAGAGTTGGATTCCCATGCTAAACATGGACAAAGTTTCAAAAATTAAGTTGTACGTTTGAAGGAGTATTTCTGTTCCAAAAATACTCCTTCCGGTTTGTCACAAGTTTCGGAAAGTTTTTTTTTTCGAGTATGGCTCTGTGTGACGTAAGATGGAGCAGAATTTCCTTATATGGGTCCTGACGCACTTCTGCCGGAAGAGCGCACGCTCCCGTATAGCAGATCACTGAGAGCACAACAGACTTCACTGATCAGAGTGAGAGCGAAATGTTACAAAAGAAGTGTGTTTTTGGTTGCCAGGGCAAGACAACCCTGCACAGATTACCAAAAAAAAAAAAAACAGCATTAAGGGACCAGTGGATGGAGTTTATTTTTACAGAGCATCAACGGAGTTGTGCAAGTGTTTTTGTTTGTTCCCTGCATTTCGAAGATGCTTGTTTTACAAACAAGGCCCAGTTTGACGACGGATTTGAACATCGTTTATTTCTTAAGGATAATGCAGTCCCAACAAAAAAGGGTCACGATCGTGTGTTGGAACCGCATGCGGTGAGTAAAACTGCTTCAAATATCTCTGTGTTGTGAACTTTGCTATCGGAGAGTAAGCACATCAAGTAAACAACATGCGATGTTGTCATCAAACTGCACTTTCCACATGTACAGCTTAAAAAAAAAAAAAAAAAAAGACGACAAAGTGGAACTTAGTCATTTTCCAAAACCGCTAAGCAAATATATACAATTTCAGTACATACCACATAGAGTCGTTGCTGCTGCTGCTCTTGTTAAATTTCAGCCTCTGGATCTGATTCTGGATCATAAATAAACGGCTGTATCTGACTGTAAGCCATGGTTTGTTTTGGATGTTTTTTTCCTCACGGTAATGTCACAGCTTTGTAACAACAATGAGTCTTACAGAATAATTAACTCAAATGATATATAGGGAATTTGAATAATTAATCAGGAATATGATTAATTTAAATCTCAGATGACAGTTACATTAAATTTGATTGATTATGAAAAATAGCTCAATTGCCTATAAAAATAAATAATCACAGGGCACTGTAACTTACTCATTAATATGTCAATATTACATTCTTCATATCAATTGTTGTGATAGCTCTTACTGTAAATTACTGCAAATCAAACCGTGGTATGTCCAGCAAACCACTGTAGACCTATCAATTTTCAATAAAGTTATCACGCCTTATAATTCAAGGAAAAGTATTCTCTGGCCATGAAAATATTATCCTATCCTTATGATAAATTTAGTTTCTAAATTTAGAGCTTGTAGCTAAAGATCAGACCTCTCAGTGACTCGTAATGTGAGTGGGGTGGAGTCCAAGCCAATCGTCAGTATATGGGTTTTTAATAATTAAACTAGTAATACATCAAACTACAAATCACACAGAGTAAATATGCGTACGACAATACAAACAGTAAGCTTTATACAATACATAACGAATCCAAATAAAAGAGAGAGAGAGAGAGAGAGAGAGAGAGAGAGAGAGAGAGAGAGAGAGAGAGAGAGAGAGAGAGAGAGAGAAAATAGAATGAGATCACATAAGGAGCTCAGGTATGAAAATCATAGTCAGTAACTTTTGGAAGCCAACAACAAATCAGATCATAACAACACTTTAAACCAGCATTTAAATCTCCATAGAAAAGTGATACTTGCATGGCCCAGCGCGTGAGCGTGGTCTTTTTGTGAAGCTTTGTGCGCTTGTCCTTTTGAAAACAGCGTGCGTGTGCCGGAGGCCATGTGACGCGTGTGCACGCTTCGCTGGATCTTTGCGTGAGCGTGGAGCACGTGGTCCTTTGTTCTGTCCTCGCGCGGTATTTGAAAGGTTCAACAAACAATGTCCCAGAATTCGTCTTCCTTGCGTGGAGAGGCGAATAGTTGAATAAACTTAGTAAAGAAAAGAAACGAACGAAACGAAAGCTTCTAAAGGAGCCATTAAAATGGCTTTTTTTCTCTCAGCCCCTGTGCTAAGGGGGGGGGCTTGCGCTATGAGCGCGGCACGAGGCCGCGCGGAGGGTCGCACAGGAGAGCAGCGTGTCCGAGAACCAAGAACGAGAAGAAGAGGAAGAAGAGCGGTGGACCTTGTTTGGTCAATTCTTATAGTTTGAAATAGTTCACGCCCCTTTTTCGCGTAAACAGCCAATGAAAGTCCGCGATCTGAAGCGGAGGGAAAAGTTCCTTTGTCTCTGTGGAGACAACCCCCCCTGGAGATCTAGGGCTTGTCCAAATTCCAGGGATTATTCTAGCAAGTTTGTAATTCAGATTACATACATATTTCATTACTTTGCGCTAGATAAATGGGTCTGTCAGAGCATGACGATTAGAACAAGACTAAACATAATAGATATATGTGATCAAAACATGAAGTTACATTCAAATGTAGAATTACGCATATTTAAAGATCTGTTTAACACATGATAACACTGCAGATGTTGGGAAACATCTAAATGTACCAAAAGGGAATACATAATACATGTATAAAACATAAAACAGAAAGTTAATGAATACATTCCATAGAATGCATTGTTCAAAAGAAGCCAGTGATTTGGCTTCTCTCCTGTCCTGTGTGGTCGTAAACTTTTACGACCTGCAAAAGTGGGGGTTGCAGAAACATGGCTCTCTTTGAGAAGGTTAAAGTGAGGAAAGACATTTCCTAAAGTATAAGCTTAGCACTTATACTCTTCACATAACAAGGATTAACCATTTTATGCAATCCATAAACATATTTAAAATACATATTAATAATAAAATGAAAGTAAGGAACTTATACGAAAGGTTTCCTTTGTCTCCAGTGTTGGAATGTGGTTGGGGATTTTCATTTCTTCTTTGAAGCTCGCATGGGCATCGTAAATAATTTAAGTCCAGCCAGGCTGGCGCCAGGCCAGGCACTTGGTGCAAAAAGAGTTTCATTTGGAAAATCTGAATTAAACACATGAATCGATGATCTGCATATCCGTTACAGCTTCCAGACGCGCTCAACTCAAAAGCTTACTCGCGCTCATGATTCTTTAGCTCCACCCACACGTCACGCCTCTAGGCGCTCGTGTTTTTCCGGGAAAAATTGGTACAGACTATCTTTCTCTTATGAATATAATAAAACTAAAGACTTTTTGGAGTTATGAAGGATGCAGTCTTACTCTATAGGTACTCAAGATTAACAGGATATTGAGTGAAAACGAGCATTTCACCCCCATGTACTATGTAAACAAAGTTTTATTTTGAAAGTGTTTAATCACGATTAATCAATTTGACAGTACTAATGTAATCTCAATATGTAATTTCACGCATATGAAATATGATTAAAGTGCACTGCTGAATTCACTAACAAGCATTTATGGTAAACTAAAATATAATTTAATTTCTATTGGAATCCGTATGTTGTGTTTGATGAACTTTAAAAACATTTAAAATGTTAAATGTAATAATGAATGACACATTACAGTTGAAATTAGAATCAAGTGCTCCACATTTGCTTTAGTATGTTAAATAGCGCATCAAAATGTGTCTTCTATAAAAAATTTGAAAAATTATATTTTAAACGATTTTAAAATGTATTTTAAAGTAAATTTTTATTTGACATTATTAAAAAGTGAACTTGAGTGTGTTAAAAAAACAGTCACAAATGAGTACAATACTTCTATTCATTAAATCTATTTTTAAGATTTGAATTACTCTGCAAGTTCACATTCAGTACAACCGAACACATTTTGTTCAACATTTTTTTTTTTTTTTGTATTTACGTGCTGTAAGTAATTAGAAGATCCTTTACAGAGGGCAAATCATTGTGCTCTTATTAACACTAACACACACACACACACACACACAAAGGAATTAAAAAGCATAAGGACACTGCTCGCCTGTGAGTTGGTGATCTGGTTTATTTTTCCAGATTTAAGGACACATCTGCATGTACGGTTGCCACCTGTATATTTCTCAGAATTAATTGAAATAATAATGAATAGCAGAGAGCTGGATCCGATACGGAATTCATGAAGCAAGTTTTGGTCTGACGCCAGGAAAATATGCTTCATTATTTATTCAGCCTCTACCTCCTCCTGTTTGTCAACATCACTCAGATGGATCCTCATCCTTCATCCACAGACACGCACCAATATCAGACTGCAAGAGCCAATTAAATCTTGCCACACACTTAAAGTAAACAACAGATCTTATCCAAAACATTCAATTATAGACTATGCTTTAATATAAGTATACAAATACAGTGATCATCCTCCACTAAAATCCAGATGCATCAGTGGGCAAATAGAGACACGAACAGAAGAACAAACACTGTAAGACAAATCCTGTTCTATTTACAGTGAAGAACTGCCAACTTTGGCTGCTAGAAATTCATAACATTTCTGGAATTATAATAAGGCACCTGTGTATTGTATATGGAGGATAATGTAAATATAATTAGGGTTGGGCTGATAGACGTAGAAATTGTGATGTTTCATGGGCATCTGTGATGCCCCCCAGCCCCTGCCGCACCTTTATGAATGCACGATCACTTTTGAGATTTGTGATCACGTGTAGTCTGTTTATACAGTGGAGTGGCAGTACTACACATTTTACAAGATTATATGTTTGTCAGTGGTACTGAGGATCTGCAAATCAATCGCCATCGTCCTCAGCTATCTCTCCTTACACAGTGTCTACACCGGATGTGAAAGTTGTCATGTAGCGCTGCGCTGCATCAGCTAAGACTGTTTATACAAGACGCGACAAAGGGACCATTGAAAATCATTTGAGATTTGTGTCGCCATGTCATAAATAGAAACTTCGCAGCAGTTTACTGTCAGGGATTTGTGGTGTCATGCCGCGCCACATCCAGTGTAGACAGCATCCTGCCGATGTCATCGTCCATCGCAATGTTTCACTGTAGACATCGCTCAACACCAAATATAATCACACATTTTAACAATTAAAATCTGTTTTGTACTTTCCAATTAATGGATAACCACCATAAAAATACAGGTGGTTAATCAAAATAATATAATTAAGGTTCATCAATAATGGCCTTTTTTATGAAAAGCAGCACAACACTGGCAACAAAGATAAAAATATCCTTTGGGTAACAGACATGACACTAAAATAATACAGTATTTATTTTCTTGCTTGCTTACTTATTCATTCATTAATTAATTCAATCAATCTTAAAGTTGTGATAACTAATTAATTTAAGTTATTGTGGAAATTTACCAGCTGCCATACAGGGTTAAACAGAAATAACACCATTTTAGACCCTCTTTAAATATCACATCATCAAATTTCTATATCTCTTTTATCTTGCGACTGATTAATTCAGCAGTCACTAAGGTCACCCATTGATAAATGGAGAATTTATCTGTTTAAAATTCACAAGAAAATCTCATTTCATACTTAAATGAAACCAATGTAGAGTTGAAGGCGTTCCTTGAATGTAGATCAATGCGACCTTACACACTGAATTTGATGATTCAAGCACCCTGAACAGCTTTAATCAAGCCTCAGTCCTCAGTTTACAGATTCCTTTTTCGTCCAATGACGCTGGGGGCTCTCTGTTATGAATTGTGCTGCAATAGGACAGTATTCACAACTTGACGATAAATTGCAAAACACATTTAAGTTATATTCTTAAACAACTCATATGTCTCTGTTATTGAAAAATCAAACTGGGTACAATTCTTGGAAGCAGATAAATTTATAAATGAGATAAATAATGTTTTATTTTACAGTAATTAATTATTCCTTTACTATAAAAAATATATATCACTGCAGGCTCCCTATCAAACATGGCATTCTATACTTAATGAACACAGAGAATGGATGGATAGAACAATAACCATCTATTCTCAAAATGAATAAACTTATGAACAAACAACAAATTTGGAAAGCACTATTCAAAACCAAAGACTGTACTTGTTAAGTCTGTATTGAATATATGTCGGACACTATGGCCTTGACTGCCCTCTCCTGGGACGGAGATCTAACCAACTCATCAACTTAGATTCAATGGCTCTCTATCTCTCCCCTGGTTCTCTCAGTCTATGTCTTACAATGAATTCAGGTCAATGGCTATAATTAGCCTGCGGTTGGCAGGTGACTTCACATCAAACACCAAGAAGTGCTCAAATGTGCCACGTCAGTGTCACTTGAAAGATAGAGGGGGAAAAAAGAAATAAAAAAAATCCCCTCATAACTATCATTATGATGTTTTAACAATAGAGAATGCACTTTACCAGCACACTGAAGATATAAGTAAGAATATAAGTATTGGTTTAAAGCACACCGGACTGTTTTGAGACAAGGATTGCTAACAGTTATTGGTTAACTCAGTTTCTGATGTCTGTGTGGCTTCAAGGGTTAAAAAGCAGACTTCAGCTGTGATGATGAGGATTGGATGGAATAAGTCTGGGCATAACCATGAGCATGATACTGGAACACAGCTGTAGCTAAAATCAAGAAAACTGCCAAAGTCCAAAACTCAGCTAATCCCAAACCCAATTCCTAAACCTAACCCTAAAATCTTAATGTGGTTCCAGAAACCTGTTCTTGGCAAATCATGCAGACAATTCAAATATGTAGAGGATCAGATCCAAACCATCCACATATTTTCTTAAAATATATCTGTTAGGGTTAGGGTTAGGTTAGGGTTATCTAATAGAGAACAGACAGTGACAGAAATCTCACCTCTGTTATCCAAACAGTGTTTATGGTTGGCCTCTCCCATTCCTTTCCACAGACTGTCCACACTTTGGGTGCCCTGGCTGCTCAAGTCATCTTCTAGACGTGCTTTCCCATCTAGTAGATGTCCGGGCTGCTCGTCCTCTTCACAGTCACAGTCGTCGAGGATGGGTGTCTCACGGATGGGCATACCAATGACAGAGCTGTGCTGGAGGGGTCTGGGCCCACGGAAGCTGTCCCTGCTCTGCGGAGGGCCCAATAGAACAGAGGGGATGTAGTGAATCTCATGCGTGGCCTCTGTGCTGGCACTCTTCTGAGGGGCACGACGACGCCTGCACCAGCGCTGTCGGGTGTAGAGTACCAGCGTGAAGAGTAGGATAAGTAACAGAAGAGCAATCAGACCACCCTTGAAAAGAAAGGACAAGAGAGAAATTTCAGAATTCCAAAGCAAAGAACAATCCTATACTTTCCCCACCATTAACTATCCTGAAATTACAACCATGTACTTACTCCTCAGGAAACCATAAGGAGACAGCCATCAGAAAATTGTAAGTAAGTAATTCTGGAGGCTGTAGAACAGGAGAATCTAATCCTGCTCTTAGAGGAACAAAGTCCTTCACAGTTTAGCTCCATCCTGCCCCAACACACTTTCCAGGAAGTTTCTAGCAATTATGAAGTAATTCTTGATTTGCTGGTTCAGATGTGTTTTAATATGATTGGAGGATGTTTGGTCCTGAAAAAACACTGCTGACCCTGGCTCAAATCTAAAATCATATGGCAAAAAAAAAAAAAAAAAAAAAAAAAAAAAACTTTAACGAGAATGTTGTTAAAGTCTTGTGCCCAGGCCAATCTAATCCTTAGACTAAAACTAAACATGTTTAGTATATAGATTGTCCATATTATACAACTGGGGTGTCCAAACCTGTTCCTGGAGGGCCACTATCCTGCAGAGTTTAGATTCAACCCTAAATTAACACACCGGGACCAGTGAATTTAGGCTTTTAGACATTGGGATTGGTTGGAACTCCAGGGAAAGGACTGGGCATCCCGGTTTTACTGGGACTGGGGAGCCCATTCCTGTTCCTGAAGGATCAATGTCCTGCAATGTTTAGGTTCAACCCTAATTAAACACACCTAAACCAGGTAAACAAGGTCTGGATGAGTGTTGAGAATTTACATACAGGTGTGTTAGTCCAGGTTGAAGCTAAACTCAACATTGTGTTGGTCCTCTGCAAATAAGTTCCGGCACCCCTGTACTAGGACCAACAAGAACACTGTTGTCCAAGCCTCCACCAGGTGGGCCAATGTTCTGTAGTGTTTAGCTCCAAGCTGTCCAAACAAACTTGTTTGTACATTTCTAGTAATCCTTTAGATCTTGATTGCTGGTTCAAGTGTGATTGGATTAGGATTAGGGAGGATAGTGACCCTCTAGTAGCAGGATTGGACACCCAAGACAAGGATGTTGATATTTTCCAATGTCATACTTGTTGCATTCATTGTCAAATCAGCTTAGTCAATATCTAGAATCTATGTTGTTATTAGCTGGACAAACCGGGTATTTATGAACTAATTTTGTCACATGCTGATTTGTTATGCAAAATACAAATTTGCAGATTTTGCGGGTATATAGAAGCGGTACTTGGATGATTCGAAAATAGATGCCAGAATAAAGCATGCATTTGGATAAGCTACAGTAATATAAGATGCATGGCCACAGACTTCAAACACTGTTCGTGTTTCACTGTCTTGTAAGGAGCCACTGAGATTTGCTCGTTACTTCTCAAGCTTGAGTGTCTGGCCTAAAGGTGCAATACACATAAAACAGCTGAAGATGCATTGCTGCATGGTTTGTCTCATTTCATGGCATGTCAGGGACATCAAAGATTTCTTCTCTCTCGAGCCGTTTGTGTGTAATACTCTTAAACCTGCAGTTGTGTTCAAGAGAGCAGTACTGAGCTGACAGATAAAGCATGCAGCGTAAAATTGTAATTAATGCAAACATGAAACATTATTTGAAACAATTAAATGTAATACTGCATTGTGCTCGTGCCATGTATTTTCAAGAGTTCATCTCAAAATCAGTGTGACATGGAATTGTATATGAAATGTTACTGCTCAGACAATGTTTTGTTTTTGTTTTTTTTTATACACATGTACATCATAAACCAGATCCATGACTATGGAAACACACCCAGGGGGGTATCAGGGCCCGTCCAATGGCCCAGGGCCCAAAATTGTCTTCTGATGTTTATTTGTTGCTTGTGCTGGTGGAGAGAAAATACCTCTGAGCTCATTTTTGAGACACTGGGATCTTTTGAAACTTTAAAAGAAATACATCTGAGAACTTCTTTTTTTCCTCACAAGAAACATCTAAGAAGCCAGAGCCTTCAGTAAAAGTCTCAATTTGCTCTCCATTATTCTCATTAAAGAAAAAAAAAATCAAGAGATCATAGAGATCTCATTTGAGATTTTTCTTTCTCCTGAGAACTAGCACTACATTAATTCATCTATGTGAATCACACAGCTAGCAGATTAAAGCAGAAGAAACAAATGAGGATCAGAAACTGACCTACTCAAGATAAATATTCAGAAACTGCCTATCAAATATTTTGAGATAATGCATGCCTGTATATTTCATGCTGAATTTACTCACATATTCATTAAATTCTCACAATGCAGGAAGTGACATCAATGACTAAGAGCACATACACACTCATACTGCAGCTATCGCACATGGCATCCAAGGGCTAAAATTTGTGGTCTGTACCTTCTGCTCCTTGCTTTTTTCCTCATTTTTCTCCCCCTGTAGTACTATATAAAATGAATAGAGTGGAGTTATTAATCTCAGAATTTTAAATTCCATCTTCATGAGGAAAAACAAACCCCTCTCAAATTACAGCTCATGCACTGCCGGCTGTCCATAAATCATAGCACTGTAGATGGGCATTTTCGATGGGAACAATGCAGCCCCGACCGAATGTGTTCATTAATCTCCAGCAGGAGCTCAGCCACTGAAAGTAAACTTCCCTTAAAGTTAAATGCAGAAAAATGAGAAAGGCTAAGCCTTTCTTTAAACTTTACAACACTCCTGGGAGTCTCTGTGCACACTGTCTGTTGTCTCAAGCCTGGAAACAATGGGGCTGCTTAGCAAATGTTAAGAATGGAAATGGAAACACTACACCAGATAAAAGAGCCAAGCTCTGTAGAGAAAAAAAAAGTTTATACACGTTTACTTAATTTGTATTATTATTATTATTATTATTATAATTATTATAATTATTATCATTATTATTATTATTATTATTATTATTATTGATAAAGCCAGAACATTTCAAAATGGGTAACTGTATTGCATATCGAAGACCACATTAGATGCCTTTTCCACACTGTACTATCTAAACACCGTGTTTTGTATTCAATGAAGTATATTTGACTACTGTACTTGTATCAAGGGAGATTAATTCAAACATCAGTACACGGTGTATTATTATTATTATTATGTTTTTAATTTCATGTGCCAAATGTGCCATCACCCAAGCAAACATCTGGCCAGGCAACAAGAGGTCTCCAGATATCCAGTAATATTCTGTTTAAACGATAATGAAGAATAAACAAAACCATAATGCATGACAGACTTCTGAGACCATCTGGCATATTAGTAATAACATTTGAAGGCGTTCTATTACGGAGATACACAACCTGCAGTTCGAAAAATATCAAAGCACAGTCTTAGGAGAGCTCAGATGAAAAACAACAGAACATGAACAGAACATCTTACGAGGTTCAAATGCACTATATTTTCTAAAAGATCATTTTAAACCTAGCCACTAGTCAGGTGTACAAAACAATTTCCACCTGGTGAATAATGATGGTGAAAAATCATGCTCAGACGCCTCTTTACAACACTCTAGCAACCACCCAGAAGAGCAACAAAATAATACTTCAAAACAAATTAACCAACATATATTGACATGCTGGAAACCAGTTAGACACATTAGCCTTGTGGCAGCAGCAAGCAACACTCCCTAAATCTAGCTCTCATTACATTCTAATGATGAGACATTTACCAGAGTAAACTGCCTCACAGTAGGGCAGATGAAGTACATCACACCTCCAGCAACATGGACGGCCAGTGAAAATCATCCCTGTCGTCTGTTCACCAGGTGATCACAGCAGAGGAAGCCATGCCTTTAGGGCAAACTCTGGGTAAGAAAAAAACAAAAACACAACAGACGAACTTCACCCAGCACCTGCTACACACTGTTCCTACCATCTGCGCCCAGGAAAACAACTCCCAGAGCTGGCAAAGTCGACGTCAACATCAGAGGCACAGACTACATTAATCTCTCTGGCAAAAATATCATGGAACCTACACACAGACAGGCATACAAAACACAAGCCGCATAAGTAAAATGTTACATCTTGAAGGTTTTAATATGACACACAAACACACAAGACTAAGGTTTAAAATCAAGTAAAGTTTATCCAAACAGCATGCACCATGATTATTTTGACCAAATTTAAAGATAGCATTGCCTACTTTAAAGGGGGGGTGAAATGCTATTTCATGCATACTGAGTTTTTTACACTGTTAAAGAGTTGGATTCCCATGCTAAACATGGACAAAGTTTCAAAAATTAAGTTGTACGTTTGAAGGAGTATTTTTGTTCCCAAAATACTCCTTCCGGTTTGTCACAAGTTTCGGAAAGTTTTTTTCGAGTATGGCTCTGTGCGACGTTAGATGGAGCGGAATTTCCTTATATGGGTCCTGAGGCACTTCTGCCGGAAGAGTGCGCTCCCGTATAGCAGAGCACTGAGACCACAACAGACTTCACTGATCAGAGCGAGAGCGTCGCAAAAAGTCACAAAAGAAGTATGTTTTTGGTTACCAGGGCAAGACAACCCTGCACAGATTACCAAAAAAAAACCAGCATTAAGGGACCAGTGGATGGAGTTTATTTTTACAGAGCATCAACGGAGTTGTGCAAGTGTTTGTGTTTGTTCCCTGCATTTCGAAGATGCTTGTTTTACAAACAAGGCCCAGTTTGACGCCGGATTTGCACATCGTTTATTTCTTAAGGATAATGCAGTCCCAACGAAAAAGGGTCACGATCGAGTGTTGGAACCACAGGCAGTGAGTAAAACTGCTTCAAATATCTCTGCCTCCTTGTTAGTGCGTCCCCTCCCATGCCGTAGACCCAGGTTCGAGCCCTGCTCGGAGCGAGTCGTTGCTGCTGCTGATCTCGTTCAGGTTCAGCCTCGGGATCTGATTCTGGATCATAAATAAACGGCTGAATCTGACTGTAAGCCATGGTTTGTTTTGGATGATGGTTTTTCCTCACGGTAATGTCACAGCTTCCACATCCTCTCAACGCAAAAACCTATTCGCGCTCGTGATTCTTTAGCTCCGCCCACACGTCACGCCTCCAGCCGGTCGTGTTTTTCCGGGAAAAATCGGTACAGACTATCTTTCTCTTATGAATATAATAAAACTAAAGACTTTTTGGAGTTTTGAAGGATGCAGTACTACTCTATAGGTACTCAAGATTAACAGGATATTGAGTGAAAACTAGCATTTCACACCCCCTTTAAGCAGCGGGCTATCCCAGAATGCACTGCATTTTTTTTTTGCCTTTTAAAATATTGCTGTGTCAGTTTTTAGTTGAGTCAAAGACTGTAAAATACTCAAGAGAGTTTACTTGATTTGCTACGAATGGTACAAACTGCAATTCACATAAAAGAGCTATTTGGAAAAGTCATAGCATCTTTGCAGCTGCTTTCTGGTGCTCTATATTCAATAGAATTGTGATTGCAACAGCACATGCACACTGACAGGAACAACCTAAAAAATGCCGTTATTCAATCGTGGGCACAATATTTAATAAACAGTACATGTTCGATTTTATTGCAGATCTGAAATGTTATTTAAATTTGAGTTTGAAAGGCAAATTTGAGATGGCGGTACTCCCCCATTCAGGTAGAGAGGAGTTTTTCTTGCATGCCCAAAATAGATGGCCGAAGGAATCACGAATATGAGGGAACTGACTTTCCTTGAAAAGGACTATGCTTGAGTCTCCTGTGTGCATTGCGTGGAGAGAGTGGTGCAGGGATTTGCTCTCTATTTAGAGTATTTCAAAAGACAACTTTCCTACCTGTAAAAGCCAGTCTGAAGCAAATCTGTCATTTTCGGATAGTTGTGAGCTGGTCAGGCAGGGAAAGCTAGCTATAACCAGCCAAGACCTATGAATTTGTACATATATATATATTTATTTATTTTTTTGTCCAGCAAGGATAAAGATAAGGTTACTGCAACAGAAAGCAGCTGCCTAAGTTCTGGAACAGAGCTAGGGATGGAAAGATAGATGCAGACGCTCCAGCATCTGTTTAGTCTGGGACTCCTGGGGTGTTGGGATGTGGGTAGATGGGAAGCTGTTACCCACAGGGATCTCTGGGTGGCTTTGACATGCGAGCGGGCTTATTAGAGTCGGAGTGGACGCCTGCGCCGAGAGCTGTGTGCTGCCATCTCTTCGCGCAGTATGATGTTTAAGTGCCATGTGTTGTGCCAGCTGCCTCCTCCCACTTCAGTCCTAGTGTGGATCAGAGATATGGATCCCCGCCTGCGATCACTGTCTTTCCTCTCTTTTTCATTCCCTCTCAGGGGAGACTTCTATTTAACCACAGAGGCTGTTTTTCCTTGGGTTTTGAAAAAGACATCAACTTTTAGACTGACAGATCTAAAGGGAGAGAGTGAGGAGAGAACCCTAGGTGATACTCACTAAAAAGTTCTCTCCAATTACGGCCTTCAAAGACCAGAAGCAGCAAAACAGCTCTGTACCAAAACTCACATGGCCTTTCTTTAAACTGTTTGAGAGGTCCACGTCTGATGCAGCGTTATTGCTCATAAACCTGATCTCAATTACAATCCCTTTTATCCAGCTTGAAATGAAATTTTAAATGAAACCTTGAACTAATATGAAAAGATGATTCTGGATTCAATTTCGTTCTTCTGACCTGATTACATTAAGCCTGAGAAAATTGAGTAAGAATCTTCCACATGGGTGTCACTGTGGCCTTTAATACTGACTCAGGCTGTGCATCCACCCCCTCCCAACACACACAGAGCACAATATGTCCAGTCGATCTGTCCACCCTCTCCTCCACCCCTCACTCTCTCTTTCTGTCTGTCGCTTCTCTGACGTTACACAAAGTGCAGATTTGTCCAGCAATTTGGCTGTCCCTTGGACTTACGGCCGGGTATTAGTGAAGAGTTAGTGAGAGTCGTCCGGAGCGCACAACACCCCAGAGACACGGACATCAGTCCGACAGACGTGACCTCATTACACACATTGGACACATTGGGAGGGAAAACTAAGTGAGCATTAAAGGCTCAAGCTCACTACTTGCAGAATCAAGTTAATAGTGAATTAAGTGATGTAATTCCCTTAGCCTTAATGCAGGCAAGTTTATGGTAAAAAAACACATTTGAAATAAAAAGGAACCATCATCATTGGGATATATGGAGATGCTCTGCTTTGCATAGATATTTCCAGATATAGGATGACAAATAGTCAAAGGGTCCTCCATTTCTGGATATACCACAAATTAATTGGGGATTTAGTAGTCCTGTAGATACACTGGCATCAATCTTCTTTGTGCATTTTAAATACCGATACCATAATGGTGTTTGATACTGCACTGCTTTCAATGTGGATCAGTGTGATCATTGATGCAAATTACACGAATACAGACCACATCTCATGTGAGTGCACACCATTCAAATGACTCTTCACAAAACACTTTTTATTTCTTAATGTGTACAATTTTACAATTTGCACCAACTACAATTAAAAACAAATTTTCAATAAAATAGATAAACAATAAACAAACAAACCATGCTAGACTAAAACATACCAAACTGTTGTAAAGGCTGAATTCAGGCATGAAAGCGCTCAAACATTAAAAGATGGAAGCTCCACTGAATTCTGGTTGGAATGTGGCTGATCACCGGTCATCGATCATTTTGTCTCTCTAATCATAGAGATGTCCAATCTAAAACGCCCTCTCAGTTTGTGAAGGGAGCTCGGATAAATCTGAACAATTAAATCAATTCTTACTCACATTCTAGGAAATTCATCTGATGGTAATCATCATTTATTTTTGACTGGAAATGCAACTGAATCTCAATTTGTCATGCCAGATGACACTCCAGGCATGAGAACAGAGAGCCTTTTAATATTCATGGAAATCGGAAACAAACGGGCCGGTGTTACGGTAATGGCTGCCATTTGGAAAACAGAGCTCTCTTTCTGTGATTTTTTTTTCTTTTTTTCTGCCTTTAATGATGTCCCATGATGCACCCTGTTTGCATGGTAACCAAATATAATTGCCTGATAATCATGCATCACTGCATGCTCATTACAGTGGTGGGCGAAGTAGCAATCCGCTCACTCACACCTTGTGACACATTTCTTTAAATAAGTGCTTGTAAGAGAGAGGAATAGTTAACAGTTGCAGGATTAAAGCCTTGCTGAGCTCTGCCCTTCTCGCTGACATTTTGAGATGGACTGTAATTACTACGCCAGGGCCGTTATGAGTGGCAATAACGCGAGAGGTCAATCCACCACCCAATTGGTTTCGTCATGCGGCCCATGGCAAAAAGCCAATGTTGAGACTGGCCTGGAGAATTTTAACAGTAAAATTACTGTGTGATCATCATTTGGTCAATCACAAGCCATGACTGAAATAACTATCTTCTGCCATCCTGACAGATTTAACTACATTTCAACAGCATGTTTCTCTCCTAGTAACAATATCAGTCCAAATGGCTGGGGGAAAATGCTTCCTTCTTGACTTTAAATGTCTGCCAGTGCTTCTGGCTAAACATTCACTGTTGAGAAACATGACACCCTAGGAGAAAATTCTCTCAGCATTTCCTATGAAGTCAGTGTGCTGGGCTCTCGTCTGAAGGCTACAAACATCGCCAAAGTCCTCATCTCAAAAGACTCTGCCAAGCTCAGGCATCTACAACTGGTGTTGGACGTCCCATGAAAAAAAAAAAAAAAAAAAAAAAAAACATGTTCTGTCACAAATGCTTAGTCAGTCTTACAGGATTTCAAGCCATAAAGAGGAAAGTGTAAAGCTAGATATCAATAAACCAAAGTTCATGTTTGCAGTTCCTTCTTCAGTGAGAATGTGTAAGTATACCCTAGTGAGGGCTCAACAAGGACTTGGACAAGAGTCTCAAAAAATAAACAATCCAAGTTACAGTTAAACAACAGACCAATGCATACAGATCACTTCAGTTTCAGCTGAAACAAACACTAGTGGCAGTAAAACACTAATATGTTTTATCATTTTCACACAAATTATGATTACAGGAGCAGATTATTGATACCATAGTGCATGATTTGTAAAGTACTACATTTTGGCATTTGCATCACATAACCAGCTCCATATGTTTAGCTTTTCTGACATAGTAAACTTGCTTGGTAGCGTACCTGGTTCAGCATTGCACTTTTGATGTGAAGCACTCATGTACGAGGGCTGTAAAACATGAGTCATCATAAAATTGTTCAAAGACTCGATGAAGCAAGCTAAAATGGCATGGCTGCTCCAGCAAATGTGGTTATCTCTTTTTTATTTTGTTAGCACTACTGGTTAGGTTAGGTAGTGCTTTATCTTCAAACACGACACTAACCAGACATTTTGTTTCCAGGATATGTACAAAAAACAGAGTAATAAAACATTTCTACATACACGCTCATTTGTTTCATGTAAAATTGAAAGTGATTTTTGCGCCACTCACTGAACATTTCACTTGGAAAATGACACAAAATGTGCAACATAATATAATTTTGCAGAAATGATGCCGTAGGCACATTTTTCCAATAAGCTTGGGTTGCTCACAGAGTCTCAGGTCTGTATATTTGTTGTTAGTACTCAGTAGGAAGTGGAAGAGTCACTAGATTTATCTATGCCATGGTAGCTCAAAATAATGTACTGCACTCGCGTCATAGCTCTCAGTCAGTCATTATTCTATTCGATTTACATTTCCAACCTTGAGAGCCAATATACCCTTCTTTCTTTAACATCAGCCCCTCTTCCAATCCTACAATGAACATTATGGGAGACTGGAAAACCCACCCTCTCTGGTCAAAAGACACTCTGATGAAGCAGGGCTACTGGCTCTGGTGTCTAGAGAGTCCCGGCAGCTAAGAGTGCACAGATGTTGTCGGTTGACACCGCAGTCATTAATGCACATTGCTCGCATCTGCCATTATTAGAGTTTTAGGGGGTAACAAAAGTATCCCGTATAATTTCCACAGCATCTCTAGGCTTTTAAGTCAAGCTCAATTTGAATGGATCGATATGGCAACATGGAACAATTCAGAATAGGCTTTCTAGGGTCTTGGATGCAAAGCAAGAATGGGAGTTCAAAACCACTGAGGGGAGCATTAGGGTTAATTGGATATGAAACTTATTTTGGCTACTCTTCTGGAGTCGGAGTTATGTAAAGGGGATTAAGGAACTTGTCTAGCAGGTAAAGCAAAGTAATTAAGATGTGAGACAATCTCCAGAAAACTCATTAGCGGGATGCTATGAATATCTGCAGAGCTCGTCAGAATCCTCGGAGAGCGAGGAGGTGCAACTATGTTAATGAGCAGATATAATGCTCAATTTCTTTAACAGGATGGAAGGCTAGGAACACTGTTCTAAAAATATGTACTTGGCATGTCTCAATTATGTGCAACGCAACAGTTACATTTTACTTGTTTTTTTGGAAAATGCCACATTTTGCATTGTCTCACAAAGTAAGACGTTTGACTTGCGGCATGAAGTCTGGTCCACATTACACCTTATTCTAGCAAAGAACTGCCAAATGGATGTCTAGTTTACTTGCTACTTAATGTCTCAACACAAATCTCTGAAGATCTGAAGCCACAAGCCTGGCATACTTGGACAAATCCATTGGCTAGCTCTTTATTTCAAGACCTTTTAAATGCAGTCCCCAAGTAGACTAAAAGTGAGTAAGATTAATTATTTATGTATGTATACATACCCAATTCCCAGAAATTGCATTGCAGTCATTTGTGTTATTTTGTCAAGTCATTAGCGGTTTTGGGAGCAGTATGCATCAGGCAAATAAACCAAAAAAAATATTTAATAATCCTGCATAAGCCACCACATCTGTTCTACTGAGGTAAATATTTCAGAATCAATGTGCTTCATTTTTGTTCAGAACGACAACTGCCCTCTTGACATTCTCTTTCAAATCTTAAACCGAGCAAAAGACAAATGCTTAACCAGCAAGGGATACCTGGGGAAAAAACACAAAACCAGAGCAGCCAAGTGTATTCTTTAGTGTGCCACACAAAAGCCATGTGCATCAATCTCCCACTGGAACACGCGATTGTGTGTCCGACTCCCCAGCTGACATTCCTGTCCGCGTGATCAATGTGGTTGCCGTTCAGTTTTGTCACATTTTAATCTGTGGCGGAGCACTGGGGCAGGATTGTCTGTGTGCTGCCTATGAAAATAAATTACAGAAACCAGACAACAAGAGGAGGTGCGATTGATGCTTTAATGCAGCCTCACGTAGCAGAGCAAAAAGTAATATCATTAATGTAGTAACAAGCCTATATCCTATCCTATGCACTTCATTTTTAGCTTGGCCATTTTTGGCCCCAAGGTCAGAAGTTTACAAGAACTATAAACTTAACACAGACATGGTTTGTAAATACTATAATTTTCTCCAATCTCAACAATCAGCACAGTATTTAATGTTTGTTGTTGTATTATTTTCAAAATTAGGCTTCATGTCCTTAATGTAAATTGCAATTTTTTTTATATATATTACAATTATTATTTTTTATCTGCTGAACACTGCAGTGATTATTACTATAGACTACAAAAACTGGCACACTAATAAAGTATTTAATCATTTACTCCCCCTCATACAAAAGTGAATATATATAAAAATATTTAAAGGTCCCGTTCTTCGTGATTCCATGTTTTAAACTTTAGTTAGTGTGTAATGTTGTTGTTCGAGTATAAATAATATCTGTTAAATTCTAAAGCTCAAAGTTCAATGCCAAGCAAGATATTTTATTTAACAGAATTCGCCTACAACGAACGACCCGTTTGGACTACAGCCCTCTAGTTCCTGCAGTAATGACATCACTAAAACAGTTTTTTGAATAACCTCCGCCCACATGAATTCACAAACAGGGGACGTGGTCTTGTTGCGCTCTCACAGAGAAGAGGAAGAGTTGCGTTTGTGTTTGTTGCCATGTCGTTGAAACGCTGTTATTTTCATCTCGGAGTCCAATCATCTTTGTTTGGGCTTCCCAGGGACGCTGTACTTGGAGATTAATGATTACAATTTATGTTTAACTCGGTTCCCAAAAATTATAATCCACATGTAAAACTATGTGCAGCTCATTTTGCTGAGGACAGCTTTCTCAATCTCAATCAGTTTAATGCCGGATTCGCACAAATATTATTCCTGAAAGATGGAGCAGTTCCCTTTTGTTCAGTTTGTCTGGAGAAGGCGTTGTTTATGGACCACAACTGGTAAGTGTATTTTATTATTTAAGTTGGTGCGTTTAACAGTTTCTGTAACTTATTACACAAAGGGCAATGCTGTTTAGCTTTGTTAACTAGATGGTAGGGCTGTGCAAAAAAACAAATGCGATTTTCATGCACATCTTGTCAGTAAAAACGCTCCTGTGATTATAAATACATCTCCTGCACATGCTCCTGCCCACTTGCTTCTCAAAACTAGTCCAATGGCATTACCAGGAGGTCAGCCTGCTCTAAGCTGCTGATGAATAACAACACAGGAACCGCTGGCCCAATCAGAACCCGTTACGTATTTCTGAAGGAGGGACTTTATAGAACAAGGAAGACATCAGCCCGTTTTTATGACAGTGAAAACAGCGGTATACAGATAGGTGAATTGTGTGAAAAATACTGTGGTTTTTTACACGCGAAACATGAACACGTTTTATTGCACACTGTGAACACAATCAAAGCTTCAAAAAAGCAGAAAAAACGGGACCTTTAAAGCTCTTTTCCAAAAAAAAAAAAAAAAAAAAAAAAGTTAATTGTCACCAGACCTTTTAATCTCCAAAATGTGCAAAACATATTCACTCATTCACTCATTCAGATTTTGGTATGAAATAAGACTGATTCAGAGCTGTTAATATTGCATATTTAATTTTTGACAGGAATGAAATCGAGGCTGTGAGAGACTGAAGTATAGTGTGTTCAGTGGATTGTACTGTTGTTCGACAACATACTGATTGTATGTTCATCTGAAGAAACAACAGTAGTAAAGAGTGCTTATGTTTAATCTGTTTAACAAAGTCTTTAACTTAATGAACAAATTTAAACAAAATGAACGCTGGCTTCAGGAGCTGTTTGTCCAGTCACTTTCAGACCATCAGTGCTTCTGAAAAGCCTTCAAAGTAAAAAGTGCAGCAATATTCCTAACTAACCTTCCATCATCCAACAATCCTGCTTTCCCTGCAGCCACGCTCTGGAGCTCTCCAGGTCTCTGGACTCCTGTTCTCCATCGGTAACCATTGCCATGGTAACCATGCAGACGGTGGAAAGGTAAGTGGAGAAGTGGAGCCGGAGGCTTTGGCAATCGTAAATACATGAGACTCAGCCAAGAAAAAATCTGACTGCAGTGTCACCAAAGTATGACAAGTAAAAACAAAGATCTTTGTTTCTTCTAAATCACTGTCATGTGCATTTAAAAGCCAGCAAGGTTAATTTTCAGGAAAGCAAATTGCACTGGCTGCTTTGGATTCTGAAGCTTTATTCGTTTTTTATTTTTAATTTCATTTCATTTTTGTGACACAATAAAAACACCTATTCAGTTTGCTCATGAATTATCCATGAAGTTATGCACGATCAAAAAGGAAAGCAAAAAAATAAAAACTGTGATTGACATTATTCAGAAAAGTGTAATTTACCACGCGCAAAGTCTGATGAGCATAGATGGTGAAAAGATGAGACGGCAAGTCTGTTTTATGGTTAAGTGAAGTGAAGAGAGAAAAAAAAAATGATTGATTGTATTATTAAATTCAGAATTGTATTAATATACAGATTGTATTAATTACAATGTTGCATTAAGTGCCATAAATCTTAATCTTAAAATAATTAATGTTACAAAAGAAAGAAATGGAATGGTTAAAAAATAAGGCTTCATATATATATATATATATATATATATATATATATATTTTTTTTTATGCAAATTGCTGATATTTTTGTATCTACTGAACTTGGCTGCATGGAAGCCTGATTCTCCCACTGAAAAATAAATAAATAAATAAAACAAATTATCTCACAATTCTGTCTTTTTTCTCACAACTACAGTATTTCTCAGAATTGTGAGTTTCTACCAAGCAATTTTGAGGAATAAATTAAAACAAAAAACAACAGAACTGAAATAAAAAGTTTCTTTTTGGACTTTGAGAGTCAGATATACAGACAACAGAAAATGAACACTCGTGGCTCCTGAGGATATGTTGAGGTCTAATGAAGCAAAACAATCTGTCTGTGCAAGAAACTGAACATTATTTGCAACTTCAGTAATCCAAAGCCTCAGACAAACGCTCCAGAGTGATGCCAACAAATCATTATTTTGAACCGGTTCTTTTTAGTGAATTATTTGAACCAGTTCACCATATCGGACTGAAAGCAGCACAGATCTACAATTTACTTAATCAAAACTCAACTGCGTAAGCCTGACAGTCACTCAGACCTGAAATGATCCAAAATAGTGACATATCTGATTCTATGATGAATGAACTTTAATTCCTTCAACACTGAACTGAAGAAACAGTTCGACTCGGACCGGAGGTCGCTTAGCCGCTGATAAGCACAAGTGTGAACCGAGAACTGGAATGAAGGGGCCAAATTATTATTATTATTTATGGTTTCTCATCATTTATGTAAAAATGTGAGCTGATGAAGACGTTTATTCACTTTATATATGTTAAACATCCACATCCCGCGTCATTATTGGGTGCTTTAATAATATAATAGCGTATACATTACGTATTTGTGTGATTATGTAAATTAACTAGTGAACTGTTTACTTGAATGAGTTCATTGAAACAAACTGTCCAGTTCACAAGGGAAGTCATGGCCTAATGGTTAGAGGGTTGAACTCCCAATCGAAGGGTTGTGAGTTCTAGTCTCGGGCCGGCAGGAATTGTGGGTGGGGGGAGTGCATGTACAGTTCTCTCTCCACCTTCAATACCACGACTTAGGTGTCCTTGAGCAAGGCATTGAACCCCCAACTGCTCCCCGGGCGCCGCAGCATAAATGGCTGCCCACTGCTCCGGGTTTGTGCTCACAGTGTGTGTGTGTGTGTGTGTGTGTGTGTGTGTTCATTGCTCTGTGTGTGTGCGCATTTCGGATGGGTTAAAGGCAGAGCACAAATTCTGAGTATGGGTCACCATACTTGGCTGAATGTCACTTCACTTTCAAAAGAATCAGATGTCCCCCTTTGCCTGAGGCTCTGGATTACTGGTAACGATGTTAAATAATGTCCAGTTTCTTACACAGACTGACTGTTTCACTTCATAACACCTTAATATATCATCAGGAGTCATGGGTGTGAATTCTGTGTTGCTTGTTTATGCTCGTTTGACTCTCTGTGATGGTAGCCATTGATTTGCATTTTATGAACCGACAAGGACCACTAAAATTCCCTTTACTGTTCTACTGAAGAAAAAAAAGTCCTGTATATCTTGGATGATCTGAGAGTGAATAAATTAACAGCAAATGTTCATATGTTCATCAAGAGCCCGTAACATTGTTTTATGTTGTTGGTTACACCACATCTCAGTGTTGTTCGTGAAGCATTGCCGTACGTTTTGTTGTTGAGCAGATCTATGACAGGTAAATTAAAGTGCGGAAAATTCAATCTGCCAAAATATGCAAATGTATTCTAACTTTAGGCTGCGTATTACGTTTGTTTGTCTCCTAGAGAAAATGACGCGTTATGCAGAGCTCATCTGCAGCAAACGGTTTGCAGTTTCATGCCCATTAATCCACAAAGAGAGACTTAAGAACATAGCAAAGCAAGTCAGTGATTTAATTAATATTTCATTAAGATAGCATGGGCAGAAATCTAGGAGCGTAGAAGATGATGCATTAGAGTGACTGTTATTCAGAGATAGTGATACAGTGATATTATAATTGACTCGTATTTTTATGTGTTGTTTATAGTACAGCACAACAGTGCTGAAATATCGCCAGCAAAGAAATGGAGAGAAGGAACAAACTCCATTATATTCTGTTGATGTGTAGAGCTACGAAGGTCTCATTTCGGAAACTGTCAAGCCTTGTGAAATGAATAAAGCCTCTGAATAGGAAATGAGAAATTCAAAAGCAGGAGAAGGTTGACAATCAATCAAAGCCCTCTGAAGAATTACTAAAGCCGCTACTGGTGCTCAATTCATTTCTGACAGAAACTGTACCTACCAAACACTGCTGTGATTATTACTGTCCAACGTATGAACTATAAAATAACTTTAAAAGATAGCTCAGTCAAAAATCTAAATCCTGTCATCATTTGCTCACCCTCATACAAAACTGGACATTTCAAAACATTTGTAAATGTCTTGCTGCTATTCTACATACAATGACTGGCTCCAAAATGTGTAAAATGTATCATAATATATTAAATTCTAGGCCTTCCAAAGACCTTTTCCCTCTCTGGTATTTGCAATCCAAAGTCATTATGTTTGCTGCAGCTTTTCTGAAAAATTGTTGGTGATATGTGTAGCAAATAAGTGTTCATTTGCAGTAAACACCCAGTATAATCATGCATCAATATTCTTAGTATTAGTGGCATTTCTTGCTTTCTTTCTTTCTTTCATGAAATCAATTGGGGATATTAAAGATGTGCAGTGGCAGGACAATCAAACATGTATTTCTGAATTTGTTTGTGATCAGAATGTTGGATTTTTTTTGGATAATACTGAATTTTGCATATATTGTACCAGTTGGCTGAATCCTGGAGTTATAAGATGGGGTTTTAAGTTATCTTTCCTACCATAGCCTACAATCTCATTTATGTTTGCATATTTAATCAGATGTAGTAAAATAATAAAATGTACTGAACGAATAACTGAACGAATGGATGAATGAATGAATGAATGAATGAAGTAAAATTTTCATATAAATCTGTCAAACAAAGATGCTTTTATGGACGATTATGACTCTTTTATGTACATTTTTTTTAAGAAATCATACATATTTTGGCTAAATTAACCATTTAATATGAACCATCAAATGTGAAAACAAAAACAAAAATCTATTACGGAATAAAATAGTACACAGTCTCGTATGAACTAGTACAAAGCCGATGTCATTAAGATAAAAATTAATATTTCATACTGTAATGATTGGTTGTAAATCTAGTTAAATATTAACTCACCCCTAAGATATTGCACATATACAGTATAGTAATTTTACTATTCACACAGGGTTTTATAAAGGAGTGGGGAAAAAAAATCTATTGAAGTAAACCAATTAAAAACGCAAGGAAAGCACAAGAGACTCGTTTCGCAGAAACACCTTGAGCGAAACCAGCCAAACTACGCTTGAGACGATCCAAACAGCCAGCTCTTATTGGTTCAGTTACAAAAGTGCACTGTGACATTTATTTACAAAACCATTTTATATACTTCCTAATTAGCTACCAATATAAGTGAGAAAAAATGAAGCTATTTTAGCATTCGGATGGAGAATCATAATACTTGCAAATGACTGCACAAACAATAGATGTATAGTACGGTCCAATAATTGTCCCGCATAACAATTAACCTCATTTGCAACTTAACTTGGATGGTCTTCTGCTCCTTGCAGTCCCTTCCGTGAAACACATGCTCGTGCATATCCACACACAGACTATTGCTTAACACTTGTGCAGTAGCAGTTTTGCTGGAATCTGAGCTCCTCCAGCGTTTCTCCATCCCTCCTGAGATCCAGGTAAACTGAAGCCCAGCCATGTGCATTCGGTCTTGCCGCAGGCTCCAGAATGTAATGTTGGGCTGTGGGACCTGAGCATTGCACCTGCTGTCGTCTCTACATATGCTGGGCTGGTGTGTTAAGAGGTCTGTTTCCATCAAGAGCTTTCTCGGGCCCAGCACACACTAATAAAGTATAATTAGGCACCTGTACGTCCCACTGACATGCTCATACAGCAGGGGACTGATACAGCCAATGTTATACTTCAACTAAATAACATTTTCTTCTGTGGGTTGAAAGTCTGCACTCTACTGATTTTGACCTGACAATGACACTGTTCCAAAAAGTTAGCTGTCTTACTTTCTACTGCCAAGTGTTAGTTCAAATATATTTTCTGCCCTCTTATTAGTTTTATTAATATTTTGTATTGTGATTTATTAATGTATTATGTTAGGTGTATTATGAGATATATATATATATATATATATATATATATATATATATATATATATATATATATATATATACACCGTAAATCCTCAAATAAATTATTGCCTGAACTGCCGAAGGTAACAGGCTTTTATTTGAAGCAGGCTTTTATTAGAGGCAGGCCTTTATTTCTAATTCCATGTGTTTGATAAGTAATTGTTTTAAATAAGCCGTTTTAAATTTAAAGCGATAGTGTTCCAGTGGACAGAGATCATAACACTAGCACAGAATCAGTTCAGAATCAATCACCAAAAGATAAAATAAAAAATAAAACCAGCATTGGATGACCCCTTTAAAAGGTAAATATGAATACATATAGTGTACATATTAGTATATATATAGGAGAAGGAGTCCCACCTCAGTGGCTTTTTTCTGAGACTTTTACTACTGGTTGTAAAAAAAAACTACATTATAAATAAAACTGTCATGATGCACAATTTTGGCCTTGTCTTGAGATGTAAAATCATCTCTACACAGAGGAAACAGCTTTAGAAATGGATAAAGGAAAAGAACAAACAAAGGGAGGCATCTGTCCCTGTGTGTCGCTGTGGATGCGTCACTCCTGCTGTCTGTCCGTCTGTCAGATCAGCGATCAAAGCGCTTCCTCTCCGAGTTCATCTGCTGAACACGGACCACTGACCAGCATCTTTATCAGCAGTACTCTCTAATGTCTGCTTGTTAACAAAGTGCCTAATTGGAGGAAACATAACTAAAGCCTTTATATACTGTATCATGCATCAGTTATGCCTTGCAATGAACTGCATTAATAATAGTTATAATTCTAATACTTATGTATTCATTGTTACACTTTATTGCATTAAGAGACATTCTAAACAAATAATTTCATGTAACAAGACATCTGCAAATATTGCATTAAAGCTGTGATAACAATTACAAAGATCTTTAATGTTTTACAATGTAAATAAATAAATGAATACATACATAGTTTATCTTGCTAACCTTGCTGCTAAACAACGGTGTAAACTAGCCTGGTGGTTTGATGGTCTTAGATGGCCACCAGGCTGGAGTTTTAGAACAGTTTTCAGTCATATTTCTATTAGACCAGGTATCTGACCAGATAAACCATCTGAACACCAGCTGTGAGACCAGCAAAACCTGCCCAAACCAGTTAAGACAAGCAAATATTAAGCTTTGAAAAATAGTTGGCAGATGTTGAACGCATAATATAGACACAGTAATATAATTTGTCCTAATATTTGAAAGATGAGTTTTAAACTTTTGAAGGCTCTTCAGTAATAAACGGTTGAGGAGTAATTAGTCATTAGTGAACTCGTTCGGGTTGTTCCCTGAAGTGCTTTGGGGTAGAACTGAGATTTTACTCTGATCTCACGCAATACAAGAGGGTTTCGATTTGCATGTGCACTTATTAATGGTTTGTTATCTCACTGAGCGTTTGAGCAGTATTGCTCTTAGGCAAAATAAGAACATTTAATTCAATTGACACATCAATAAGTGCAGATCAATAAATAACCAACTGCATGCTAACAAATCCTCCTCTCCTTCCAAGAACTCTTCCTTTCAATTGCATTTCTCTGCTGCTAAAAAAGAAAGATATTCATGCCAAAAGTCCATTGCGCTGCCAATTGTTTTGTACATTCAGTCTGAAAATCAGTCTCAGGTTGACCTTAATCAGTGTCAGGATTTAACAAGGGATTGAACTAATTCAAAGGAACACTATGTGTCACCTGATTGCAATAAAACATCATGGCACTGGGCTACTGAACACTAATGAATAGCGGTAGCATGTGCATTTAGCACACAATTAACTAAAGAAATTTGACAAATCTGGTAACAGCATAAACATGTCCAAAAAACACTGAATGCAATTTGTGTGGCAACATTTTCCCATCTCGCAAGCCAATTCAGAAGTGTTAATTTATTGTCAGTGAGATTCTAATATTGTCTTTGTTAATACTTTGAATTCATTTTTTATAATTTCTGTTTTCATTTAAATTATAATTAAGGATTTATTAATTTAGTTGTCTCTTTGTCATTTGAATCCATTTATTAATAAATAAATAGTTGTATTTTATTTTTATATTTATATATTTATTTTATTTCAAGTAACGTTTTTTTTTTATGGTTTTACTTAAGTTGACTGTAATACCATTGGTTCAGAATATTTGGCTGTAAAGGACGTTACATATCTAACATATACTGAGAGAAAAAAAAAAGGTATTTTATGTTGTTGTTTTTTTTTTGTTTTTTTTATTGTTTGTGAAATGTACTATCAACAACTAAACAAACTACCAACAGACAAATAAATAAACACAATTTGTCTGTGTATTTTAGAATCACTCCACCAATTATTTTTTTTATTTGTTTTATTATTATTATTATTATTATTATTATTATTATTATTATTATTATTATTATTATCATTATTATTATTATTATTATTATTATTATTTATTATTATATACAATAGTGACTTTAAGTTTAATAAAATTAGCTGTACAAAGTTTTTTTAACCTAAACTACTTAATATTAATAATTATATATATTTTCTAAGTTTGATCATAAAAAAAATATATAATGATATAATAATAATAATAATAATAATAATAATAATAATAATAATAATAATAATAATAATATATATTTTCTAAGTTTGATCATTAAAAAAAAAATGCTGCCATGTCTTCCTGATCGTTACATTTTTCCAGTGTGTAAACTGGATTGTGTGTTGGGTTAAGTGCTTAAAACACAGTTGTTGTTGTTTGCACTAAAATCACAAACACACACAATCCTAATGATCCTAACACACAATATTTAGTTCCTTTTCTACCCAGATATGACCAGAAGATGCAGAGACCCTGTGAGTTTCTCTCACATCATTTATGTATGTCGGATCAGAAGCAGGCTCTGTCATCAAGCTCTGACACAATGTAAACATTTGATTAGAAGCTGAAAGCAGCCTGCAGCAATAAAACAGTTAAATTCAGGTCACAATTAAAAACAGGGACTCTATCGCACACACAATGGCAGAAACAGAGCAGTGATTACAAATCAATATACCATATTTTTGGGAATATAAGTTGTACCTAAGTATAAGTCGCATCAGTCCAAAAATATGTCATGACAAGAAAAAAAAACATATAAGTCGCAGTGGACTATAAGTCGCATTTATTTAGAAACCAAGAACCAAGAGAAAACATTACCATCTACAACCGCGAGGGGCGCTCTATGCTGCTCAGTGCAGGCCACAGGAGCGCCCTCTGGCGGCTGTAGATGATAGTGTTTTCTCTTGGTTCATGTCAAATTAATTTTGATAAATAAGTTGCACCTGGCTATAAGTACTAGGACCAGCCAAACTATGAAAAGAAGTGCGACTTATAGTCCGGAAAATACAGTACTAAAAATGGACCAACAAGCAACACAGTAGACCATTCAGATGCAATAACAAACGGCTTTGCATTTCCTCACATTTTCCTTTTCTGTTTGGATAAATATTTCTGAGCATCTTCTACTGTTACGTACATTTCAAATATATAAGATGTGTAATAAGGTACTATTCACTCTTAAATGACTCATTGTTAACTAACTATTAAGTACACGTTTTTAATTCAGTAAACTCCTAATTTGTTGTTTATCAATTTCTTATATTCACAAACATATGCACGTTTACATATGTAATACATGACATTTATATAGATAGGAATTAATACATATTATATATGGCCTTGAATACAGTAAGTTTTTAAAATTATATTCCTCAATTTTCATAATTACATACTAATAGCCCGTGTTGGGAGTACTGGTGTTTAAGTATAACCGCGTTACTAACGGAGTTTAACTTTCAGTAATAGAGTAATCTAATTAATTACTTTTCTCATCGTTCCAACGCGGTTAACTTTACTGAGAATGTAAAGTGTCGCGTTACTACAA
This sequence comes from Carassius gibelio, assembly GCF_023724105.1. Taxonomy (NCBI): domain Eukaryota; kingdom Metazoa; phylum Chordata; class Actinopteri; order Cypriniformes; family Cyprinidae; genus Carassius; species Carassius gibelio. The sequence continues at coordinate 5,639,378 of NC_068375.1, read as the reverse complement.
TTTGGGTGAATAAAGCGCAAGGTGTCATGCTTTGTCTAGTGGCTACACATCAGCTGCCTGACACTATTGCAAATCCGATGATGATTGGCTGGGTGGTGCCCTGCTCACGCTGTCTCACTGCACGCTCTGACAACCACTAAACACAAGACGGTATCAGCAATAATGGCATTCTCGAACTGTAACGTTACCGGAAATTAAAGGCGAGAATGTTTCTGTAACATGCACAGGTATGCCCAGGAAAAAATACTTTATCCACGTCTGCCTCAAGCTGAACATTTTGAGTTCATACGCTTCATTCGCGCGTGAAATTACCTTCACAACAGACGCAAATTCGCATCATGGGGGGGCTTCTGCCAGTTGAGTTCACTCAGCATTTTCAACCACCATTTTTATTCATATCATTTTCTAAATATTACTGTTATCGTGTAATGAAATGTAGTTTTAAAAGTATTTAATGCGAGAATGTAGTTGTTTTAAACTCAAATGTACCGTTTATTTAAAAATGTGTTTCGCCGATTTTCAGAGGTTGTCTATTCGCGTCTTTGCATTGACTTAACATTAAAATCACTCGCTCCAGACGCTCTATTTGCATCTGGTGTGAACGCACCATAAGAGTTGGAAAGTGTTCTGTTTATTGTGCAGTAACTTTAGGCTTAATATACAGTTACAGAGATTTGCTCTAATGGCCAGGTTTTCCTTTGTTTCTTTTTACTCAAGTTTAAATTTGTTGGTCTTAATTTTGTACTTGAATTTTATATTCAGTATTTATTTTTTTATATGTTTTTATTTCTATGCATATCATATGGCAGGCTGCAATCTATTGAGTTCAAATAAATACAACATTTTCTAAAATACTCGTAGTGTTTTTATTCTTCAATAAGTAAATATAAACATCTTATATATTAAAGCTGTTATAGGACATAATAGCGTTATAGAACATAAAAAAAAAATAGTTTATGAGTTACTAATAGAGTAATAGAGTTACTAACTCAATTACATTTTGGGAGAAGTAATTTGTAACTGTAACTAATTACTTTTTTCAAGATGACCAACACTGCTAATATCACATGCTTATTTGTAAAGATTTTGATTTATTTATTGTCAAAATCTACTTGATTTGATTATAATATTTTCGTACACAGTGTCAAGAACATACAGTTTTCCACTTCATAGCTAAGCAATGTTTTAGGAAGCAGTAAAAGCTGCCGAGATGACCAAAGTAAAATAAATCATCATAATGTCTTCCAGCATGCGCTCTCATGTTCATATCTGCCACTGACTACTCATTAGACGCTGTTTGATATTCATGATGAAATATCACATCCATAAGACCTAAAACACGGGACAGTGCCGAAACAACTAAATGGAGGACAATTAAAGTGTAATTGGTTCGAACTTTAATAAAATAATTAAAGGTGTCCACGCAGTGCATTAGCTCAGCTCATGCCAGGCAGCACATTAATCTCTGTGCCTTTGGTCCTGAGCCAGACCTTCAGTTTATTGGGCTCTGTGTGCCTATCTGTGCTTCACCTAAGATTCATCTGCATCTATACTGCACAAAAACTACACAACAGCTTATTTTATTGGAAATCAAGAGACTGATCTTGTTAAATTAAGAATGCTATTATAACATTACACTGATAATAAAGTTAGAGGCAAAAAATATATATATATTTTGCTGTAGTGTGTCAGTAGTAAATGTCAGTTTACATTTCCAAACATTAATTTTTTCCATTAATTGTAATAATCCAGTGAGATTTTTGTTTGTACAAGGAGTCAGACAGCAGCCAGAGCTCCACACAGAGATCTGTTCTCATCATCATAAGTCTGTCTGGAATAACATTCCGCCCCCAAGATGAACTATTTTAAATTGACATTTCATCTAAAAAAAAAAAAACGCTCATGGCGTGAGATGCTAAAAGAAACAGAAACCAGGCAAAGTGTGTTTTAATGGATAGCAGTGGTCCTTTTAAGAGAATGAATTTAGAGATGCAACCTTTCAGAGAATGATTTCAGAGGATTTGACCGTTCACTGTTAATATGCTAAAGGACAGTCAGTTAACTGGCAACAAACTCTTATCGAATCAGTGCCAATAGCCTCTTGGGTAGCACACCAATGATACATGACACACATACCGCAGAGATACTCTCTGTTCCATCATAATAAAGGCAAAACAGCATGTTACAGCCACTGCTATAACACAAAAGAGGGATGACACAACGGCTCGATCAAAAGGGGAATTTATTAATTAAACGGAATATAACAACAAGTGGGAGAAATTAGACAGGAAAAATAAGAAGGATAAACACAGAAGAGAGCTCAGCTCCGACTCGGGACGGCCGCTCAAGTTCCGCCCCTGAAATGTGGGAACTTGACTTCCTTTAAGCTCACGTAAATAGTCCACACGTGTAGAGGATCTGCTAAATCAGAACAATGGTAAATCACGCTTTACCTGCCCCCTAGAGGGCAGGCAAATACATAAATATACATGCATGTAACACCTTCATCCCCCAAAAGTGAACCGTCACCACAAGAAAGTGCATCTACTAAAAGACACCTTTCTCAAAAACATACGTTACCCACAGGCCTATCCAATCCGGGATAGGGCGTCAGCGACCACGTTGTCCCGACCTCTGACATGTTTAATGTCAAGGTCGTATGGCTGCAAGTATAAACTCCAGCGCATAAGACGCTGATTAAAATTGCGCATGGAGTTCAAAAAGATAAGCGGATTATGATCACAATACACAAGGATCGAATAACAGCTGGACAAATACACCTCGAAATGTTGAATCGCAAGAACTAATGCTAATGCCTCCTTTTCAATAGTAGAATACTTTAACTGTGCAGTATTAAACTTTTTAGAAAAGTAACACACTGGGTGTTCCACATCATCAGCACCCATCTGCTGGAGGACAGCTCCCGCCCCAACATCGCTAGCATCCACCACGATACTGAACTGTTGTGAATGGTCAGGTGCGGCCAACACTGGGGATGAAATCAACAGAGATTTAACATTTTCAAACGCACACTGGCACACATCAGACCACTCAAACCGAACTTTAGGACTCAGCAAGTTGGTAAGAGGAGAAACCACAGTTGCAAAGTTTCTGCAAAACGAACGATAGTAACCCACCATTCCTAAAAAACGTCTCAATTGCTTACGATCCGTTGGAGATGGAAAGTCACAAATGGCCGCAACCTTTACAGCCACTGGCCGTACTTGACCCCTGCCAATAACTTTTCCTAAGTACACAATGGTGGCCTTACCAAATTCACATTTACTCAGATTAACAGTGAGCTTAGCGTCAGCCAACCGCTGAAAAACTTGGCGAAGTAACGCAACATGTTCAGCCCATGAGGAGCTGTACAGAACCAAGTCATCCAAGTAAGCTTCACAACCACCTACACCAGCCAAAACAGTGTTGACAAGCCGCTGAAAGGTACTTGGTGCATTTTTCATCCCGAAAGCCATAACCTTATAATTAAGGAAAGCATCAGGAGTGACAAATGCTGAGATCTCCTTAGCACGTTCTGTCAGAGGCACCTGCCAGTATCCCTTCAACAGGTCAAGTTTCGAAACATAAACAGCAGAGCCTACGCGATCGACGCAATCATCTACCCTTGGTAAAGGATAAGAGTCAGTTTTTGTAACAGCGTTTACGCGTCGATAGTCAGTGCAAAATCGAAACGTGCCATCTGACTTACTCACCAGCAAACATGGCGAACTCCATGGACTGGAGCTGGGCTCAGCGATGTTATTTTCCAACATGTATTCGACTTCTTTTTGCAAATTAGCTCTTTTACACGGGTTAACACGATATGGATGCTGTTTTATAGGTGGCGTAAAACCCACATCAATATCATGCTCGATAACTGACGTCTGGCCGGGAATGTCACTGAACAACACTGAAAACGTACTCACCAATTCCATAACATCAGCTTTCTCAGCCGGAGACAAATGCGGTAGCTGACTGGACAAAGTTAAGAGCATCTCTGAATTGTTCAACCTACCCTGAACTATACACCTTGACGGTCCTTCGTCTGCCTCATCCATCCATTCAGATGTGAGCACCCCGACAGCAGAGATTTCACACTCTGAAACGCAAGGTAAACCACTCTTTGGATGTTTGGCATCCGACTTTCTCTCATGATAGACTTTAATCATATTCACATGGCAGACTCGGGACCTCTGACGGCGGTCAGGAGTAGAGATAACATAGTCTCGATCTGATAACTTCTTTTCAATCACATAAGGGCCAGTATAACGAGCTTGCAATAGCCCACCAAGCACCGGTAACAAAACCAAAACTTTGTCAGCAGGGCTAAAACTCCGTTCTCTAGCTTTCTTATCAAACCAAGTTTTCATTTTCTCTTGCGCTTTTTCAAGATTTTGCTTGGCCAATTCACGGACTCGGTATAAACGTGTATGAAATTGTGAAACATACTCAGGAAGAGTACTGCTTTTTGAATCAGAGAGCCATTTTTCTTTCAGTACGGCCAGAGGGCCGCGCAGATTGTGGCCAAAAACCAGTTCCGCAGGGCTAAACCCAAGTGATTCTTGTACTACCTCTCGTGAAGCAAAAAGCAACCAAGGAATTCCCTCTTCCCAATCCCTCTCAAGCTCAAAACAGTAAGAGCACAACATAGACTTCAGGGTCTGGTGAAACCTCTCCAGCGCCCCCTGGCTCTCAGGATGATAGGCAGCCGAGACGTTATGCTTAATACCAAGTCGTTTGAGCACTTGAGAAAACGTATGAGACATAAAATTCGTTCCCCGATCACTTTGTATCACTCTTGGTAACCCAAAAACTGAGAAAAACTTAATGAGTGCCTTAGTGATGGCTCTAGCGGTGATGGAACGCAAAGGTACCGCCTCAGGGAAACGTGTAGTCATGCACATAATAGTTAGTAGGTACTTGTACCCAGACTTTGAACGTGGAAAAGGTCCAACACAGTCAACTATTACGTGCTCGAATGGCTCCGAAACCATGGGAATTGGACAAAGTGGTGCAGGCTGAATAACTTGGTTGGGCTTTCCCACCATTTGACACACATGACAAGTCTGACAAAAACGTGAAACATCTCTTTTTAAACCGGGCCAATAAAAATTTCGCAGAATCCGGTCATACGTTTTTGCGACACCTAAATGACCAGCCAAACCGTTATGTGCAACGCTTAAAATCATATCACGATAAACTACTGGAACTACAATTTGCCTGACTGCATTCCAGTCATCAGAAGATTTGGAAGACACCCATTTTCTCATCAAGATCTCATTTTTGAGGAAATATGCCTGGGACGCCGGCACACTCTCAGTCTCAGGCACTGGTTGAACCAATTCAAATAATGGGGCAAGAGTTGCGTCGAACCTTTGGGCAGCAATTAATTTATCTGGACACAGAGACAAATCAACATGATCTTTACGAGTAGACTTTTCGGCAATCACGGGAGTCAGATATGCTTTTTCCTGTGGAGAAACGGAAAGCAGTTTCGTTACATCAGGATTTGCAATGAACGTGTCGCATAAATCCACTTCATCCGAAATGAAACGATCAGCGGATTTGGCCATAGAGCGAGTAACTGCGCACGCGGTAAAAACATCAGGATACTTAAGTGCACAATCATCAGCGTTAGCAACAAGCGGTACAGAGACAACTTCAGGTGATACATCAGCACAACTCCACACACTACTTCCAGCTAAATCATTTCCTAAAATGAATGTTACTTCAGGAACTGGAAGAGATGAACGAACACCCACTACCACATCACCCGACACCAATTCCGATTGCAAATGAATTCTGTGTAACGGAACCTCCATAACTCCCATTTCAATACCTCGGACTAAAGCAACACTACCCGTGGTAGTCTCCTGTGACAACGGTAAAACCCCCTCCAGAATAAACGAAAGACTAGCCCCCGTATCCCGAAGAATACGAACAGGTACAGGCTTACACAAACTGGGAATAAACACAGTTCCACAATGCAGGAAAGGTCCATAACCAGTTTTGATGAGACGGGCATCACAATCAGACTCAGGCGTAATGCAGTCAAATTTCGAACTGGAATCAACAGAGATCAAACCAACAGTTTTTGTATGAGACTTCTTTTTAAGAACAGGGCAGTTTGCGATTAAATGACCAGAGGCCTTACAATAAAAGCAAACCCTATCACCAGTCGAAACAGTAGGCTTACCATTAAACGATTTGCGAGGCAACACAACAGGTGGATCAACAGGAATATTATCTCGTGATTTTTGAACATCCTTGAAAGTGACTTTATGTGTTAAAACGAAGTCATCGGCCAGAGTAGCAGCTTTGTAGAGCGTGTCTACTTTTTGTTCGTTTACATAAGTAGCAAGGGCGACAGGTACACAACTCTTAAATTCCTCTATAAGGATTAACTGTCTAACCTGCTCTCTACTCTCGGCTTTTTGAGACGCGCACCAACGATCAAACAAAATTTCCTTTTCACGCGCAAACTCAACATAAGTCTGATTCGAAAGTTTCGTGTATTGTCTAAATCGCTGTCTATATGCTTCCGGGACTAACTCGTAGGCTTTTAATATAGCAGCCTTAACAATCGTATAATCAGCAGAATCTTCAATGGACAACGAAGCATAAACCTCCTGCGCCTTACCGGTTATCACGCATTGCAAAAGCAAAGACCAAACATTTTCAGGCCACTTTAATGAAGCTGCAACCCTCTCGAAATGACAAAAATACTTCTCAACGTCCTTCTCACAAAAAGGAGGGACCATCCTCCGATTTCGGCCGACATCAAATACATCAGAGGCAGCGTGAGCAGCCTTAGAGCTCATCTCTAACTCCATTCGTTTCAAAGCAAACTGATGATCAAGTTCACGCTTTCGCAGCTCTAATTTGGCATTCTCTAACTCCAATTCTTTTTCTTTAACTGCCAACTCTCTCAATCGAATAGCATTCTCACTTACCGAAGGATCAGCCACTTCCTCCACAACACTAACGTTTTCTAATGGCATTTGTAAAACGCCTAACTCCACCAGACAGCCTTTAAGGACGTTTCGCAAAGTTTCCTTCAAAGTCTTATACCTAGGAGCGATTTCGACTTTATAAGACTCTGAAATTTGCAATAACTGCTCTTTTGTGTACGATAAAAGCAGTTCTTCAGAAGGAGACTCCCGAAATACATCAACTACTGAAGTCATTTCGACACACGTAGGCTATTCACCAAAAATAACGAAAATAATGGTTTCAACACAATTCAGAAAAATACTCAAATGAAACCACTAAATCGTTTTCACAAATCCTAAACTTTACCTGTCAAAACTAAAGAAAACAAAGTGATTTTGGCCGCTACACGAAATTATCACGCATGATACGAATTAAGAATAAACTTCACTTACCGATTTAAATTTACAAAGTGAATAACCAAAAGCGATCCCACAACACACGCGTATTTACCCCATTTAACATTACGAATACATGTGGGGTGCGAGAGGTCCCGGGTTCAAATCCCGGACGAGCCCCCAATTATGTTACAGCCACTGCTATAACACAAAAGAGGGATGACACAACGGCTCGATCAAAAGGGGAATTTATTAATTAAACGGAATATAACAACAAGTTGGAGAAATTAGACAGGAAAAATAAGAAGGATAAACACAGAAGAGAGCTCAGCTCCGACTCGGGACGGCCGCTCAAGTTCCGCCCCTGAAATGTGGGAACTTGACTTCCTTTAAGCTCACGTAAATAGTCCACACGTGTAGAGGATCTGCTAAATCAGAACAATGGTAAATCACGCTTTACCTGCCCCCTAGAGGGCAGGCAAATACATAAATATACATGCATGTAACACAGCAAAAAAAGTTTCAGAGAACTCCCTTTAAACCAATGACTGGACAATTTAAGCAATCTATATAATTAGTTTAAGTTGATCTAATATAATACTTAAAGCTAAAGCGGAAATAATCATTAATAAAACATATACAGACTTAAGAAATGACGTGTCAAAACCATGCACCTAAATTGCAAAAAAAATAAATAAACTAAAAATGAAATTGAGAATGTAAAATAAGAATATGAATTGTTTAAATATTAATAAAAGATTTCATAGTATGGAATTATATATATATATATATATATATATATATATATATATATAATGTATATGTATGTGTGTGTGTGTGTGTGTGTGTGTGTGTGTGTGTGTGGGGGGATTTTTTTGCTAAGGGTCAACTGCAGGTTAAACATTTTTACAACATATAATAATATCTCAATGATATATATATACATCCCTGGTTTGAATACAGACAGTATTTTTTGAAGCAGACATGAATTAACATTACTCAGTGTCGTGTTGCAGACCCGTATCCTGTCACGCTTGTGTCATGTGTCAAGCAGGTGCTGACAGACATGGCAAAAGACTCATCAGTGGGAAAGAAGTGACCTGTGCAGACTCTTCTGTGATTGACAGCATCCAACACATGCAAAAGAATATCGCTTGGGATAAAGAGAGATTACGCCACTGTTTATGACAGATTGAAGGCTATTAGCAGCCATATTTTACTGGAACACTGGAAGTGCTCTGAGTGTTCTCCAATTCATGTCATCATTTCCACACGAACACAATAACCATTGTTAGTAAATCTGTATCCTCTGTTGTTTTATCTGAGTGGATTTTGTCTATGTTTTTCATTGTTACTGGCAGACCCAAATACACACGCACTAATACACAATCTCAACCTCATTCACAATCACAGTTTCTCCTAGCGGTTCCCCAGACATGTGGTCCTCTCAGTGAGATGAGGTAATTATGTTAGGTATCTGCTGTCAGGTGGTTTTCCGTAATACATGTCACCGTCAGTGTGGCTTTGATGTGTGACAGTTATTAGTTGGGAATAAATGTTAATAACTCCATATGTCCCTCTCAACATGTGACCTTCTGTAAAGCCAGAGGGGCTTCATACAACCAAACAATCTTTATTATCAGACAGAGAGATAACAAGTATTGTTTGGCTAGTGCTTTTTGAATATCCCTTATTGTGTCAGATTTCTATGCAAACAAACATGGAGGGTCAGTCAAGTTGCACTGATTTAATTAGATTCCGACACTTACCTGACTATTTCAGCACAATTAAATATCTTCAAAACAACATTTTTCATACATTTTCTGATGAAAATATATAAGTGTAAAACTCATCACCATGATGGTAGTGTGTTATGTGTGTTTGCTATGTGGTGACAAAATTAAGTGCTTTTTACTGTTACCACATTTTTAGGTTTTATGTTGATGTAGGTGTTTTTTTTTAGAATAAGCTGTTGCTTATTCACAAATAACAAGAAAGCCCTCTATCAAGACTGCATGGAAAATCAAATATTGTCTGAGTATGTGTAAGCAATCTTGACCCATCATAATGCTGAATCCACCATTTTGTCCGCCAAAAAATATCAGAAAGGAAAGTAAATTAACTTTAGTGGACTTAAAAAGTTGTGTGTACTGACATCTTTTCATGATCTTCAGAAATCATTCTAATATGCTTATTTGCTACTCAAGAAACATTTATCATTTTTGTGGAAACCGTGCTATATTTAATCTTTTTTTTTTTTTTTTTTTTTTTGTCTGGATTCTTCAGGATTTTATGCATCCTTGCTAAATAAAAACATTCATTTCCTAAGAACTAAATCTTACTGACCCCAAACCTTTGAATAAGTCTACAGTCAATTTAAAGGCAATAGTCTATTTTTCATAATTTTTATCATCCACCAGTTTGACATTGCATGGAAAAGTAGCAACACGCATCTCTTCAACAAGACACATAATTAGAGGAACGTTTGATGGCCACATCATAAACAGTAGGTACTGTATGTGACCAGTAGCATGCCAGAGGTGAACACTTAAGGCTGCGTTTCTCAGCAAAGTATCCATGAGCAATAACAAGAGCAATAGCCATAGCAAACATAACTATCGTCTGGATCATATAAGGACAGAGTTATTAATAATGCATTGGGTACATTCAGGTGGGGGGTTTGTGTGAGGGGTCACTTGTTCTCTATCTGTATTCCAGACACGTAGTGTTCCAAATGAAGCCTTGAGGTAGAAGGTAAAGCCCAGTATGAAAACACAGACAGAGGGAGACCACCTCCAGTAGCCCACCTGATTCTATAGCCAACGGTTTGATAAGCAGCACATGAGGATGAAAAGACAAATCAATGGTGGTCTGTTAGTGCCCTGAAGGCAGATCCCTGAAACAGACACAACATTTCACATGCAGCGAGAGCAGTCAGTCTAAACGATTATGCAAAGGCGAGGGGACGCACGGAGCATGCAGAATCACCGCTTTGGCCTGCTGTGGCCGGTCAGGCAGAAGATCTCTGGACTGTGATGAGTGCACAGGAGCTAATGAGCACCAGATGTAAACAACAGCGTCCGCACTGGGTTTGTGCTTTTTAAAATGGGCTGAGAGATCTCTAATGTAGCTAAGTTAAAACAAGACAGAAGCTGACAAACAAATGGCTTACAAATTCAAGCAAATACCTTTGGGTTCAGCCGGTTAATGCAAGGCCATGCATAAAAAATGCTGACTGAAAGTTTAACTTAGGAAGATGTGAATGGTGCTTGTCTATGCAAACGTTTGGCAATGCTGTTGTACAGTAGATGGTTGCCAGGGCATTGTCATGTGGTTAAAGCAGTGGTCGCTAGCTAGTTAAGAGAACAATCCCAAATCTCTGTGAGATTCTAGGACCAGATTAAAAAAAATAAATATATAAAATAGAAATCAGCTTAAATTCTTTCTATTTTTTTTTCTTATTGGATATTGCAGTGTTTATTATATTGTACATGACTTATCTTTGCACATCATAATTGTTTATTTATTTTTAAATATTCAAAGAAAAGTATAGATATGACTAAACACACACAAAATAGGCACTATTACTTAGAACAGAGTCAAAATGATAATTAGAAGGTGTTTTTTTTTTCTTTTTACAATAATTACACAAGGTACACTTTTAAACGTAAAAAAATAAAAAAATAAAAAAATAAATAAAAAACTTTTTTACACCTTCTGTTTCACGGCAATGCTAAGAAAGACATTTCTTAAGGTCCATACTGTGGAAGCCAACAGTCACCAAAAGTATGTGGTTACCAATGTTCTTTAACAAAAGAAAGAGATGCATAAACGATTCTGGGTTTGATGTGTCATCATGACATTTGTGCTCCTGTATCATTAGATATTTTGAAATCGCATGCAATATTACATTAATTATATTATTATGTAAATATGTTTAATGACTAAATACTGCAAACGATATGTATAACCAAGACCTTGTAAAAACTGGTTAGATCCACATATTGTGAAATCTGAACACCTTGTTTAACTTCCTCATTTCTTCTCCCAGTAAACACCTCCACACCTGTGTGTACACACTGTAAGGACTTCAAACTCATTATCTGAGTGTAGCGCGGTAAGACTGTAACCTACAGAGCGATCATTATCCTGGCACGCTAGTGTTCATGCAACATGACTGGCATGTATGCTAATTTAACGAGAGCCACCCTCTGTTATTTCCTCATTTAAATATGCTGAACACTAAATCTGCTATTTAACACATGCTAGCGTTAAAATCTCTCCTTTTACAAGTGAAAACTTTAATCCCAGCTTGTAAAAACTGATAACGCTATTAACATATTTGTGTTTTGACTGCATGCTCAGTGAGATTGGAAGATACAAATTCCATTCCAGGTCGCTTCCATTTAAATAACATGTTAGGATATCAATGTGAAAGTGAAAAAGTGAAAGTGCATTTGCCTGTCTACATGTATGCACATGGCCAAAAGTGTGCTGACACCTCCTCCCAAATTACAGGTATGAAATTCCATTCAAAACAAATCTTAGTAAATTCTAGAGAATTGTGTGCTTCCAACCTACAGCAGATGGAACGGTTGGGGAGGGTCTTTCCTGCTCCAGCATGACGATGTTCCTGTGCACAAAGCGAGGTCCACAAAGAAAGGATTTACTGAATCTGCTGTGGAAGAACTTGACTGGCTTAATGTTTTTGTGTCTGAATGGGAGCAAATCCCTGTAACCATTCTTCAACATGTAGTGGAAAGCCTGGGAAGCCAAAAGTATGTATGCATGTGTTTGTTTTATCTCTATATTGCTGATTTGCAGCATATCACTGGTCTGGGAAATGAGACGTACGATCAGCCTCATTTGTGTCTGCTCAGAAATTACATCTTGATGACTTTAATTAATTTAAGCACATTCATACTCACAAGCCGCCACATACTGAAAGAGCCCTGTATGCACATGTGGACATGGACGATAAGCCCGCTGAAAGTTTTGGCCTTTTTGGCCTGTGTGTGTGTGATGAGATAAATATTACAGTCCTAAGGTTCTTTAAGTAAATCCTGCGGTAATGGGATTGCACTTCGTCCTGGCTGCACCAGTGGCGCTGCTGCCCACTGAGTATGAACAGTCTGCAGCAGAGCTATGGAGAACTGCAGTTATTTTGTCACTCTATGCTAAAAGTAAAATAAAATAAAAATCATGTGAAATGTCAGAAACTGTTTAAAAAAGTATTGAAAGGTATCTTAAGACACTGACTGATGTGTAGAGTGTGTTTTCTGTTCATATATCGGTAATTTTTTTTTTCCATTTTGATGTATTTTCCATGTGCTAACCAAGTGAAATGTATTCTGAACAGGTGGAACTATTACGTCACTGGACTGACCATTTTGTCTCCTACTGCTTTGTGTGCAGGTAATTGTTTCTTTATCATATAGCGTTTAAGAATTTGCTCAGCTTTTTCAGTTGTGTATTCACTGAATTGATGAGTAAATGTTTTGTGCTAACTGTGTTTCTTAAAGCACTCAATTCATGGTTGTACTAAATTATGTCATGTGTTGTTTTCATTAACTTTGCATATACAGAGTTTCATAGAATAATTTATGTAAGGTGTAATTTATGCATCTCTTTCCATCCATTACTTTATATTCGCTCTTTCTATTCATGTTATTCCTAACTAATTTAAAAATATCTTATACAATAACTTACTTTTAAGAATAAAAGACAGAAACAAAAGACTACATTGAATTGTTTCAAAAGTGTGTTTAATCGTCCTGGAGAAATTACCATATTTCAGATTCATGTTTTATTTGTGTCTGCTGTTTTGTTTATAACACCATCATGTTTAAATGTTATATTAAGTGCAGCAGAGCTATGTAGAACTGCTGTGGGTGGAAACAAAGTCACTGAACTTACCATTTTGCCTCCTACTACTCTGTGTACAGGCATAAAATAAATTATAATGTCATCTATTATCTAAGCTAAAGGTCACATATGACCAATATCACACTCGTAACCATGTGATATCATGGAATATGTCACTAAAATCACCATCACAAGCACACCCCTTTCCCAATACCAAACTATTACTAAATACTACTATTAATTATATCAAATACTATTTATAGAATAATAATATTTAAATTACAACAACAGCCATCATGATAGTTGCTAAGTTATAATGCATTGCCTTCAGCCGAAACTAAAGGTGTTCTCAATAAATTCTCAATAAATTAGAATGTTGTGAAAAGTTCATTTATTAACTCTTTATTAATTGTGAAATAAATTCAGTTCACACAGACTGAAGTAGTTTAAGTCTTTGGTTCTTTTAATTGTGATGATTTGGCGAGAGGAAGAGAGACTTCGGCTCCTCAAATTAGGTAAGACAAAAAGTTGTATTTTTCGCATCAGGTTCATTGGCTTGCCATAGCAATTTAAGGTGGAATATGTGACAATCGGTCTGGTCTGGTCTGTGTCTTCCCGGTGGGTTCGGGTCCAGATTTCAAATAATAGACGGGTCCGGGTAGGCATTTCTCGGATCTACACGGGTCCGGATCCAGCTTTTGAAATAATAGACCTCTAGCACAACCATCCGAGAGAACCGCAGCCTAATGAGGTTTGTCAAGCAAAATCAATTTAAGAATTTGAGTGAACTTTACAAGGAATGGACTGAGGCTGGGGCCAAGGCATCAAGAGCCACCAGACACAGATTTGTCGAGGAATTTGGCTACAGTTGTCGTATTCCTCTTGTTAAGCTCCTCCTGAGGCGTCTTACCTGGGCTAAGGAGAAGAAGAACTGGACAAAGTCCTCTTTTCAGACGAGAGCAAGTTTTGTTTTTCATTTGGAAACCAAGGGCCTGGAGTCTGGAGGAAGGGTGGAGAAGCTCATAGTCCAAGTTTCTTGAAGTCCAGTGTTAAGTTTCCACAGCCTGTAATGATTTGGGGTGCAATGTCATCTGATGGTGTTGGTCCATTGTGTTTTTTTTTGGAAACCAAAGTCACTGCACCCGTTTACCAAGAATTTTTGGAGCACTTCATGGTTCCTTCTGCTGACCAGCTTTTAGAAGATGCTGATTTCATTTTTCAGCAGGATTTGGCACCTGCCCACACTGTCAAAAGCACCAAAAGTTGGTTAAATGACCATGGTGTTGGTGTGCTTGACTGGTCAGAAAACTCACCAGAACTGAACCCCAGAGAGAATCTATGGAGTGTGGTCAAGAGGAAAATGAGAAACAAGAGACCAAACAATGCAGATGAGCTAAAGGCCACTGTCAAAGAAACCTGTGCTTCCATACCACCTCAGCAGTGCCACAAACTGATCACCTCCATGCCACTCCAAAATGAGGTGGTGATTAAAGCAAAAGGAGCCACTACCAAACAAGTATTGAGTAAATGTACAGTAAACAAACATACTTTCCAGAAGGCCAAAAATTCACTAATGAAGTATTCTAATTTCCTGAGATTGTGATTTGGTGGGTTTTTGTTAAATGTGAGCCTAATTCGTCACAATGATAAGAACCAAAGACTTAAACTAAACTGCACTGAATTTATTTAATAAACAAGTTTCACAATTTGAGTTGAATTACTGAAATAAATGAACTTTTTCCATGACATTGTTATTTATTGAGAAGCACCTGTATTTGCACTGGAAAAACTAATTAGTGAGACCAAAGATTGTCTTTTAGATTTACCCAAAACAAATTATATCTTATGTTTAACTACTATTGAGACATCCGAGCCAGCGGCAAATTCCATAAAGTCTGGCCGAGGTGAGGCAGGTCTCGTCCACGACACTCTGCAAAATGAAAAATGCTGCAAGCGGAGTAATAAAAAAAAAAAAAACCTTAAGATTTGATTCGAGAGCCATAAAGAACTGTTGTGTGTGTGCACAACGATCTGGGCCCGGTTCCCCAAAATGTTCTTATCGCTAAGAAGTTCTTAACCTATTCGTAAGCTCTCTCTTAGCGTTATGTGAGCTCAAGACGCTAGTCACCGCCACTGTGCAGCAGTCTTTAGAAATCAGCGCAGTACAAGTCAAACTATGGTATGACAACAATGATTTTATATTGCGGACATTTTAAGACTCATAATAAAATATTTATGCAATGGATACAGGCCTATTTATGAAGTTGACTTTATGTGGTATCAGAACTAATATGGTGGTAATTAGCCTAGGCTATTTCATAATGTCATTAAAGCATTTAAATTGGCAATCTCTTTTGATAATTAAAATCTAGCAAACGATTTGGCTCTAAATGACTAAGATCTATAAATGGGTAAGCATGGTGGTGTCCAGTAAGTGACCAACTATGGCAGCGATCCAACGTGTCCTTGTATTGAATCATAGACGGCGCCGGCCGTGGAGCTGTTTAGTCCATGTCAGTTTTTATATTCGGCAAAACTTAAGCCCTTTTGACATTTTGCCTGATGTGGCTATGTTTAAAAAAAAAATGTCTCCCAAGACAACTCATTATGGAGCTGCTGGACCTTCTCAGACCTGAAGTCCAGCTGCTTGCAGTGCTACGTTTTTTTCCTATAGAGGGAGCTTCATCGATGTCATGGGAGAGGGCTATGGCCTAAGCAAAACCTCAGTTTTGAGGAGCGTCCACACTGTCACCAATGCCCTTCTGTGCCATGCCAGGGATTACATCCTGGTGGATGGCACACTCATCCCTATCGCCAATTCATCAGTGATTAATCAGGCGTACATATCGTGAAAGGGATACGTGGCCATAAACGTGCATGTTAAAGTGGACCATAGGTGTGTGATCTCTGAACTGGTGGCAAGGTCCAGCAAATCTTCAAGTTCCTCTGACTAAAAGCTTGGTTCCCATTTTTACGTTGCTTCCCACCATAGTCTGTATCTAACTCTCTCTCTCTGTTCATTGTAGATAGGTTGCTTTTTACTACTAATACATTAACCAATGGCAATCAATAACGTATTAAACAGAAGTAACTGCAGCTTTTATATTATTACCATTAATATAAAAGTGTATTACACAATTTTTAGAAGTCGTTAAACCCATGTCAAGAAGCGGCACAAGTGGCACAATGGGATAAGGAGGGTGGAAGATTAGCGAGGGATACCCGGTTCATCTAACCGTCACAACATATCTTGTGAAAATATTACTGACCATTTGAGAATTTAATTTATAGTCTATATTTTACTGATAACTTAAACTATGTTAAAATAAATGTCACTGGAATAATTTGATGAATGTTTCATTTGCATAGAATGTGTTGTCTTTCTTTACGCTGTAATGCACCTTCGCGTGAAGTGGAAAATCGATTCCTGAGCAATCGATGCCAACTGATTCAGCACTCTCAATCGGGACAGCGCCTATGTAGCGTCGGACGTAAGAGGCAGTGTGCTAAGAAGCTTCCTAAGGGACACTTAGGGGAATGCACTTAGGAACATAAACAACTTTGGTAAGATATATCTTTCGAGGTCTTCTTAGCACACTAAGAGTGAACGTTATCAGGGAACCGGGCCCTGAGTGGTTTATGAGGAGACATATTTCAGTAATGACACTAATTTTTGTTTAATCTAAAAATGTACAAAGTTTTCTGTGAGGGTTAGGTTAGGTGTAGTGTTGGTGTAGGGTGATAGACAATACAGTCCGTACAGTATTAATATCATTATGCCTATGGAGAGTCCCTGTCTATCAATCCATCCATCCATCCATCTATTGACTGACAGAGTGGCTTTAAATTCTCAGTGAGTGAGAACAGGCTGTTAATGTACTTTAAATTTTAACTAACATTAACTATTGCTAAAGGGCAATTCTGTAATTAGGTTTATTTAATCTAAATGCAACATTTGTGTATTGGTCACCTGCTAAGGCTATTACTCTAAATCCACTGTACAAATGTAACAAATTATTTCTTTCTTCCAGGATATTTTCATGCAGTATGACCATCCACATGACTACTAAAGGTAACGGTGCTTGTAGGGTCTCGTAAATTGTCCTTTATTAGCTGCTCACTGGAGTAACAAACATCTGCGTGTGATTTACTCTGTGCTACACAGAAATCAATAAAGCGTATGAAAGCTGAAGTCTCTCATTCTTTCATGGCTGCCCTTTAGCCTGAATGGCTCATAAAATGAGCGGATCAAAGAAAACTTGAAGCAGATTTGTAGTTTAACACAGTGCACTGTTTTTAGTGTGTGCTTTGCTAATGCTGGAGCCATTGTCAAAAAACACAATGACTATAATGAGACATGAATATCAAACATTTACACAACACTGACAATATCATGAGAGAATGTAGATCAAAGTATTTGAAGAACATTAGCTTTCACATATTCACAGTGAAATGACTTCAGCATGCAAAACATCTAAGTTCGAAGTAGAGCTTGAGCATGAATGTCACTACCATCACTGGAAAAACAACAAAAGCCAAACTCATTAAATAGCATTAGTGTGCTGTCTTGACCTGCCCACTTATAACAATTTTACTATTTTATGTTTCAGTTTAAATTGTTTTTGTCTGACATTGTCTATTTGTAGCACCATGAGAAGATATTATTCTTCTGTTTACCTAGATACTTGCTGATAAGAAATCTCTCTTATCTTGGCATTACAGTATTGGAATATTTTGGAACAATTTTCTAACTTCAATTCATACTACTACAATTTATAACTTCAAACCGTTTCTTCTGAGTCCATAATCCATAATAGTTGCCTCTCCATTCAAAATGTGATCTAGTCTAAATAAGGAAAGAAATATGCATCCAAAAATGACATATGAGAATGGTGTTGCGCATGCGCCAGTGAGTCTTGTGAAACCCAGTGTTTGTTAAAAGGAGCAATGGAAGCAAAGTTTCCTTACTTTAGCAAAGGAAAACCAGTCTCCTCTTGGCTTATATCAAAATCCTTTGACATTCTTCTTTACAAATCCTCATTTTGTACTTTTATTTTGTGACTGTTGTTTGGTTTAGATCTCTCCCCTGTACTTCTGCGTTTGTCACTTATGAGTGGCGCATGAGCAAAACCGACCTCATATATCATACGCCCAGGACTGCTTCTGTTTACAACAGTGAACACAAGCTAGATTAAAGTGATTATTACATTTTAAATATGGCTATTTTTCTTTAAAAAAAATGCATCAATTCACTACAGGAGGACTTTGTTCACCCCTGGAGCTGTGCGAGACATTTTTATTATGAATGGGTGCTTTTTATTTAACTTTGGACTGATGCACCGCAACACCCACTGAGTGCTATTAAACAGCTTGAAAGATCAAATACTATTTTTTTATATAACTCTGACTGGATACACCTGAAAAAAGAAAGTCATAAACACCTAGGATGACTTGAGGTTGAGTAATTTATGGGCTAATCCCTTTAAGAATATCTTAATGATGGATTTGTTTCTTACACAACTTTTGGTTTCACAATATGTTAACTAATGGACTGGAGTGGTGTGGATTACTTGTGGATTATTATGATGTTTTTATCAGCTATTTGAATTTCATTCTGAAGGCACCCATTCACTGCAGATGATCCATTAGTCAGCAAGTGATATAATGTTTTATCTCTCCAAACCTGCTCCCATGAAGACACAAACACATCTACATCTTTGAGTTTTTTTATTTATTTATTTATTTATTTATTTTTGTAGTGGACCAAAGCAAAAGGCTGCAAGTGCTTAGCTTGTTACACTGTGAAATCCTTAAATTGCCTAGAAAATATTGACAGTCTCAGTGAATATTTGGTAGAACATGTTTTAGACAATACAACTGGTGTGGAGTGTTTTCTGTGGCCACTGAGGACATTTCTAAACCTCTCCACCGGCAGTTTGGTCCACTCTTTTGTAAAATGATTCAGTTCTCTGTGATTTGAAGGGTGCCCTGTGCCAAATGCTGTTTTCCAATCTCTCCATTGATATTCAACAGAATATAAATCGGGCCACTTCAGAGCACTTCAGCGTTTATTCTTCATCCATCCCTGGGTATTTTCGAGCTTAGGGGTCAATGCTCTAGTGGAACATGACCTTCAATGGAGACATGGTGCTGCATAATGCAGAGGTCATCTCCTGATTTAATGTTGCCATGCACATATTCAAGATAATGAAACGTATTCAAATATTTTAAATCCTAGAATAAACATCTATTCACTGCCTAGAAGTCTAGTGGATTTCTGTCAACATTGTAAGGTAAACACACGTACGACAAAGAAGATGAAGAATAACACTATTTAATGATCCATATTGTAAATTCCAACAATCCAACATACACACCGATGAAACCCAACCCGTTTCTACAAGATGGAAGAATTAAAAGTAATGTTTGGGTATCAATCGATACAACAAACTTGTAGTGTTTCTTCTTGACAGGTAAGCTAAGGTTAAATTTAGAAGTATTTATAACATGCCTTTAATTACAAGCAGTCTACTTTTACCTGTTGGGACATGCCTTCACTTTTATAGTCCTGTAAGAGGTTTGTGATGTTTGAGTTGGGGGATGGTGCATGAAAGCACCGTTTGCAAAGGTTGTTAAAAAATAGTTTATTTCTGAAGTTCCACTAGATTACATTAGTACCACATAAACTATATACCCTAGTGCTACAATATTGAAATTGTAGCAAATTAAACCTTCTCAATAGAGTGATTAACAATAAAAATTAGTAGGCTTTAAACATTTAATGACCATCAGTTGATAAATATTTTGCTGTTCTAACCAGGGGATCAAACCCAAGATAGCAAACAAGTGAGTGTGAACAGAGGCTGAGCGACAGCTCGCTGGCTGAAGAGCACTGCTCAACACCTTCAATCTGTCACTGCCTTGACAGAATTACAGTTAAATGCTTCTCATTGAAAATGCCAGGGCGCTGCTGGCCGCTCGCGAACACAGACAGATACACCTTGTTTTCATGAAGTGGAGAAGAGCTTCTCTCTATGGATGCTCATTTTAAGCCACTCCAGTTTTGATCCGCCATGTCTGAATGATTTCAGTCAGTGTGTGTGACTCTGGAGGCGGATTGAGGATAAATGTGAAGGTGTGTGTGTGAATTGTCTTCTCCACTGGAGATGATGTGTTTTATAGTAGATGCTTATTGTTGCTCAGGGACTGATTTTGCACCTGACTGTTGAACTCTGCTGCTGAAGCTCAACGTCTACAGAAACTACTATAATGGATAACATACTGAAAACATGTTCTTACAATAATTTTTAAAGGGGTCCTATTGTTCTCTTTTGCAAAGTCTTGATTTCGTTTTGGGGGTGTACTAGAACAGGCTCTCTTACTAGGTTGTTCAAAAAAACACATTCTTTTTCACATAGGCCTATTATACATTATTACAACACCTTTCTTCCCAGTCTGACATGAACGGCTAGAAGAGGTCCTGTATCAAATAAAGGCGTATACCATACCATAGCCGCCTGCAAGCTTCAGTGTAAATATTGTCAAAATCAAATAAATTGAAACCCTGATGATTGTAACCACTCTAAGTTAATATGCCTTGGGAAAGCTAGTGTGTCTCTGACATAGTGAAAACACTCGTTGCGTTCTCTAGTGCAGATCAACCAGGTCTCGTCCCTTTCATCTGTATTTGTGATATCACACATCCTGGAAAATATGCGTTGTAGTTCAAATGAGTCAGTCATTGTAGTTTTTGAAATTAGATTTCTGTAAAATGTCTTCTTTTGTAGTGGATTTTGAGTTTTGCAACTTTGCAGATCTTTTTTATGGTCAAACAACAACACTACTGACTAACTAAAGTTGAACAAGAGAAACAACATAATAGTTCACTAATTAATAATAATAATAAAGGTTTTTATCTTCAACCATTTTTCCTCTAAATGCAGAGAGAGTTGAGAGTGCACACAACTACCAGATAGGTAAAATTAAGTAAAGCAATGGTCAGAAAATGTATTCATTTGAGAAGAGAAAAAAATAATAACAAAAAACCTTTAAGTATAAATAAACAGCATGACAATGACAGACAATTATGCATAACTATTAAGAAATTGCAATGATGTTAAAATATGATTTATCACACTGTCCTAAATGTACAATTTTCAATAACCGAAATATCTGCAGTCAGTTGTTTAGCTGTTAGTGCATCTCAAGGTTTTATCATAAAATGTTCAAATTTTTGGTTGTAAAACGATTTTATACAACTTGTAGAAATACATTCTGATGCCAGTGATTCGGCAACAGTGTGATTCACTAATTCAAGTGCATGATTTTACTTGCATCCACCACAGCTCTCTACAAATATCAATGTCATTAGGGTTGGTGTTGGTGCAGTGGATAAGACACATGCCTTTGGTGTGAGAGACCCAGATTCAAATCCACTGAGAGATACCAATGTGTCCCTGAGCAAGACACTTAACCCCTAGTTGCTCCAGAGGCGTACGACCTCTGACAAATATAGCAATTGTAAGTCGCTTTGGATAAAAGTGTCAGCTAAATGAATAAATGTAATTTAACCAATAATAAAAAACACACAAATACTTATCAGCTCATACTGTAAAACAGCGTTACAGCAGAGAAGATCATTTATGTAATTTATTCTTATATACATTAGTTAACGTGTTATTTTTACATAAACCTTTTTAGGTTTTCTTGCCAAACGGAAATGTATTGTTTAACTGGATTTAATTACTCAGAGATGGGGCACCCTGTGGCACCCACATCCCAGAAACAACCCTCTGGAAACATCATGTCTGGTCTCTAGACGGGAAGTGGAGGTTTTAGGTGACCTACCCCAAGAGGTAGTGGACACTACCACTTCAGCGAAAGCACTGTCTATGATACACGCTTACGCTGAGAAGGCTAAATCCTCCATGGAACCTCGCTATACCATCTTGGGACCTAGACAAATCTCAGAAAAATGGTTGCAGGAATTTCATTTTTCATGGTATCTACTTTAGATTTGAAATGAAACTCATGAGATGTGACTTACCACCCATTACTTTTCTAGACTGCTCCAGGACTGATTTCATGTATTTAATATGAATGAAAAAAATGAATATATAATAATTTCATGCAGGGTATCAGACCCGAACCAGACAAATTAAAGATTCAATCAGGAGCATGGTTGAAACATGAGGGTCCGAATTCCACAGAAAGGCTCAAGATAACTTGATGTAGTAAATCAAATCCTAGCACCACAAGACGGAAGCAAGTCCACTAACTAGCAGTTGAACAGCTTTCAACATTAGAACAAAATAACAATTGTTGACAATTCCAATTCAGAAATTTGTGGCAAGTAATCAAAACTGATGGTCAAAGGGTTGCATAGCATGACCATCACATGTAAACCTATGATAGAATGACAACCCCCCCCCCCACCCCCCCACCTAGAAGAAAATAACCAGCTTGAAATTCCTTTAAGGGGACCTTTTAACCTCTGGTCTTGCACTGAAACTGTCTTTTACAGATATAGATGCACCAAAATGAACTCAAAAAGACTGAATATCAGTCCATGGCTTAACTACATATTATATATGTAACCCACACATGTGACAATCATAATCACTTATTGTGTATGTCTTTTTAAAAAACTATTGAATAGCTTAAGGATTCAAATTCATGTTTAGTATGTGTGTGTTTGAATCTTCTTGCTTGAATCGTTTCTGACAATCAATTATTTGTCAGAAGTATCATATTCTTGTTATAGGAATCATGTCCAAAAATATACACTGCAAGAGCGGGAAAATATGGACCACATGATTGATAAGATAACATTTGATTTATCTATGGGTCTGGAGAAACATCACAACACACCAAGTGAAGACAATATCTAATCGTTCAAGACAACATGCGAGGTGTGGACGAAAGGTCAGTTTAAATACTCAGGACACCATCAAATTTTGCTCTTAGCTTTTGCTTTAGCTCTTAGCAATGCTTTTTGTCATTACATGCTTTCTTTGAGCGCTGTTCCAGCATGCATCGGCCTACACGCCTGCTGCTACTTAGGCACGATGAGGAAAAACACCACCTAGTCTTGTCAAACTTTACTTCTGTTCTTTTACTTTAGTTTCTTTGCTTTTCTGTTGAGAGTTTTGTAACTTCGCGCCTCTGAGTCTGACCTCGAGTGCCCACCTAAAACTACAACCAGCCTACAACTCTGCATCTTCAGACAACGCCAAACCCTGGGCTTCCCAAGACATCACTTCGACGACTACTGAACTTCCAGCCAATCAGCA
This sequence comes from Carassius gibelio, assembly GCF_023724105.1. Taxonomy (NCBI): domain Eukaryota; kingdom Metazoa; phylum Chordata; class Actinopteri; order Cypriniformes; family Cyprinidae; genus Carassius; species Carassius gibelio. The sequence continues at coordinate 5,615,893 of NC_068375.1, read as the reverse complement.
ACTTCGGGAAACCCCTTTTTCAACGACAACAAAAGGAACCCACTTTATTCCAATGCACAGTGGCGTAGCCAGGGGAGGGGCCATGGGGGCACTGGCCCCTCCTGAAAACTGATTGGCCCCCCAGTGTGCCCCCACCCTTCTACTTGTCTGTCACTCACAAATTCAAATAATAATCTTCTATTAGCGAGTTGCAGTGCAAGAAGTGTTTGGTACTAACTTTAATGTCTTTCAGTGTTAGACAGACCAGGTTCGATGACGATGTTATCTCCTAGAGCAGACCAAGATGCTAATCATTATATTTACTATGCTCCTCTGATGCTGAATGTAAAAGGGGTTTACTGCGTTACGATTTACTTTTTTTTTTTTTTTGGCCGAATGCGCCGATATAGGCAACAACGCAATTTAAAGCAATGGTTTAAAAAAAGTATAATAGCAATTCTAATAAAGTCATTATTGAATCATGCAGTCGATTAGCGACTTTTTTCACTTAAGTGAGGTGACGAAACAAATCGTATAATGTTTATCTAACGCTCCACACTTGAGACTTTTTTTTATAGTCTATGGGTGAGACACATGCAAAAACATTGTTTTTTTTTAATGGTCAATTTTGAGATTTGGGGCTGTTTGTCTTCAATAACATGTCTTCTTTCAGAACTTGTGGTGAAAAAAAAAGTCCAAAATACACATATAGGTCTTTATTTTTCTACACCTTTAATCTATTTGCGTCTGTAGATTTCTCATAAATTCAGTTGCCGTTCTAAAATCACCATGGTGCTCCGCGATTGCTGTCTGCACCCTGGAAAGCTCTCTCTCCCCCCCTTCACAGACGTTATTGACAAAACGTCATTTGATGACACCCAGAAACATTCTCAAATTAAAAGTCATACATAAATATTTAATGCATGATTAAATAGCAAAATAAATAACTAATACTAAAATAACACTGGACTAATTAAGCTATTCTAAACTGTTTTTTATAGGATCCACATATTTTACATGTTAAACTAAAGCTACCTTTTTGAACAAGTAGCTTTCTAACAAAGTATGGTTATATGATATTTTTAAATCAATATGCTCAAGATTAATTAGCCTTGACATAAGTAGATTTTGTTTATTCATCAATGAAAATTTACTGCAACTGTTGCTATGCAAATTGAATGGGATGTGGATGATAAACAAAAACAATTTATTATATTAAATTTATATTATATTAATTCATTAATTGTGTATTTATTTCTATGAATTATTAATGTTATTCTGCATTTATATAAATACGGCTATTATATATATATATATATATATATATATATTATATAAGGCTATTATAAATAAATTATATTATTATTATTTGTGAGTTGTACACTATTCATACATTGGATTATTTTATTTATTGCAGTTTTTCTTTCACTTTTGTAAAGTGAAAAGTTAATACAACTTTTGTATGGCCCCTCTTGTGCCCCCTAGTTGAAAAAATCCTAGAATCGCCCCTGCCAATGCAGCAAGTAGATTCAACAGGAGACATTTCCTTTCTCTTCTGTTTGAATGTGGACAGATGTGTTCTTCCCATCTCCAGAATGTAAGCTACTGGCAGTCAGAGGCAAAGTATTTATTCAAAGATTATTTATTTGAATTCTGGTGGCGGCTTGTGATGCACGCTGTGACGCACCTGTCAGCTGATGGAGGCGGAACTTAGCGATCACCTTTCTTCTTTATTTGTTTTATTTTTCAACAGTTTTCATATGTGTGAGTGTGTCTATGTTGAATGTGCCTGTATCTGCATGATTACTATATGTTTGAGTGCAAATCAGCTCTCTATTACTGTGTAATCACAGCTATCAATGTAAATGTCATCTATATGAATACAGTGCAAATGATTTCAATGTTAAGTCAATGTAAAGACGCATTTACGCGCGTCTGGAGATCTCGCGGCGCGAATGAGGCATTTAGCGTGGCGCGGTAGATGCGAATTCGTGCTTTTGTGCATTTTTGCATTTGACGCGAATTGGAAAAATTAGAAAGATTTAAAAAGTTGAAAAATTTGAACTTTGGCGTCAATTCGTCCCGCGTTAACCAATCAGGAGCCTGCTCAGGAGTCACTCATTCAACATGGAGGAACGACTGATGTTGTCAGTGAGCAGTCAACAGGAGCTATATGACACAAGTATCATACACAAGTTCATATTTCAGGAATAAAAAGGACTTTGCTTGGAAGAGTGTGTTGTAAATACACATTTAACTTTTGAGTCACGTGCACGTTTATCGACCCGCTGCCTTCCCACCGATTTTTACAACTATTTTCCCTCTAATATAGCCTACAGCAACTTTTCGCTAACAAGATAATCTGTTTATTCAGAGGACGTGTGCAGAAAAAGTGCAAAAGCCCCGAATGCTCGATCAACATCAGCTATCTTGCAACCAGACAACCGCCTAGCACTTGCCCCTCCCACAAGAAGGGGATTTCATCTCAGTCGCGCGTCAATTTCGCTTCAAACTCTTGCTTTCTATGCATGTCTATTTCACTCTAGACGCGCAAATACATTCAAAATGTGCAAGCGGCAAACTAGACGCAGAAGATGCGAATTTGACATTCTAATCACATTTGGTATGAACGCAGCATAACAGGTTAAATCAATTTGAAATGGGGTTGGGATAGGGAGGCTGGGAGGGAACACAAGAGGCTCAGGGATTCAGGAGGGTCAGGGCTGGGAAGACAGATAATTCACTAAATAAGGGTCTTGAACTTATTGTGGCCGACAGTGTATGGACTACATACACACATTTGTGAGGAGACAGAGAATGTTTTCTGACTGAAAATGCAGAACAGGAGAGAATGGTGTTTGTTTATTTTGCCAAGTGGAAACTGGGGTTTGGTTCTGATGCAATAACGGATATTGACTTTATTTTTGTCCTCTCTCTGCTGCTCATGTAAAGCTTGTTGATGCTGTTTTGCACTGTAAAAAAAAAAAATAATAATATATATATATATATATATATATATATATATATATATATATATATATATATATCTGTCTGTCTCAGGGCTCTAGACTAACTTTTCACACTGTGCACAAAAGTTAGGTGCACTCAATATTTCGAATTTCAGGTTTTTCAAGTTAAAACCATCAATTTAGCCTTCTCAAATCATCCCAACTTGCCTAAAATAAAATCTATAGATATTAAACAGTTTAAGCATATAACAATGTTTAAACATTAGACCCAGATACATGTGCGCTACATCCAATACTTTGTGCTGAGATGCTTCAGGACATTGAAATGCCAGCGTGATCACTTGCATTTTTTTCAGTGGATACACCGTCATTTTTGCTCATAAAGGTAAGCGTAATACATCATTTGTAACTGCAAAGGGTCTACTTTTATTTGTGTGCACTCATAATATCAACAAAGCATTGTGCTTTCTGCCGTGTCGTCTTTAACATGAGTACAAAAATGAACTGAAGCTCAGTGAAAATATGCCTCATAGATATGATAAATCCCCCTGTCACATTTATGGTATTTACTTTTGCCGGTGCTTTGTGGCTAGCTTAAGCCCATTGTGTGTATTTGACCGCAGAACTGTTCAGCTGCACTGCAGCGGGACACTAAACACCGTTGAGTCGCTCTTGACAGTCGCGGAAGTACGGTCACGTGTTGTTTCTACTTGTGCAGCATTTTTTTTCCATCACTAATTGATGGATGTCTAAAATATAAAAGGACTATGCCGTGAAAATTGGGCTAAGATGCAGGGCTCTAGTGTCTGTTGTTGAACCACAGGGAGACTTTCAGAGTAGCGGAGACTTTTTTTTCCCCATCAAACAGCTGGTCTCACCGGTGAGACCTCTGATTTTTTTAGTCGCACCATTGAAAAATGAGGTCACACTCTAGAGCCCTGTGTCTGTCTGTTTGGTTATCTTTTTCCCCATTTAGTTTATTCATATATAATATTTTTTCCCCATTTATTGCATTTATTCTACATAAATCTATACATATAAAGAAAACAATAATAACAATATTGAATATTGCAAAATCCTGGCAATAGACAATTTCAATGACTATTAACGGGTTTAAGAAAGTGTCTTTGTTCCTGGTCTTTGTTTGTGGATGAGTGTATTCAGAACAATGGCGGGAGGTGCTTGATGCACAATGAGGTTGCTATAATTTATTTAATCCTGGTGTTTAAAATGTCCAAATTAAATTTAGATCATTGTTGCTGACTGGTTGGGTGCTCCCTTTGGCCCAAAAATAACGTTCAGAAATAAATGTGTTTAGATTTCCAAGAAACGCGCCTGGATTGCAGCAGTGACGCAAGAAAGCTGGATTTAGCTTTTACACCACACAATTTTGATTCAGGTAAGTAAATGTTTTTTTTTTTTTTTATAACTCTTCAAGTATGATGCGACAATTTAAGCGAGCATTGTGTTTTTATTATTACTTTAAATATTATTCTCTCATTCATACTCTTGTCTAAGAGCAGTGGTCTGCCAAAGCATCAGTGTGATGAACTCAGTGCAGTTGTATGCAAAGTGCAAAAAACAACTATATGCATCCAGTGACAATAAAGCATTATATTAAAATTTTTAGGCAGCAACTGAACTTGAATTGATTTTGTTTTGTTATGTTGGAATGTTTAAATCCAAGACAGGATGAGTTGTGATGGTATTAGCTGTGTGTGTTCAGTACTCACCATGACGGAGATGTGCAGCAGGTGCATGTGTTCATGCAGCACACGTGGTGGATCCCGGACGGTGGGCTGCGTGACCTGTGACTGCTGCTCAGAGCTGCTCATGGACACGTGGAAATACAGTGTCCCGTTCTCCAGCCACTGCTGCTTCCAGTGCACCTGCGAGATGTCCAGCCCTGTCCCCGACATCTCTGTGATACACGGACAAAACACCGGGTCAGCTGTAGGCTGGATTTAACACTCATAAAAGTAATGTTACAATGCAAAAAAAACAAAAAAAAAAACATAATGACAAACAGTGCTTCCCACACACAGACTTTACATGGGCTTTATCCAGCTATAAATGGATTTTTATTCTCATACTTGTTTTATCCACTGAAAATAATGAAATGTTTGTGGTTTGACCTCTTGGCGACACCTCAAGAGCAAATAAGCCTGATATTTTCAAAGGAGCTGCAGATGAAGCTGTTTCACCAGTAACGAGGAGCAGGAAACTGACCCTGGACGAGCACAGAGTGGCCGGAATGCTGAGAACGGGACATTCGGATCTCAGGAAGCTCCTGACCTCTAATACAAATGCCGGATGTCCAGAGGAAGACATTATTGCTCTGATATTTCTCTTCCAGATCTCTGGAGACTTCAGAGAGTTCCAAGTTAAGCTTCATTAAAGTATGGCCCTTGTCAAAAAAGTGAACTGTATTGATTCTGCACTTGTAGTTTACTTGAAATCTTAAAAGGATATGATTTTTTTTTTTTTTCTTAACACACTTAAGTAGAAAGAGCACTTTGTAATAATGTCAAATTAAAAGTTATACTTTGTTTCATTTTAAATACAATTTTGTCATGCTTCAAAGAAGTACACTTATTTTGATGTGTTGACTAACATGCAAAAGCATATGTAAAATACTTGAAAAAATATGTAGAAATTTAACATTATACTAGCACAATAAATGGGTGCCATCAGAATGAGAGTGAAGCTGATAAAAGCATCACAGTAATCTTTAACACGTTTGTTAAGAGGTCTTTTGGACTGTTTTGGCTTGTAAACGGTGGTTGATCTGTGCAGATTTCTCTTCAGATTCAGGCCAGGAGTTATTATGGATTATGGAGAATAGTATTTCAGTTGAAAGCAATGGTTTTAAGTTAAAAATGTCTTGATGTATTAGTTTCTTACAAACACGTTCTTGACTGATGGACTGGAGTTGTGTGGATTACTTGTGGATTATTGTGATGTTTTTATCAGCTCTTTGGACTGTCATTATGATGGCACCCATTCACTGCCATTAGTGAGCAAAAATAATTATAATAATAACAAAGAAAAACATTTAATTGACATTAACATACAGTTAAGTGTCTGAAAACATTGCATTCTGTTTGTACTTAAATATATTATTTTAAAGGTATTTCAGTTAATTTCCCTCTTGTCAAAGATGATCAGCAGGCATTATGATGCATTTATTACCTCCTTTAAAAGAGTCTGTTTTGTATAAAACTCTAAAAGCACCTCTTTCAGCATCTTTGGGCCTGTCTTTGCGACAGAATCTGCTGAGCATTGTATTACAGATCTGTAGCATGTGAAACTTGTCATCAGTTTTTTAATCAGCTGTCCTTAAATAAAACTGCGAAGAGTACGCAATCGACCGTGACATGAAACAGATTATTTATAATAAAAAACATGTCCTGTTTTATAGACTCGCTGCTTCAGTGGGCGACCCTCCAGCCAAACATTCAAAGAAAATAAACTTCAATAAAAGACAAGTGGTCAAGAGAATATAAGTAGCAGCGTCCCGCTATATCAGATGACACTATCAGCTTCAATTAGCCTAAAAACTTGTTTTCCAGGCAACAAGCCAAACGTTTCAAGCCATTTAGATCAATTTGGAGTGGATTATGGCCACTACTCAAAGTTGAATACATTTAAAAAATATATATATAATTACATATATATATATATAATTAGGGCCTGACAGAAGCATACGGGAACAACATGGTATGTTTGGTGGGTTTTAAACAGTCAATGTATGTAGTTTGTTTAAATCTGCACCCATTCTGACAAACAGCAAAGGACAAAAAATATTTTGAGTAGTATTTTTAAGACCAGCTATGAAGGATGCTGCCAGAAACTGAATGTACTCTTTAAAAATGAGCATCCCTCAAACACTCTCATTGCAATAGAGCTTGACTTGATTCACCAAGATGATGATGTAGGATCACAGCGCTAAGCACTTGACTATTAAAGTTTAAATTAAAAGGAAAGTTCACCTACTGTACAAATGGAAACTGTCATTATTTACACACCCTTGAGTTGTTCCAAATCCAAAAGACTGACTACAAAGTTTTACTAACAAGCTATCAAGGGTAACAAGACACACTTAAACATAAAAGTCCAGTCAAGGCAGGCAACAACCACAATAATGAACCAGAAAATAGTGTTGTAGCCAAGACCACCTAAAATCTGAGACCAAGACCAATGTGTGTTGAGACCAGACCAGAACGCCTCAAATTAATCTGAAGATCCACATTGACTGTCTTATTTTTAATCATATAATACAATTAGAAAAAGAGATCATTCAAACGAAATCTCTTATAACAAAATGAATCGTTACACTGCAGTGGTGGAACAGATGCTTTAGTCAGTCCCTCCAGAAAAACGTGATTAAGCGATAGCCTGATTTAATGCATAATCAGCCAAAGGCCGCATATTTATGCGGGGTCGCATTTTTTTAAATACGCCACTCTTTTGCCGCATGAATTGGCAATTTCAGAAAGCAAAATATGCAGGGCTAGGCAAAAAACTCACATATATATTAGCAGAAAGTTGAAAAATGCTGCGTTTACTTCACACAAGTAAAGCGTCATTTTCCCCCTATCGCCATGGGAACCTTATGAAGTGACGTAATTACGAGCCGTGAACATCATCTGCAAACTCCGCGGTGAAACCAGGGTGAAACTTGAAGAAAAAATAAGCGCAACAAAAATAAGCGCAAAACAACGCGTGAAGCAGTTTCCCGATTTGTTACATGACAGTGGAGCCAAATTATATTGCGAAAACTGCGGTTTGATGAAACACCCCCAACACCCCCTTCTCAGATGGAGCGGAATTTCCTTATATGGGTCCTAAGGGCACTTCTGCCGGTGAATATTTTCACTTGATTTGGTTTCAAAAAGCAAAATTACCATAGATCAATCTCATTCACGGTGGCAATTTATGCTGGGAAACTATGTAAGATGAAAATATTTGAACAGTTGCAGTTTGCCCATCCAGTTGATCAGCAGTTTCTAACCATGCAGTCTTTCTATCTGGTTTTATGACTGCTGCACCTTTTATGGGTATTAGTAAAACATTAAAACAGTACCATCCAAAAATTCAACACAATTAAAAATGAAAATAAATAATAGAAATCAGACCACATTTTAATTAATAAGAGGGACACACATTAACTCATTTGAGATATTAAGGCTTACATTAGTAGCTTACATTTGGTTTACAGGTAATGCTATGATTAAAATTTAATCATATGTAGGATTTTATTTTCCAACAACAAATATTTTAGCAGAATGCATATTTTATTCAGAATTATTGCGTCATTATTCTGTTGCGCTCAGTCTGTGTCGCTCACGTAGGCCTTGCCCACTCCTGACAGAAAAATTGATATGACTTACTTTCTAACATTTACAGATGAAAAATATACAAATGTGACGTGTCAGTTATGCACTGGGGAAAACAGAATGTCTCAAATGCATTAAACCGCACAAATATTCGCTGTTTGTCACGGTGGATCGATTTGATCCATGATCGACATTAAGGGCTGCTTAATAATAAACTTGCAGATCAAATTATCCTAACTCATTGAACCTGGATCAAATTAGTAGTGAGACAGTTGAACTAAGATTGTTTAAGAAACCGCTTCAGTCCCGATTGATTTGTTCAAGTAAAGTTTTGGACTTTAATCACCGCTTTTCTTCGCATCTTTTATGAAACAGCCCCCAGTTTAAGGTTACCTTCACAGACATAACCGACTGTTTTTGTAACTCGAGTTTTTTTTTTGTTTGATGTTTTTTTAACACATAAACTTGTGTGTGAATGAGAACTTAGTTTAGTACTCACATGCTGTGTGTTGTCCGCTTTCTGTCAGTGTGGTTTTGATGTATGCACTCAGAAAACCCTATAGCTTATCAGAAGTTTTAACTAATACGGTTTAAACGCATGATTTCACCACGATAAACATGCTAAGCAGAACCAAAACCAACAGGTAGGAGCCTGGCACAGCTCTATTCTGGGAAACGGCGGGAAAGCAGCAACTCATTTGCATTTAAAGAGACAGGCCCGAGAAACAGGGTGTTTCTGCTTATACTCAAAATACAGACCAAATAGACCAAAAATGCCAAATACAGTAGGCATTTTCTGAATGATATAATAAATGATCTGTGGAGTATTTTGAGCTGAAACTTCACAGACAATTTCTGTGGACACAATATACTTGTATTACATATTGTAAAAAGGGGCATAATGTGTCCTTTAAATATATTTCCTTTACCATTTTGTTTTGATTGTTTAGTTTTACTTAACTTTTTCCTAATTTTCTTATTTATATATATATTTTTCCTTTTATTACATCATGCTATTTCCTTGTGTCATGCTGAGTAGTGTTGCTTTGTGGTCTTGAGTTGTGTCTTGTTAGGTCCGCTGTCTGCTGGTTGCTCAAGTTGGTTCTGAGGACTTTATGATTTGTTGCTGTATTAAAAACTTTCTTTCTTCCAAAAGAGCCTAGCAATAAATTTTGCCATTTTTAAAAAAAATTATTTGGCAACTTTTAATAAGTGACCCAGACAATAAAAAATAACACATTTCCCATTCAAATTACACAAAAAGAGGAAAACAAAGATGCCTGAGCAGAACACACATCACGTTAATTAAGTTAGCTGCTATTTGCACTTGTTCAATTTAATAATAATAATAATAATTTAATATTTTTTCATTTATGATACAGTTTGTTAGTAGCTTGTACCTGTGATTGTTGTTCAGTTAGTAAGAAAAATGGAAAAGACACTAGTAATTTTCCAGGACATTATACATTTATCCACTGTAACCCAAAAACACAGTGTGCAATTTAAAATGCAGGTAAAAAAACAATACGGAAAATTATTTCATATTAACATACTAGATCGTGTCCTATTTTTACAGACATTTCTTAGAGTGTAGCATACAAACTAACTACTAATACACCGCTTAAAACATAATTGTTGAGAATTTGTAGTATTACTAGTTTATTAGCTATTAGAAAAAAAAAAAACAACTAAATTGTAATCATTCAAAAATGTGTCTTTAATAATTCAATGTATTTAAAATACAGTTATTTATATTTATATTATGCATACTATTTTACAAACAAATCTATATTAAAAAAATATTTATGATTTTTTATCTATATTGTTTTTGCTTCGATTTGATGTCATCGCAGTTTTGAATCGTGACATCGGAAAGTCATTAAGCAACTTTAAGCAACAAATTGACCTTCCTTTAGCAACTTTCTCTGAAAATTAGTTGGCAACACTGTATCCACCATCCACTGCCATCAGCTCCCCTGACTCACACACACGAGCATGACTTCAGCGCTAGATTTAGCAACTTTAGTGTTTTTTTGTTTTTTTTTTGCCATAAGCCCCGTTCGCACTGCCAGTGACACACATCAACAGAGCGACATAATCCCATACATTTTCAATGGAGAGCTGGCGACTTCCAGTGACACGAGCGACAGTGACCGTTGGTGACGGAATGTGGGCGCGCCAAGCGATGCGAGTCAAGTGACTAAAGTTGAGAATTCTTCAACTTTATGCAAATAAGCAGAGAATACAAAATATATATTTGTGATTACATCTTCTAAAGATATGTCAAGACGTGCAGTCTACCAATAGTGTAAGAGCAAGCAGTAGAAACACCCACAAGCGTCTTCCCAGCACGAATCTTGAGACAAGCAGCAAAAAAGTTGCTGGGGGTGTGAACGGGGCTTTAGCTATGATTCAGTTGGAAGATATCGTGATTATAAATGAGAGTGACTCCTGGTTAACATGTATTAATTGGTTGTGTTTCTTCGCTATTTAAAGTGGAATTTTTCTACAATATTCACTCATCATGACAGTATAAAATAGGGCATTCTAAGTCAATCTACTGCAGTAGCCTATTTCCTTTCTCAATCAGAAGAAAATAAGTTTTACACAAGGTCGTGCATGAAAAAACATGAAACCAGTATAATTTTGAAAAATACTGTGATATAAATATTTTGTCATAGCGCCCTCCACTACCTCTTGGGGCATAGTTCTCTTCCTGCTGGTCGAGCTGTCTCAAGATGGTGTACCCCTGTGATTTGAGAATTTGTGTGTTTTCAAGAAATCTTTGATTCCCTCACAGTGCATTTGAGTCCCCTCTGCTGATCCTGACACTACAAGCTGATTGTCAAGTATTTGTCCAGCTGAGTAAAACTCATTTTCACTCAGTCTGTTGCTTCAGAAAGGCTGCTCATATAAGCACATAACATTTAGAGAAAACAACAACAACATAAACTGTCTGCTGAGCTCCTAGTCACAGACTCCGTAACCTTTGGAATGGGTTTATGTAACCCAATGAAAGGATATAGTACAGCTTTTTTTTATTTTTTTTATAAATGTTTTAGAAGGGGTTTTTCACAGTGATGCCACAGGATAACTATACTTTTGCTTCCCCAAATAATCTTTCAAAGAGCAAATCTTAGAAAGATTTTATTTTTTTATTGAACACTGAGTTATCTGATTCTTTAAACCCTTATTATTGCTCCTAAATCCTTACTTTAAGTATTTACGCAATGATTTCAGTTTCTTGGCTTGGCTGCAGTGGGACTATTAATGGTGGCAGAATAATAATTTATATATATATATATATATATATATATATATATATATATATATATATATATATATATATAAATATAAAACTTTATAATAATAATGATAAATAATAATTTAATTATTATTATTTGTTTGCTTGTTTATTTTATTTTGGTCACAATGTTGAGGGGCTGTATAAGTCGATTTGCACTTTTTCTTACTTTAAAATTTAAAGTAAAATTTATTTATTTTTTCCCTATATTCCGTCCATTTCATGCTGTTCTTACCTATGTTACCTTTTGATGATTACTGTTGCTCATGTTGTTACTGTTTTCATTCTGATTTTATGTGGTTAAAGTCATTTTAATTTATAATCCACTTCAGGTTAAGCAGTTTTAATACCTAGCAGTTATAAGTGTAAAACAATATTTGGGTTAAAACAGCCCAGACCACTGGGGCAAACATTTTTTGCCAAAATGACCCATTATTTATTTATTTATTTATTTAAAACAGATCATTTTTTGAGTATGGATTCCAACAAATAATCTTTATTTTCAAAAAAGCAAAGTTTAATGGTTTCAGATGAATGCAAAATAAACCACAAATTTAATTTGTTTTGTAAAAATGCAGCCAGTAACATGCTCAGGAAATGTAAACAAATTCACACAATTTCTGATCTGACTGCTATTTGGCTGATTTGAAAAAAAAAAATGTGTCTCTGCAAAACATATATAAATTTGATCTTTAATTTCCATGCTATATGCAAATGTAACAGAGTTCAGGTCAACGAAAGCAGTTAATCAGCTAATTTAGTTGTTTAGTCCCACAACTTTACTATTAATCATCTGAGACTTACTTTTAGTTTCATATGTGTGTCAGTTTTCTGAAGAGATACTCAGCTACTCATCTGTGGTGATCAGTGTTGCATTAGTGCTGTCTTGACGTGGCTATGACGTGTCAAATAGCCTATAACGTACTCACACATTTATTATATCAACATTTTTTGGAGGTGTAAAATTGGCATATGTGGTTTCAGCAACCAGATGCATGAACACTTCAACAGTTTCATATGGAATTCTTCCCAGACCGCCTCCTTGAGTGATCAGATTTAAATCCGTCTCCAAAGCGTTTCGGAGGGCATTTAAACCTGGTCGTTTCATGATCAGAATGTTATCTGATCAGAGAAAACACATGAAGTGACTAGGTGAAAGCCCTAGGGTGAAAGATGCGTATCTGAGACACACAGCATTGTGAGCAATAAGTGTCAGAGTATCGCTGAACTGGGACTGAACCGGTAGTAAGTCTTCTGCAAATCATCTTAGATAAGTGTCTGTTAAATACAGAAGAACAATGTTGTATGTATGAGGTGTAGTCGGTCTTTGTTTCTCGTAAGCAGTTGTAATAGACAGTCCCCCGGCCTGTACAAGAATGGACTAGAAAAGAGGTCTAGACTGGAGCCGGTTTCCCAGCCCTGCACCCTGGATTAGAAATCTTATGTGTGTATGATTATGACCTGCTTTCCTCTCCAACATGGTGGCTCTGCCCCGCGAGATGCTGAGATGTGTAATCACTTGGCCAACTGCTTCATTAATGGGATTTTGCTGCTTTTCGACGAAAGTCAATGTACTTTGCAGATAAAGCTACTGTTTATCCTTTTAATGTGTCACTTTAAATACATTAGGCCTTTTTGGCCGCCTGCCCTTGTAATCCTGGATGAACAGTGGCAGGACAAACCATTTATAACTTCAGCCATAAACATCAGCAGCATTGTTTTCCATAACGATGCCCGTTTTCTTGTAGGGAGGGTGTTTTTTGTGTCGGCTCCAGCTAAATTGTATTATCACCGAATAGGACTAGCTGCTTTAAAAGCGTAATGCTAGAAGTGGAGGCTTGATAATAGGATGTAGATGTAAAATGCAGGTCACCTTGATGACAGAGGAGAGAACAGCCAGTGAGCGCACACAGAATAGGAGAGTAGCGTATACAGTGGGGATCCAAAGTTTGGGCACCCCTTGCAGAATCTGTGAAAATATGAGTAATTTTAAAAAAATAAGAGAGATCATACTAAACGCATGTTATTTTTTATTTAGTACTGTCCTGAGTAAGATATTGTACATAAAATATATTAACATTTAGTCCACAAGACAAAAAAAAAATGCTGAAATTATTAAAATAACCCCACTCAAAAGTTTGGGAACCCTTGGTTCTTAGTACTGTGTTCTGTTACCTGATGATCTTAGACTCTCTTACTGTTTTGTGATGGTTGTGCATGAGTCCCTTGTTTGTTCTGAACAGTTAAACTGAGCAGCGTTCTTCAGAAAAATCTTTAAGGTCCTGCAGATTCTTCAGTTTTCCAGCATCTTTGCATATTTGAACCCTTTCCAGCAGTGACTTTATGATTTTGAGATGCATCTTATCAGACTGAGGACATTTGAGGGACTCAAACGCAACTATTTAAAAAGATTCAAACATTCACTGATGCTCCAGAAGGAAACAAGACGCATTAAGAGCTGGGGGGTGAAAACTTTTGGAATTTGAAGATCAAGGTAAATTGTACTTAATTTGTGTACCGGGAAACATACAAGTATCTTCTGTTGCTTACGAAGGGCAGAACTAAATGGAAAACAATTATATTTCAATTATATTCTGCAAGGGGTGCCCAAACTTTCGAGCCCCACTGTAGATGGTCATGTTTAAACTTAGCATTTTACATAATCTATTTATAGATTTATTTGTTTGTCTGTTCGAGTTATGGGGGAAAAAACACAGCTGGATGTTTTTTTTATGAGTCAAGCGGTTAAAAGAGCAAAAGCCGCTATTCATATTTGTGTCCGTGCTGTTTGTTTGTCTGTTTGTATGCCAGCGTCTGACTGATGCCCACCTGAAGTGACGCCACCTTCATGTGTGACTGGTGGCTGACTTACTGAAGTGGGTTTTAGTTCGTTTGGAGCCAGAGGCTGTTGCCGAACAAACTCTCAATCAGTGGCATTGTCGCCGTCGTCTTTGTCAGAATGAATGACACGTTTGTCGGTGACTACGCGACACAGCCGTGAGCAGAAATTTCATTTCAGAAGACAAGAGCAAGGTATTTATTTTATTAGGTATTCCGTTCACGTTCATTTCTAGTGCTGGGTCTCATTATAAATCTCAGTTTGCTCTCATTTCAGGGCTTGTTAGCAATGAAACAGCTCTGTAGAAGTCACTCACAGCACTCATATGTTGCGTCTAAAATTATCCGCTGAATTAAAATAACAACTGTGCAAATTTGACTTAAAGCAGTAATGCTGAAAATTTACTAAGATATAGATGAGATTGTTGAAGAAGCATTAGCATCCCACCACTAGCTCACCAATGGAGCCTCTGCAGTGACTGGGTGCCGTAAGAAAGAAAGTCCAGACAGCTGACAGAAACATCACGATGATTCATAAGTAATTAACAGTCCATCAATGAATGTCTTGTGAAGGCAAAAGATGTGTGTTTATCAAAAACAAATCCATCATTAAGACTCTATTTTTAACTTTACATGGCTTCCTATAATGAAAAGTCGGTTTGTCTGAATCAGGAGAGAAATATGTACAGATCAAGCACAAACAAAAACAGGTCAAAAAGGTTGGATTATGTAAGTATGATTTATTTATTTAGTTAGTTAGTTATTTATTTAGTTATGTTTGTGATTTCAAAGTCTGCATTTATTCCATCAACAAACAAACAAACAAACAATAAATAACTAATATTATTATAACAATTCACAATAACAGTCTTCTTTTTTACTGCCTGGACTCATTGTTTATACACATATATTTCATATTTATATATTTTTAATTTATGAAAAATTGCTGTGTAGTATTCTTATATATTAAAAAATATACATTGTAGTTCATTGGTAAAAACGACTATATCGATTTAATTAAATATGTATTAAATAATGTACAGTCAGTTGGGATCCACCCTGTCAGAGTTTACTTTGCTAAAGCAAGGCTGGTGGTACATTATCTTACGCATTACATGATACTTACTGAATTAATAAATAAATGTACATAAAATATTTATTGGCATTTTTATATTTTAATGTGAGACGAGAGCAGGGAATGAAATGAGACAAGTACAGCTGTAGTACAAATGTAATATATTTCTTACTGAGATTACGGTCAATACTACTATTCAACATAATTATGCTAAATTATTTGACCTTAGAATTCTGCAATGACCTATAAGAATCAGTAATCAGATGATGCATAATTGTTTAGTTATTTTTTATATTTTATTTAATGAAAAACAGTATGAAACGATTGGCTTATGCAACATTTTAACTATATAGGTTGTAATTTTTAATCTGCTTGGAATGTTTGCTTGAAATTATGGTTCATCAACACATCACACCGTTTGTTAATTCAGCTTCTGTGCGTTTCATTAGAAAGTGACAGATGTTTTGACAGTCAGAACAAAACATTCTTACAATAGGAAGCTTAACACATTTGTCACATTTTGAAACATCACAGCCTGCTGTTCTTGCTGTGAAGCACCTGAAGACAGATATTATGATGTTTCTGTGGTTTGTAATACAGTTTAATTCACATGGACAGAAACTGTGCGCTACTCTCACAGGATTTTTACAGTCAGATCTTTTAGTGTCTCATTCATCTGCATCACTGCGATCACAGCGTGCTGAGGGACATGTGCGATCTATTTCCTTATCAGTAGTGTTTACTAGGGCAAGCATCGCTATTACAGATCCTCGTACCTAGAACAAACCCCTAAACCAAATGCATTAAACATCAGAGCAAGTCTCATCCTGCAGTGTTTGTGGAGGGTTGCTCAAATCATTTCTGTTCATGTTTTATACTGTATTTTATGGAAGGTTGTTTCCACCATGAAAAAGAAAAAATCAATACATAAATACATAAATAAAATAATAATAATTGTGACACTTCATCTTACATTTTTTTTACTCTTTTCCTTACTATTCTGATTTCTGAAAAAAAAAAAAAAAGAAGATCAAAATTGTAAAATGTAAACTCAAAATTATTTCAAAATTTTGTAGATAGCAATTTTGAGTTTATATCTAAAAATTTTGTTCAAATTTCAAAATTTTGAGTTAATATCTCACAATTCTATTTATATCTCACAATTTGGAGTTACAGTTCTGTACAGTTCTGTAATATCTCGTAGCTATGATTTTATATCTCACAGGTCTTTTTTTATATCTCACAATTCTTCGTTTATGTCTTGCAATTCTGATTTTATATCTTACAATTTTGTTTATAACTCACAATTCCGATTATATTTCAAAATTTTGAGTTTATATCTCAGTTCTGTTTATATCTTGCCGTTTTGAGTTTATATCTCACAGTTATGTTTATATCTCACAATTCTGATTATATCTCACAATTTTAAGTTTATATCTTGCAATTATGTTAATTTTCATAATGTTTAGTTTATATATTGCAATTATATTTCTATATTGCAATTTTAAGTCTAAATCTTACAGTTCTATATGTATATCTCGAAGTTCTGAGTTTATATTTTTCAATTATCATTATATTTCACAATTTAACATTTATATCTCACAATTCTGTTTGTATCTCACAATTTTAAGTTTATATCTCAATTATGTTTATATTTCACAATTTTGAGTTTATATCTCACAATTCTGTTTTTATATCTCGTCTGATTTTGTATCTCACAGTTCTTAGTTTATGTCTTGCAATTCTGATTTTATATCTTGCAATTCTGTTTATATTTCACAATTCTGATCTTATATATCTCACAATTCTTGATTCAGAAAAACGTATTTAGTATAAAGAAGTGAATGAAAGATATTACACAAGATGCAGTAATAAACAGGAACGTAAATATGCTGTACATGACCACATCCCCAAAATTTAACTACAAGCAATATAATTTAGATAAGTGGCTCTGCTGGCAATATTTACGTGTGTATTTTCTCGAAGACCACGACCCTGTTTATAACTTGTGACACCGCTCTCATTCTATGAACAGTGTTAACCCACCTCTCCCTCATAATAAATGTTTAATTTCTGAGGGCTATGAAATGATCTCTCACCACTGAGAAGGCAGAGGATAACTAAATGAGCATTTTTGTCAGATCCAGTGAGTCCCACGACCAGCCTTCATTAGCACAGGTCTCATTAATGGCTGGAGATTTAACACACAACATTGGCAGAAAGAGCCCATGTTACGCACACTTATTAGAGAAATTACAAAGCAAACGGAAACACAGCTCTGTTGGGAGTGGGTGATTTTGTGCTTTTTAATAAAGCTCATGCCCCTGAATGGCAGTGATTCCATTTCAGCATATAATAAGATGTCCACGTGGCATTAAAATGTGCTAATATTTAATTTGAAAAGTGTGCAGTGAACCATGGGGCTAATTTGCACATTTTGCTAATGCTGTGCACTGAAATAGTTCATTATACTTTAGGCACCTCTTATATTTGATAACATATCTTTTTTACTTATTTACCTGTACTTCTCACTAGATTTTGAAGCACAGTCAAGTCTTATTACTATAGTTAAGTTATATGTATATTACTTGAAAAATCAATATTTTTTTTTTTACATTTTCAATTAGTTTTATTTGATATATCAAAATAAGTCAAATTAAATCTTAAATATAAAAATAATACCACTTTTTTTAAGTTTTTTCTTACTATCAAATTTTACAATTTAAGGTGTCTTGTTCTGTTCCGTGTCGGCCATTTTGTTGGCCCAGACAGAAAGTTTGAAACAGTTGTAAAAAACTTAAGTTCATGCAGTCTCTCAAACAGATAGCTTACTGTGTGGTTTCTAGGGGAATTCTGGGAGCCTGTTAGTGACTGTACTGCTGTGCAGTTGCTAGGGTATTCCTTTGTTGTTGGTAAGGTGTTGCTAGGCAACTCATATGGTGTTCTGGGTGGTTGCAAGGGGGTTGCTTGTGGGTTTTTTGATGGTTGTGAGGGCATTGCTATGTGTTTGCAAGCCAGCTGCTAGGTGTTGCTATGTGATTCCTAGTTGGTTGCCAGGGTATGGTGGATGGCTACATTGGCATTGCTATATGATTGCAAGATGGTTGCTAATAAGTTGTTACGCAGTTTCTAGGGTGCTACTGGTGAATTCTGGGATTTTTTATGATGTTTCTAGCATGTCAAAAGGTAGTTGCTGAGCTTTGACAAACATACAGACAGACAGACACTGATTATAATCTGAAATATTTATTGAGCAGCAAATCAGCAAGCAAGCGCAAGGTTGTGGGTTCGATTCCCCGGGAACACATGATATGTAAAAATCGATAGCCTGAATGCACTGTAAGTCGCTTTGGATAAAAGCGTCTGCTAAATGCATATCACATAGAAAACAGCTTTACTAAAAGCTTTGCTCTCACTTTACAGTTAAATAATATTTACCACACTAAATAAGATTATGACTGTTGCAGGAAACCTCAATTAATATTGACATTGTCATTATGAACAATAGAATTGAGGTGAACATTTAAAAGCTCACATAATTTGTACATAAACTTCAAAAGAAATGCTTTACAAGAAAAGTTTATTTGCATCGTACAGTTTTTGTGCTCTCATAATCACTTGTTAGTGTCTCATTAGTGTCTTGTTAGTGTACAAACTCTGCAGTGTTGGATTTTTATTTTTATTTATTTTTATCATGTGTTCTTAATATAAAGAGAAATGAATGCCAGTTAAAAAGAAAAATAATAATAATAAATGTTTAAATAATACTGAAAAAAAAAGAAGCTCGTGAATAATTGTATTATTTTTAGTGATCTGTTTTGCCATTTACTGATGAACGGTCAACGTTTAAATGTCACATATGAACACATCACAAGCCTCCATATTCAGATGCTCTGAATGTTGATCTGATGCTAGATTCTGTATCTGGTTTAAATCTAATTTTAGAAGTTGTGGATGTTTATCAAGATGCTGGTGATGTGAATAATTGAACAGAGTTTTGGCAGGTGCAAGCAGACAGGCAGGTTTGAGCAGATCTCTCCAGGTGCATCAAGGCAGACAGTAAAGTGCTTCTGGCCTGCCAGCTTTTATCAGGCTAAGCAATGCTGAAGCACACTTGTTTCACTGCCGTGTGACTGGCAATGCAAGAAACACACACATACACACACACAGAGAGAGAGAGACAGACTGCGGTACACATTCACTGTCAAGGTGTAAATCCAACAAACAAACAACAAAAAAACAAACAAACAATGGCCTTAAATGATCTGAAATGAACAGAGCCTCAGGAATGATGAAGACAGTTTTTGTGCCAAGGAAAAGAGATACAAACAAACAACTCTGAACAAAGTTGATTATATGAATATTGAATATGATATTTCTACTTGTACTTAGTGTATGTTGTAGTGTACTTCAAATCTTAAAAGTATATACACTGTATATATAAAGTAGTATATGTACTTTAACTGATATTATAATAATGAAATAAAAAGCCACTTATGTGTACTTAAATGCACTTTTATGAATGTTTAACAAACTTAAATTCACTTTGTAAAAAGTTCACTTCATAATAATGTCACACTAAAATTTCACTTTAAAGTACATTCATATCGTTGTAATCTTTTGTCATGCTTAAAGAAGTTCACTTATTTTGATGTGTTAAATATTTTTTTTACATTTTTTAAGTTAATTTAAAATGTAAGCTACTCAATCGCAACTTTGAAATAAATCGCATACAAGTTTCAATAGAAATTTAATTATTATGAACACAACTGAAATACTTAAGCATGTGCAAAAAAAAAAAAAAAAAAAAAAAAAAAAAAAATATATATATATATATATATATATATATATATATATATATATATATATATATAAATATATAACATGAAGCTAAGTGTCTGAAAACATAGTAGTAGTAGTCTTTACATAGTATTATTTATATATATATAAAGTATTATAATTTCTATTATAAATATTTCTTTTTTTAAAGTATGCTAAAGTGTACTACGTTTGCACAAGGCCTTCAAGCTTAAGTTCTGTCCTATTATGACTGGAGAAAATAATGTACTATAAAAGTGTAATAATTAGGTTGAGTCGTTTGTTCATTCTCTGTTTGAATGTGCAAACCTACTAAAACATTTCCAGTATTTGCATATTCTCAAAGAAAAGCGAGCTTATGTTTCACACATTGCCATGTTTCTCTGTTGTGCGGTGTCATTGAAATCACAACCAATATGGCCGTTCTGGGCCTCAGTGACTGTGTGAATATGATTTGTGAAAATCAGATACTTGATGCTCAGCGTCTGCCAAGTGTGCTGATTGCTTTTCTTTGGGAGAAGCACTTGAGCCAGGAGTCGAGTGATAAGTGTTTTGCTGACTGCGGGCATCGGGAAGCTTTTGTTGGAAAGACATCTGGGGCGTAAAGCTCAGCATCACAAAGGTTCAGAACAACAGTGGGGCCGTAACAAGGATGTGTGGTGGCTCTGAAGCGTGGCCCCTAGCTGACGTCATGAGATCACACACATACAGTTTGAGGTGTTCGGGACACTGGGCAGGGACAGGACAGTCTCTGAGGGGCGGGTGAAGCCCTCCAGTGTTATTGCCCTTGCTGGGAGTAATGCAGGGTGTGTTTTGGAGCCTGGATAAGTCCCACATCCAGTTATTAATGGGGTTACACTAATGAATTAAAAACAGGCCTGTGGTGAGGGGACGCCGTCTCCTGCTGTCATCTGGATTTGAGCCCAATGACACATCACATTGTTGTCCCTGTTCTGGGATAGAGAGACAGGCACGGCCCGACTGCATATTCAAACTAACGCTTATTTTATATAGTCTGTATTTACACAGATCCCTTGTGCAGAAAGTACAAAATTAAAGTGCTTTAAAAAATATACAACGGCACGATTAAGCTTCAGAAACACTGTCTGTACCAAAAAGACTAATGGATTATTGCCTTAATACAGGTTAAGTGAGTATGTAGTCATTTAAATAGAGTATGTATGTATGCATGTATTGATTTATTTCATGTTGAAAGTTGCATTGAAAACATGGCACAAACAAATATATACTTAGTCATTAAATTGTATTTATTCAGTTGTTTATTATACTACAATGAATTGGATATTAATTCAAACAGATTTACCAAGTTGTTTTATAATCTTAATTGTCAGATATGGTTTCAGATGCTTCTATGTTCAATGACTGTCCGATGAATATCATGCACTAAAATGGAAAGAACTTGGAATCACAAGTTCATGTCAGACCTGTTGACTTTCTGGAATCACTTTTTGTCCACCAAATAAAAAATAAAAAAATAATAATAATAAAGAATCTGTTTTTGAGGGTTCTTTTTGTGTTTATTGGTTTTCTTATACTGCCTTCTAAGCAACATACAAGAACATCCAAAAAACTTTGCTCAGCATAAATAAAAGCTGAAATATACTGATAAAAATAAAAAAAAATTATAATGATTAAAATTGTAGAATTATTTTAGAATAGAGTAGCATGATTGTCTTGGTCTCAGACTAAGTGGACTCTGGATTTTGTTGCAAGACCAGTCAAGACCACAACAGTGGGGATTACCACTAAATTACCCGTGCTTTGTGTGATTTATTTACAACCATCATTAATGCAATCGAAAGTACCTGCCTGCTTCAAGTGCAATCAATAACTAAGCAAATAATTAAATAAAGAATGTGATTTATACCAGCAGATCTCAAAATAATTGAATTCAGTACCCCCCTATTATCCACAACAATATTTGAAGGCCCCCTCCACCCAAAATGTTTTAGAACTTAGCTTTACTAGAAAGATGTATATTAATTATTTAAAATGTGTACCTGTTTTAGTTAATTCTAACGCTTTAATAATCATCTTGAGGCCCCCTTGGAAGTTTGTTAAGGCCCCATAGTTTTAGGACCACGTTGTCAGAAATTATTGTGGGATTGTGTCAAAAATGTCACCAAACATACACCCAAAATTCAAGATATACAGTAGATGCAAGAAAATTAGGGCACTAATATATCAGCCACTAATTAACACCACTGTGTAGAATTAAACGTGATATATTGTCAGTGAATTTCCTTTTACTTGGCTTCAGTGGAAAGCATCATTATGTGATCTGTATCAGTGAAATCAAGACAAATCTACTCGATCTCTGCCAGGAGCTGGAAACATCAAACTTTGAGCAGATGCTCCGCCTTCTCCTGTTCAGAAGGAAAGAGGGCCATATGGTGCCCAGAGGGGTCACTGCGAAACCGTGTGCTTCCTCTGAGAGGACACATGCATGAAGCTGCATCACTCTCCAAACTCAAACACACACACACACACACCGTATTTATCAATATCACTACCCCAGGGTTGGGTTCGGTTGCCAACAAGTGAGTGGTTGTTTCACACACTACTTTATGTGGGGGTTGAGGGTGGTTTTTCAGGTATTTCTACGTTAATACATAAATTAATAGATAAATATGTACAGGTGTTGGAGAAAATAAATTCTCAGTCAATATAATTTGGACCACAAAACCAGTTTAAGTGTCATTTTTTTATTAATATATATATATATATATATATATATATATATATATATATATATATATATATATATAATCCGAAAGATGAAAAAATAAGCTTTCCACTGATGTATGGTTTATTAGGATCGGACAATATTTGGCCGATATACAGCGATTTGAAAATCTGGAATCTGAGGGTGCAAAAAAAAAACTAAAACAAAAAATAATGAAAAAAAAGTCTGAATAGATTCTTAGCAATGCATATTACTCATCAAAAATTAAGGTGTAGTAAAAGTGTTCAGCTGTGTTTAGAACAAGTGGCCCATGAAATGAGTGACTTGTCAGACGTCCAAAAAGAGGCAGATCACGGTAGTCTGTTTACCACAAGCTTCTCTTTGCTCTTTTCTCTTTACAATTATGACACTGAACACAAAGCATGGGAAGAAGAAGAAATGTGGTCAAAACTGAAAGTGAATGACATGAACCGTCAATCGCTAAGCAGGACTGTGTCCAAACAGCACAGAAATACTCCACAAAAACCAACCACAGATTTCACAAATCCAGCATTTATGAAAGAGCTGCAACTTCTGTAATAACAGACACCAGTGCTAAAATATGAAAAAGGTGGAGTCATGGTCATAAAACCTTGACAGCACCAAGATTAAATTTAACATCAACCGACAATCAACAGATTTGAATATTATCAAAATACTATGAGGAGTTTTGAAGAGAAGAGTGAAAATCAGATTCCCTTCAACATCTACAACATTCAGCTGTAGCCTGTTCATACAGTAAGTTCAGTCAGTAACTACTGAAAGAAGGTTGAATGCTGTATTAAAGGCATTCAACTGTTTACAATATGGGTGTAACGGTACGCAAAAATCACGGTTCAGTACGTAAGGGTTGTTTATTACTAGAAACTTTTTTTTTACAATTTGTTTACACTTTTTTTAAAATACTTTTTAATAAAATATATATAAAATAAAATAAAATAATAAGAAATAAAATACTGCTGCAAAGTTCTCCACTAAATAAAATCAGTCTCAAACCAATATCATATAATAAAATATAATGAAAAACATAAATAAATAACTATGATTACAGTGCAGCATTACCAATCCCAGCTTATAGGCCTGGTCAGATTTGTTATTGCGTTGGACCGATTGGAATTAAGAGCAAAGGTCTGTTTAAATGCCGACGGGAGCTGCGTTTGAATTACAACCATTTTTTTTTCCTAGTTGTAGTGGTGTTCACGCTCGCGTGATGCCTTTTCAAACCTTAGGCCGGTGACACACTGGCATATTGCACCTGTCAAACATAGTCTATTTTGCCGTCAATACTGTTGACGGTGTCCTTTATCAGTAGGCTTTATATTTATGCTCAACATGAAGTATAGATATTGTTGTCGTGAAGACAAGATCCTGGTCTGTCGGCGGCCTCCCTGTCACCTACAGCAGCAGCAGCGCGCCAGCACCGCGTCAGGCACGATTCTGGTATGTAAAGACACAGAAAACGCGAAGCAGCCGGCACGCCACACTCACGCCACGCAGCCAGTGTGTCACCAGTCCTAGAATCAGTTGAAGGGCGGGATTTGAAACTTCCCCCACTTAATATGTTCATTTGGAAACACAAAGATTTATCTATGTTCTGCACACAAAATATTGCATTTGGTCATTTGGTACACACGTGCACCGTACCCAAAGCCCTGTACCGAAACGGTCCAGTACGAAAACACGTACCTTTACACCAGTTTACACCGTTACACTAGTTTACATTATTATTGTCCAACACTTTTGGATAAATAGGGATAATTCACTCAAAAAAAAAAAAAAAAATGTTGTTAGTTTACTCTCAGGCCATACAAGATAAAGGTTACTTTTTTTTTTTTTTTTCTCGAGTATACCAGTAAAGAATATTTAGCTGAATCTGTGGTCCTTGGTGATTCATAAAATGCAAGTCAATGGCTGCACATTTTTGAGAAGAAAAAATTACATCATTTTAGTAAAAGTCAATGACTGGGAGACTTGAATGTGTTATTTTAAATCTGTTATGTACATTTGAAAAACAGCCACGGGTAAAATCTACCCCTTGGCGGTTCTAGTGTTCTAGTGCCTCTGGGGAGGCACCATTTAGTAGTAGCACGGTTCTTTCATGGTGCACGAAGGATGAGGCCTGCTGCTCATGCCAGTCCAATGGTTCTCGAGGGGTTATCCCTGGCCCCCTCTGAGCCATTGGAAACAGCGTCAGAGAAACATCTCACGCTAAAGATGGTTTTCCTGATGGCTATTATATCCCTCAGGCAAGTTGGGGACATTCAAGCTTTTTCTGTCCCTCAGTCCTGCTTGGAGTTCAGTCCTGGTAGAGTGAAAGCCATCCAGCATCCTAGACCAGGTTATGTGCCTAAGGTCCCAAAGAATGCAGCCCGGTCAATATTTTTACAGGCCTTCTGTCCTCCACCACATGAGTCAGCAGACCAAGAGAGGCTTCATTTGCTTTGCCCTTTACAGACTTTGGATGTATGTTTGGAAGTCCTCTCAATGGAGGAGGTTTGACCAGTTATTGGTGTGTTTTGGGTCACTCAGGATGGGATCCCTGGTGTCTAAGCAAACAATTAGTAATTGGGTCATTGAGGCAATTTCTTTGGCCTATCAGGTGCCTGGTACACCTTCACCTCTGGCCATTAGGGTGCATTCCTAAAAAAAATCATGGCCTAGTTCATGACTACTTATTTGCACATTTATTCGAATTTCGAATCCCAAACTGCTCTGAATAAATCTGTTCATTTTAAAAACAATTACATTGATTGAGTTAAAAATAATGAAGATGGTTAAAATGTGGCTGGCTTTGGAACAGGCAATGCAAACAGGGCATCAGTTTTGGCCCATCACCTTAACATCTTTAATGTCTCTTGGATGAGATTAATTTGTGTGTGCCAAATGAAGTGCATGCATGAAAATCAGAAATTTGACCTTGCTCAGGCAAGTGTAAGGATCATCTATGAAGGAAATGCAAGGAAAACATCCAGTGAAATAAGACTATACAAGAACAGTAAATTCAAGCCCATGCAAGTGACCACAAAAAACATCCTTGATGTAAAGAATTAATGGAAAATCAATATCATTAATGCATAAGACCATCACCTGTGGCAATGACCTCTATGCATTCCCATTCAGAAGATTAATGTGTTTCATTACATAGCTTTTAGTTCCTGCAGAGCAAAGAAAACAATACATGACAATGAGAAACACAGTTCATAATACCAGCAGGAGTGTTTTAATTAAACTAAACTGATTAGATCAGAATGTGTTTTATCATGTTTTTCCAAATTTACAGCATTAAAAGTCTTAAAAAGGATGTGCCCCTTAATGTTGTGATTACCTTGAACTATTGAATGTGGATCATATCCAGATGTGATGCGAAACACTGTCTATAGTAGACCAGAAACAGGCCTGAATCTTTAGCATTGCAAGCAGGGAGTCCTACATACTTAGCATACATCATAATGTGGCATTAACAAACCTTAGTACTCAAGTGGGCAGTAGAATTTCCTCAAAATATCTGTCATTAAAACGGATTTGTTTAATCGGATTGAAAGTGCCCTTGTAAGAAAGTGCCCTTGTACTTAAATAAATAAATAAATAAATAATGCTTGTATACTTAGAGATACTTTCATGACCGTTTCCTAAATGGTTGTTTTACAGATTTCTTTTTTTTTTTTTTTTACACTAAAGTATGGTTTAGTTTATCGTAAATGCTTGTAAGTACATTGAACAGTACACGTAAATCATATTTCAATAAAAGTAATTATGAAATATATATACTGTATATATATATATATATATATATATATATATATATATATATATATATATATATATATATATATATAAAGATGTATTTAAATGCTATTTAACTGGGCCAAGTTCAACTATTTGCATTTAATATAAATGTAACCATAAGACATTTTCATTTAATTACAATAACATGCAATTATGTATCTGAAAACATTACATTCAGTTCACATTTAAGGGGGGGGGGGGGGGGTGAAATGCTCATTTTCACTCAATATCCTGTTAATCTTGAGTACCTATAGAGTTGTACTGTATCCTTCATATCTCCAAAAAGCCTTTAGTTTTATTATATTTATAAGAGAAAAATAGTCTGAGCCGATTTTTTTCTGAAAAACACGAGCCGCTGGAGGTGTGACGTGTGGGCGGAGCTAAAGAATCAAGAGCGCCAGTAGGCTTTTGTGTTGAGAGCGTTTGGAAGTTGTGACATTACCGTGAAAAAAAACAAAAAAAAACACATCATCCAAAACAAACCATGGCTAACAGGCAGATTCAGCGTATATTTATGATCCAGAATCAGATCCCGAGGCTGAAACTGAACGAGAGCAGCATCAGCAATGACTACAACAGCGTCTCTATGTGGTATGTACTGAAACTGTATATATTTGCTTATGTAACCCCTCTCTCCCGGGTCCTTTCTGACACTCCTCGCACTCGCTCCTCGCGAGGCTCGAACCCAGGTCTCCTCTAACAAGGAGGCTAAATGGCTACAGCCACTAGCGTCTGTTGCTAGTGCGTCTCTTGAGATCGGGGAAGTTTACCTGCACAGCACTACTCGCTGGCCTCCGTTACACTTAGCGGTTTTGGAAAATGAATAAGTTCCACTTTATGTCGTCTTTTTTTCTCTTTAAAGGTGTACAAGGTTTACAACACAGAGATATTTGAAGCAGTTTTACTCACCGCCTGCGGTCAGGCCCGTCGCGACAAGGCAGGCAAACCAAGCAATTGCTTGGGGCCCTGAGCTGGCCTGGGGCCCCAAGACAACGACTGGTTAAGAATAAAATGCAACGACACTGTGTGAGCGCCCCTTTGATCGTCAATGCAGTAACGTGTAATGACACTGTTATCGGGATCCCCCTCAAGGGGGCCCCTCTGACAACAGCCAGCTGACAACAAGTCGCTGACAACCGCCAGCCAACCATGTGATCTCACGTGATGGACTAATATCTGTAAATATTAAGCCAGAACAGTCTATTTAAATATGAATCCTGCATGTTCTGAGTGTCTCTGTTAATGAATGGAGCAGAAGTGCGACTTCCTTTATAAACACACACTGAAGCGCGCGTGACACTCGCGGTAATTTCAGCGTCTGCTGTCTCACTAAATAAGAAGAGAACACATGAACAACATGTCCAGAACTGCTCTGACAGTCACTTCATGAGCATTTGACCGTTTGATTTGAGTAAAACTAGCGTCACATCAAATACACAGAGCTGTAAAGGTACGTCAAAATAAAAGTCCTGTTTTAGACAAGTATTTGTTCAGCAGAATGTACAGTACATAGCCTACTACTAAAAAAAATCTAACTTAATTTCTTCCATGTTTTATTTTTTATAGTAAATCCCCATTGTTTATCAAAAAGCTTAGTTTGCTTAATTTTCAGTAATTAAAATATAAATTAAATTAATGTTTTGTGTTTAATGTTTAATGTGCATCTCAGAAAATGCTTTATTTAAAACCCCAACTGAATGGCACTTAAATGCACTTAATTCATCTGTCAACTTTAAGACAGAGAAACAATGGATAATAATTAAATGTTTATTTTTGATGTATGCATTTTATTCTATGCATTTAAAAATAAACAAATAAAAATTTTCTAAAAAAGGAAACTTAGTTGTTCATTTCAAGAGACCCAGGACTCTTATTTTCTCTTGCATAATTAATATTAATAAGCAAAAACACATTTTATCCGATTACTCGATTAATCGATGGAATTTTTGGTAGAATACTCGATTACTAACAAATTTGATAGCTACAGCCCTAGATGAAAGTGGCATAGCAAATAGCATGCTACATTATTCCCCCGTGATAATCTATTTACCAAATGGGGGTTATGAAAACCACACAATAAATTCTGTGCATCAAACATTAGCTTGGGATGTTTTTAAGCATTGGTAGTGAAAGCAGCTGCCTGCATCCCTTCCCTTCTAATATCAAAATATGGAAATGCTAACATATCTTTAATTTTTTGGTAAACTTTATAATAAGTAAAAATACTGTTTACTAACAGTTAAATGACAAAGATTAAAGATTAATTAACTATCAATTTACAATCTATTAATGATTGTTATTATAAAGTGTCTATCATCTAACTTATCAACTATGGTTTTGGGAAACGCACCCCTGAGCTGTTAATAGTGACCTCTGTCAATATGCTAACAGTGAAACGTACTTCACAGGTAATTTTCCCAGCTACACCATCAACTTCATCCTCAACATCAACAGATGCATCACTTCTCAGTGCTGATGTTTCCTCTATATAGCACAAGATACCACAAGCTCTAGAATTATAGCTGATATCCTGCACAGCCCAGAGTATAAACTGATAAGTGTGTGCTGTCATATTATTAGAAAACAAAAACAGTGCAAATCACTATTGAATTCCCAACAAACTATTTTTTCAAGCAGTTTTTGCACTGTAAACCTTTTTTATTTATATAAAATGTGGGTGAACTTAAACTGTATGGTACGCAAAGCCTATACAGGAACCACAGCATAGCCATACAGGGGTCGGGGGGGGGGAGCTCTATGTCCATTTTGCTTGGGGCCCCCAAATTCCTTCAAACGGCCCTGCCTGCGGTTCCAACACATGATCGTGACCCTTTTTCGTTGGGACTGCATTATCCTTAAGAAATAAACGATGTTCAAATCCGTCGTCAAACTGGGCCTTGTTTGTAAAAAAAGCATTTTCGAAATGCAGGGAACAAACAAAAACACTTGCACAACTCCGTTGATGCTCTGTAAAAATAAACTCCATCCACTGGTCCCTTAATGCTGTTTCTCTTTTGGTAATCTGTGCAGGGTTGTCTTGCCCTGGCAACCAAAAACACACTTCTTTTGTGACATTTCGCGACGCTCTCGCTCTGATCAGTGAAGTCTGTTGTGCTCTCAGTGCTGTGCTATACGGGAGCGCGCGCTCTTCCAGCAGAAGTGCCCTCAGGACCCATATAAGGAAATTCCGCTCCATCTAACGTCACACAGAGCCATACTCGAAAAAAACTTTCCGAAACTTGTGACAAACCGGAAGGAGTATTTTTGGAACAAAAATACTCCTTGAAACGTAAAACTTAATTTTTTTAACTTTGTCCATGTTTAGCATGGGAATCCAACTCTTTAACAGTGTAAAAAACTCAGTATGCATGAAATAGCATTTCACCCCCCCTTTAAGTATATTATTTTAAAGTATAATCTTTTCTTAATATATACTCTTCTTAAAAAGTATGTTAAATGTACTTCATTTTCACAAGGGTTATGAATTCACAGTACAACTCCCAGAAGTTTGATGCATGAAATCGAGCACAGCCTGAAGCATTTGCATTCACATACTTGGATTGACTATGTTCAGGGCATAAGGGTGAGAAATCAGCAATCATTACTGGAAAATACTGCATCGTGTAGATTAGTAGTTAAAATTCCAGGCTAGCAACTCAAAGCTTGTTGTGTTGTTGTGTTGAAGGTCTGGAAGATGTTATTAATGGACTGGAGCAATAATGGGATCCAGGTTGCCTCAGGAATGCAGTCTAGTAGTAAGTGCAAGTCACTTTGTATAAGGAAGTGTTTGCTTAATGACACATTAAATAAAGAATACATCATTAATGGTGCAAATAAACCAAGCAAGGATAAGGGTTGCTCATACAGATTTGAACAACCTCTGGAACTACATGTTTAGATTTTGAATGTAAAATATTTGTGGACAGATGATTACAGCATTTTTTTTTTTTTTTTTTTTTGACTAGATCTGTAATAAGAAATGTTTGTAAAGCTGTTGTCACAGAAGTGTAAGATTTACGACAAAATAAAAGCTCGAGTTAAACTCTTGAAAGTTACTAAATTAAGACATAAGTATGTACGTTTCTACTGCAAAGTCATAAGTCATATCCTTTATGTTTTTATATATAGCAATACACACACACACATTTGTTTTTGTGAAAAGTGGGGACATCCCATAGGCGTAATGGTTTTTATACTGTACAAACTGTATATTCTGTGGCCCTTCACCAACCCTACACCTAACCCTCACAGGAAACTTTGTGCATTTTTACTTTCTCAAAAAAACTCATCCTGCATGATTTATAAGCGTTTTGAAAAATGGGGACATGGGTTATGTCCTCAAAAGTCACCCTCTCCTTGTAATACCTGTGTCATATCCATGTCATTATACAGAGTTGTGTCCTGATATGTCACAAAAACATGCCCACACACACACACACACACACACACACACACACACACACACACACACATATATAACCATTATTAATATTAATATTGTCTATAAGACATAAATGTATAACAGCTGTAATCCAAGTCAACAACAACAACCTCGACATTATTATTATTATAAATAAAAAATAAGGAATGTATTAAAATACTACTAAAGTAAATTATCTAAAAACATAAAGGATATTTTTTTTCATAAATATTTATAATTTGCGTGGAATCTTAATACTTTTTAAAATATTGTTATTGTATAGAAGTTAGAAAATCTAGTAATCTGAAAACATTACATTTGCACAGGCAAACACATCTTAAATTTTTTTTTAAGGCAAATAAAGAATATCAACCGAGATGTTGTGAACTTTTCCTGTCACAGATGAGCTGTTTAGTTCCTGATCGATGATGTCATGATGCTGATGCCACACTCACATCAGTGGGGGTGAGTGTCACTTCCTATGCTGGGGTTTTCTGTGTCAAGCCTCACTTCTGGTTTGTGACGTGTGCTGGATGTATGCTGTCATGACATGCCAGGGACTATTTCTCAGACAGTTCGGTCTTCTGCTGAAGATCCTGCTGAAATGTCACTATATATTCAGAGAGAGCACACACTCTTGTCTAATGAAATAACATACAGAACAGATTCATGTTAACAGTGTAGTGTAGATCGACAGAGCCTCAGATTCAGAAAAATTTGGCCATTTATTTTTTAATTTTAATTTTTTTGCAGCAGTAGTGAGGAATGAAAGTCAAAGGCATACGATTGGTTGCCCAGTATCTGTAACAGAAAATATGTCTGAATGGCTGTGCTTTGAATTTTTTTTCATTGTACAATTTTAGATGTATTATAACATCTTTGTTTCCATTAATTTAACTTCACCATCATTTCTGTCAATCTTCTGTTTGCAAAGTTTAAACTCGAAAGTTCGATAAATTAATACGTTTACTCAAAAATGATTTATGCACTAAATTGATCAAAAGTGATATTAAAGAGATTTATAATGTTTCAAAGATTATTATCATTAGTTTTTTTTTATGTCATTTTTCTGAACATCCTATCCATTGATTAATCCTGAAAAATAAAATCTGTCATGGTTTCCACAAAAATATGAAGCAGCACAACTGTTTTCAGCATTGATAATGTTTAGAAATATGTCTTGAGCAGCAAACCAGCATATTCAAATGATTTCTAAAGGATCATGCGACACTGAAGACTGGAGGAATGATGCTGAAAAAAAAACATATTCTTTAAATTGCAATAATATTTCACAGTATTACTGTTTTTACTGTATTTTTGATTAAATAAATGCAGACTTGGTGAGCAGAAGATATATATATATATTATTTTTTTAATCTAGATTAATCTCACTGTGTATATGTATATATATTGTCACGCTGTCTGTCTCTGTTTTCCTGGGTGTTCCCTAGTGAGCTCACTTCTCCTTAGGCACTTCACCATAGGCACTTTAATTCCTCCAGTCTGGTCCTGTCTTCACAGTGATTGCACTCCAATTAATCGCACAGGTGCAGACAATCCTTTGTCCTTAGTCTCCTTATAAATAGCTGTCCTTCTCTGTTGTTTGTATGGAGTCCTTACCCTGTGTGCACTATGTTCTCGTCTTCCGAGACTTTCCCTTGTTTTCCATTACACGATCATCACATATATATATATATATATATATATATATATTGCTGCTGTGTCTTTGTGTTGCTGTGTTTTGGTTTGCTGTTGCACATCTTTAAGCAGTTATACTGAATTTGTGTAATGAATATTGAATAACAAAACACCCAATTTAAACATTCTTGTTGTAATATCTATGCCTGCAGCCGTGATTATGTGTGCATGCATCTGCATGTTCCCAGCCCAAGTCACACGCTTTTGCCGCTTTCACCTCTTACGAAAACACACACTTCAACCATTCAAGTCATGACAAAATATGAGACGCAAAGAGCCAAAGCATTTGACATCATTGACATCAAACCTGGTGCAAGGGTCTCAAGGCGGCGCTTTCTGAATGAGTGTGAGATTGGAGAGTTATGATGGAGCAGACGTTTGTCTGGGAATAACAACATCCTTGCAGAGCAGTCAGTGATCACAGGATTTTCATTTACCAATACAATTCAACCTGGGAAAAAAATAATAGAATCCTATGAAACTATCTGAATAAGCCCTGCAGTGATGTTTTGATCGAAGTCGCTAGAGTAAAATGCCATCGTAGTGTGTAGAATAATCTATTTCAAAAGACATCTTGAATCTGAGAGTAGACGGTCATCGCCATTGTGATTGAATGCTTGCATAACCCTTCAGTTGTAGTGCATCCTTTATTATTATTATTTTTTTTTTTTCTGAAATCCAAGCCAAGCACACGCTTGCATGTTTTGTCTGTGAGACAAAGTCCCAGGCTGCAATGTCTGTTGTTGATGCACTGCTAGTGTGAGACATGTTCCATTCGCATCGAGCAGCTACAAAACGATTCAAGCTGGCCTGAAATCTAGCAAACCGGTTGTCAGGTGTGTCTCCGACAAGCAAAAGAGCAGCAATGAGCCATTGCCACAGAAATGGCAAGAGATGGAAGTTAAAAACAAAAACTGCAAACTTTCCTTTCATGCTGTTTGTAAGGCTCATAGATTCAGACTCTGTGATTGTTTGTGTAAATTACGAACCGCAGCGTCTGTAACAAGACAACTCTTTAAATTAGCTTTTTTGAAACTTTATTGTTAAGTTCTCTTTAAAAAAAAAAAAAAAGTTAGGAAAATTGATAAAAACATTTTTTTTCAAGGTAATTCAATGCCTGCCTTCATTGTCAATAAAAGCAATCTTGTTGAATGGTGTATGTGCAGTTGGAATGGTGATGTTTAATGTGTTTCTCTCTGTACTGCATAATGGTTCCCAGAGAGTTTGTTAATTGCGTGTTGGGTGTGGGAATAGAAAGCTGAATTTTGAAAACAAGAAAAATCGATGAAGGGTTCATTACCAGGCCGAGCCAAAAGTAACTGATAATGAGAAAATCAATTTCAATTCTGACTTTATATTGACCAGGCACATTTCTTTGATATTATTGAGTTATTACTAAGTGGTTGAAGAGCTTCTCTCTTAAATGGACTCAATGAGTCAGTGGTTCTGTTGGACGTCAGTTGATTTGTGGCAAAGCAATCGAGAGATGACAATAAAGATGAAAAATTAGACAGTGAGTCATTCCCGTCTGTAACCACAGGAGACTCCAACATTGAGAAAGGCTTCATGTTGTTTACCAGTAATACAGCTGCTTAATACAACATTACAATG
The DNA here is from genome assembly GCF_023724105.1 of Carassius gibelio. Lineage (NCBI taxonomy): Eukaryota > Metazoa > Chordata > Actinopteri > Cypriniformes > Cyprinidae > Carassius > Carassius gibelio. Next base: position 5,581,310 of record NC_068375.1, on the reverse strand, counting down.
GTCATGGATCTCTTATGGGAACAAAGAACATCATAAAACTTCTTTCTGGCCTCTCACTGCTAGTTTCGACTTAGCTTTCATACATCATTATATGCTGTCTTTTTGGCAGCCTGAACCCACAAATCAAACATTTCCCTTCAAAGACTCTGTTCTTAAATATTACACACTATTTTAGTAGCTTAGAAAAATACAAACTTTATAACTGTTATGTTATTCCAAAACCATAAGCTATTTTTATGCACGTGATCAGCAAACAAAGTTTGCCACAGAACTTTACTATGATTAGTTCTGTTAAAAATGTGCCACATTTAAACAGCATAAAGAGATCAGTTACTTAAAGGTCCCATGGCATGAAAATTTCCCTTTATGAGGTTTTTTAACATTAATATGAGTTCCCCTAGCCTGTATATGGTCCCCCGGTGGCTAGAAATCCCAATAGGTGTAAACCAAGCCCTGGGGTCCTTCTCTCTCTTTGAGAAAACGAGAGCTCAGACGGGGGCGATCTGAAATCTTACCCATATGTCGTCATAAGGGGAAAGGTTACCTCCCCTTTCTCTGCTTTGCCTGCCCAAATATTTACATATAATTCAGTCGCAATGTCAGCACAGGCGTTTCAAACAGACTTCTATGACATGGATTCGACAGCATCGCCACAAACATTGAGTAACAGTGTTCATTAATGCCTGATCTGTGATCAGTGATTTCTGATGTGTAGCTAATCATTCAAGTTCACACAGACTTTCTTTCTAAATCGTTTAATACTGTTTATGCATCAGTGAACCAAGCCAGTGACTAAACGATCAAATTCACGTTGTTTCTCTCAGTAGCATGAAACAAATCTGTTATTTAAATTGTGATTTAACTACAGAGAGCGATCAAAGAACGCTCGCTTTTTTCCGGAGCTGTTACACATCGCGAGTATATCTGCACACTTGCCCAAACTGCCGTTACAATGAATGACGCTGATATGCTGCACAACGGAGCTCTTACTGTGTTCATGTGTTTGCTGTTAGCTGTGGTGAAAGCAGTTTGTGAGAAAACGTGTTGCAATAATGACGAGATCACTGCATCCACGCGATAAACAGACTCTGTCTACTCAATGCTCATCACTGCAGCCTTTCATGTGATGGGGAAAAGATCGAAAAAATAATTATATAATCAACACTTCCATGATTTGTTAATCTCAACAGCTGTAATAGTAAAAAAAAAAAAAAAAAAATTGTAGTAAAAGTATTTGAGAAGGGTTACAGATGTAATGCAAAGATGTCAGCCAATCACAACAGTTGTATTTTACTCGGAGTCTCACAGCAGACACGCCCCTTCAAACAGAGCAATCAAGCCAGAGGGCTAATGTCAGGATATAAAAATGCTTTTTATTTCTAAATTTTAAATGTAAAAAACATACTAACAATATAAGTACACCTCAGGAAACATTAAAAATCATTTAAACAAAGAAAATAATGCATGTCATGGGACCTTTTATTTCAAACACTCACAAGGCAGTGTTTTGGCCAATTATTTGATAATTTGTATGAACTCATTCATAGATTTTGTATGGTCTGCTTATGCCCCATTTTGTGTAGGGGTGGACATTAATGCTTAAAGAAAAAAAAAAGAAAACGACATGCCATCTCAGTTTGTGGAAATAATTCACGCATGTGCATATACACATTCCTATAGACTGAACACGTAATATATGTATGCATGACGTCAAGTTCACATAGAGATGTTAGTGGTATTATTTTTAAAGCTTGCACTTTGAAAAACATTGTCAAAAGTTTGTGTTTGTGTTTGTGTTTTCACACCTGTTAACCAGTGTTTTACTATTCTTCCGCACATCTTTATAAGACACACTTCAATTCATGGAGATCTCTCCTAATGAACTGATAATCTGAATCAGGTTTGATACATGAGGGAGACACACACATTGTGCAGAGCGGTGGGTCCCCAGGACCAGGATTGAAAACCACAGCTGTAAACACCCCCTAAAGGCAGAAGATAGCTTTGTGTGATGAACAAACTGAAATGTAAATGTAACATTTCATTTGCCACGGCTTGGAGCCGGTTGTGACATAATTCAGTTATAATTTTTTCTCATGTCATCTATTTTCATAATTTATTTTCTATTTTAGTACAATGCAGCACCAACTCTTCTGAAGTTGGTTACTCTGTTACTGGCTTTACTGTGGGTTATCTACAGTCTTGACACCTACAAATCAACTTGCTTGCTTCTCTGTTTATGATTCTGATTTTAATCACACAGATCAGAAGCTAAGCCTATCAAATGTATGAATAATAATTTCCAGTCTTCTTAATTCAATTGCTCCATGCATCGGACTGTTGATCAAAAGAAAGCCACTCATGAGTGTCGCAAACACAGTGACGACTCCTCATGTTTGAATTTAAGACGGACCCATCTGTCAGCACATCGTTGGGATTGTGCTGGTAGAGTAAGCTGACGGTGTGAGAGTCAACATGCTCGACTGACTGCAGGGAGTTCATTCATTAGCAAGCAGAAGGACGGCCATGCATGATTCATGCAACGAGCGTTTCTCTACTGCACAGTGCAGACGAAAACCTCATCAAATATCTGCTCTAGTGGTGGCATGATAATCAGTCATTTTATATCAATGTAGCAGTCTAGCACAGAGCACTACAGTTAGTTATACAAGAAATGTACTAAATGGATTATACATTAAATAAACATCTCAAACTCATTGGAAAAAAAAATGGTTCCACCTACATTTTTGCTAAACTCCAAAAACATACCTATACATACAACTCACTGCAACTTTTAAAACCTTTTCACGCAAATTAAGATAACAGGGCAGAATATCAACTAATGAAGACTCAATTCTGCATGGTTGCTTGTTATTAGCTCTTTTTTTTTTTTGTATCACATAACCAGCTCCACATGTTTGGCATTTCTGATGTAGTAAACTTGTTGAATAGCTCACCCGGTACAGCATCGCACTTGTGATATGCACACAGCAAAAGGAGCAAGAGCAGCCCATCAACGCACTTCACTGAGGTTGCAGAAGTCATCAGCACCACTGCACTGGACTTGCTCCAAAGGAGTGTGTTTTTGGATGTGAGGGAAAGATCACCTTGTTCAGCTTCCTAAAGAACCCAGCATTACATGAACAGGTGCAGGTTGTTTTTCCGGGTCAGCAGTGGAGTTTGGAAAACGTGTTTGCTTGTTCCGGCCATTTTGGTGGTAAATGTTTTAAAAATGAGGTCCAGTTGGACGCTGGATTTGCACATTGTTTGATACTGAAAGATGGAGTGGTCGCAGTGTTAAAAGATCCCGGTCATGTGCTGGAACAGCAGATGGTAAGTAAATCTGCATCAAATTTCTGTGTTTCGTTGGCAATCGGCGCATAAGTGCTCATGATTCTTTAGCTCCGCTCACGGCACCCATCCAGGAGCTCGGCAGTTTTCTGAGAGAATCGTTAAGCTGTAGCTTTATTTTATAAATCTGACAAAACGAAACGACTCTTCAGAGATATGAAGGCTGCAATATTACTTTATAGGTACTTAAGATTGATATGTGATCTAAACTGTGTGTTTTATGTCCCCTTTAAACTACCTCTTTTTTTCCCAAAATGTTGCCACATGCAATTTATTTCTATATTTATTTATTTTTATTTCATGAATACTTTATAAACAGTATGCATGAAAAACAAATGAATAAGTCAACACGTAAAACATGCTCGCCAAATGCATTCTTGATATTAATGAGGTCTACCAGACAAATGAATAATTAAAGTTGACTTAGCATTAGTCCCATAAATTCACTTATTAAACGCCCTTCACTTCACCTTTTTGAGGCATTACATGAAAATGAGGACGTGTAAAGATCAGTAAACCTCAGTCAGTCTGGAGCAGCGGAGGAAGTGTCAGGACTGAAATATAAATGATGCACGCTGCAGTGTCTTCAATGAAATATACATGAGGTGAGAGTCTAGTCTTTACAGAAACCCTAAATCAAATGCACCTGGTTAATAGATCGTACAAATGCCAGCCAGATGCTTATTAATGGTGCTATATACTGTATTTATTTATTATTATTATTTTACCATGTCATTATGCTACATTCCACTGATTGGGAAGAACATTGTGGGTTTAATACAAGTCAACAGACAAGCGATTCTGTTGAGGATTACCACAATAAAACTATTTAAATTAAAAAAGTGATGCACAGATATTTAGTTGTTGTTGTGTTTGTTACCAACATCTATATGTTGGATGTTTCTCAATGCGCATAAATTGTGGCTTACTGGCTTTATATGATCATCATAACAGGTGTTTTTATAAATATAAAAATTTTGATAGCAATTACAACGTGTTCTACTATTACATGTATCAATATGCAAATCTGTAGTCCTGAAACTGCCATCTTCTGTAAACATTGTGGGTACAAGTCACACATGCTGTGCAAAATAATAATAGTAATAATAGTTATTATAGTTATTAGTAGTAGCAGTATTATGAACTGTACCAGACGGTTTTCATAACTTTTATCATCTCCCAGGCTAATACTCATTGCCTCTATGACTTCACATTAACAAAACAAATGGTCTATATTAACCTTACCATCAGAGGCCACTAGAATAGTGGCCTTATTAAGATTTTAACAGCCAATATCTCCATCCAGTCAAAATATACGGAGCACACATCTTTCCTCGACCACTAAGCACTTAAAAAGGTATAAATCCAGATTTAAAATTAAGTAGAAACTTTTTTTCTACTTAATTTTAATCAACCGCATGCCACAAACCTCAACTTTCACTGAACTCATTACAGAAGGAAGTGAGTTTGAAAGCGACTCTTGTGCTGATGTTCACAAGAAGTGGGCCCTAAATCCTCGGTCACAATAAAAATTAACAGACAATTTCACAGCCAGTAAAAAGTATGAATGAGCAGCACATAAACATCATGTATGCATCCACAAGGGATATCCGTTATGTGAGCTGAATGTTTGATCCTTTGACTAATGTGCCAAAGATATGTGACAAGCTTTATCTCAGACTCCAGCTTTATCCAGCAGTTTAAGACAATATTATGAGACTTTCCCCCCTTTTTCAATTGAATTTTGATAATAGACTTATCATTGATCGTCGCCTCAAACAAAGCATCCAATAACAACAGCAGAAAACTGCATGCGATTTATAGATAATTGTCCATTGTTTTCGACTGCACATTATTCAGTAAAGTGCTTTCTTGAAGACAATGCAAATTGTTCTGTTCGGTTAGTCTGAACCCTTAAAGAAACAGAGTGTCAGAAGAAAATTGAAATAATGCGAATGACAGATGCAAAAATGTGCTATTAAAAAAATCTTAAAGTCCAGTTTTAACATAATAGATGTTACATTGATATTGTAATATACATGTCATGACATGATTTCAACAGTGTTGCATGAACTCCATTATTACATGCAAGATACTAGCTTAACATTTCTACACTCTTACCTGAGAAACATCATCTTTAATGAATTGAAATGTTGCTGGTCAAGAAACTCATTTTTCTGTTGCTCTTCGATATATGTTTGTAGCACCACGCTGCTGAAGTCTGTTAAACATAATAAATTCACTCAAACCCCAGTGCTGATGCATAAACGCTCATTTATATCACTTCACTGCTGCTGTACTCTGAATAATTACCAGTATTATGTGTGTAAGTTCATTAATTATGCAAAGCCTAAGACAGCTATAAATCCCTGGGAGAAAAATGTACTTATTTCATCATTTATTTTCATATTTCAATGCATAATTTCTCACCAAAATAACTACAGAATATGATACAGATTGTAAACATATGATCCAATAACAAAGTCATTTTTTATCCCTGCTTGTTATGCTTGTAGTGATGTCAAGCTTAAAGGAATAGTTCACCCAGATATGAAAATGTGATGAAAATGTCCTCACCCTCAGTCCATCCAAGATGTAGATGAGTTTATTTCAGATTTGGAGATATGTAACGGAATGGGTGCCGTCAGAAGGGGAGTCCAAACAGCTGATAAAAACATCACTTAAGCTCTATTTGGATGATAACTGTTTCTCATGAGGACATCTGTAAAGACAAATTTACATGGCACCTCAGTGATATAAAACTCTTGGATTTCACTGGCAATTTATTCACATTTGGGAAGCAAGTTCTATGATCCTGTGAACCCAGGAATGCATTGCTCCCACGGCCTGTTGCATGACTGTATGCTGTAAATAAAATGCAATATGCTTGGAATAGTAAGAATAAATTTATATTTATTAATGTCCTATTATTATAATATATTTTTTTGTGTGTTTGATTATTTGAATCTCTCATAGTTAAAAATTATTTTATCTCTGAAATGATGTATGTCAAAATGTAGAGATTAGTAGAATAAGTGATTCAACCTCTTATTTACATAAGGTAAGCATAAGGTATAAATACAAACACATGCATGCACATATTTAAGGAAAATTATTTATGTTTATATATATATAAATAAAAAGAATATAAATATATAAATTTATATACAAGTAAATATTTTTTGAAACAAACTGTATGTGTGTTTGTATTTACATATATGCATAATAAATATACACAGTACACACGCATATATTATGTAAACAATTTTTTTTTATTAATTTTTTTTTGGATGCAATTAATCGCCATAAATCATTTGACAGCACAAATTTTTATGTATGTAGTTGTGGGCCTATAAAAAACATATTTTAAAATTGCATTGTATTCCTGTTGCAGCCAAAATAATGAATCCATTTCAAGTGTTTTCTTGCTTTTCTTCTCTTTCTTCCTTTTGTTCTTTTCGTTCACTCACTGGAGAAGCAGTTACGTACTATTGTTCTTGTAAGTACTTTCCAGCATTTCAGTAATAAATATGCATGTAAATCACAACGAAGTGCAACAGTTAGCATACGGTGTTCACCAGAGGTCAAGAAGGATTTAAACATTGCATTTTTGATTCTTTGATTTCTTCTTGTAAGCTCAGAATTGTGGATTTGGACATAAGTTAAATGAACACACAACCTTGCTGTTTGTAAAATAATAATAATAATAATAATAATAATAATAATAATATAACAGTACACAACAGTTTTGAAGTTGGACATGACGGACTGGAGTGGTGTGAATTATTATGATGCTTTATCTGCTGTTTTGACTCTCATTATGACGGCACCCATTCACTGCAGAGGATCCATTGGTGAGCAAGTGATGGGATGCTACATTTCTCCAAATCTGATGAAGAAACAATGTTCAGCAGATTTTCATTTTGGATATTCTGACGGCACCCATTCACTGCATTTATTTTATTTGTGTTAGTCTTGATAAACATCTTGGCTAGAGAATGTAGACAAGGAATTCTGTTCTTTGAAACTGTGAACGCATGCACCAGGTGGTGACTTTTAACACCTACGCCAAAGAAAAGTGCTTTCTCTCATTCCCCGTGCTCGAGGGTTTCTCACACCCAATCTATATAATGCCACACATGAGTGTACATCCTGATGTGTGACGCTCCCATACTGTGAATCTCTTTGAGTCCGGTGCAGCATCATGCTCCATTTCCTAGAAAGCACATAACTAACCTGCAGCGGCTCTGAATGATATGATTTATTGCTTCAGCCGGAATGGAAGTGTAGCACACTACACAAGTTCTGGCAATGGATTTTATTTTGGGAGTGCATTCATTTGAATACTATTCAACATTGGTCAACTGTGTTCTACCGTGAGGTATGGGTAAGACGATTTTAACACAATGTGCATCATTTTCAGGTCAACACCCCCTTGCGGCGCTGCTCTGATTAATGTTTCAGCTCAGAAATTAAAATTAAAGCATGCCGTCTGGTTTGTTGCGAGAATGTGAAATCCTGTCAAAGCTGAGGTGCAATAATGGATTCATGAATGCAGGGCGCATGAAATTTCTGCTTAGTTTTCAGGTTTCGACTCTCGAGTCATACAGTTTTTAAATGATGCATTCCTTGTAAAGGGCACATCATAATTGCACTGTAAAAATACACAGTAAAAATAAACGTGCGTGCCAAATGCTGTTCGGTCCTGCGTTATACACTACGACTCAGCGTGGATGGCTGCTAGAGAGTAGCTAGGTTGTTATTGTTCTTTAATAATTAGAGATATTGAAAAATAAGTCTGAATAATTGTGTGTCATTGTATATTTTCACAAGATCTGCATCTAGATATTATAATATTAATGAAATAAAGGGCCACTTAAGTGTCTTAACTTTGTTAAACAGTCATAAAAGTGCACTTATGTACACTAAAATGCACTCTAATAATGTAAAATGACACATTTTAATTTAAAGTACGTTTACTTCAATGTCATTTATCCACACAATTTCAAATACAATAAATGCACTGTCATATCTGAAATTGTTTCGTGTAGACAGTTTTATTGCACAATTATTTAACAGGAAACCATGACCTATATTTATATATGACCAATAAAATCTCCAATTCAGAAATTCAGCTAATTGCATTTAATATCCATTTAAAATATAATAAATTATAATTTAAATCCAAATATCAAGCAAGTGATCTTCAGTACTCTTTCCACCACTGTCAACATTGGATTGACATTTTTATAAGGTGATTAAAATAAAGAAAATCCAAAGTCAAAGCATTTCTGGAATCATTAAAGATTCTAATTTCTTACTGAATTGCAAATCCAAATTCAGAATCTACATCACAGCCAGGCAGTCTTTTCTTTAGCTCATTCATAGCTCATTTGTTTCAGAAAATTCAAATAGGCAGCATTTCTACAAAAATCTTGGGAGATCCTTGTAGAATAACAGGCATTCCACAATAAAACATTCATGCCATGTATGAAAAAATAATAAAGAGTATATCCACAGCAATAAAGCTGATGTGAAAGTATCCTGAAGCCTCGGCTCTGCCCGGATCTGCCAAGTGTGTGTTGTGTTTTCATCATGAACGGGAAGCGAGCATATCGAGCAGGATTCAGACAGCCTGTGTCGCTGTATCACATGACCAAAATAGATGGTCCCTGTCAGTCGTTATTAGAAAGCCGTTTCATTTCCCGCTGGCATTAGCGCTGGCTAACCAGCTCAGCGTCGACCATGCAGAGCGCACCATAGGCTGCTGTTTTTATACCTGCATAATAAATAGAGACGGCAGCATTTTAGCAAACGCAGTACCAGCGGATGGTACAATCAGACAGCTCTGCATCTCTGAGTCCATAGCAGCTTTACTCTTTGGCATTGTATCGATGACTGCTGAGACAAAACGGTTCATTCAGAAGCCTAATGAGATTCTTCACATCTCCACCCCCACGGCTGCATCTGCAGAGGCTGAAGAGCAGAACTCTGCAGGCTTAAGCAGCCAAACGCCGAACCATCTCAACATGCTGTGGGTGGCTGAGGGTGAAAGGTAGCAGCAGGCCAACATTCAAGTAGCTCTCAGTATCAGTGTGTGAGCTGACCGCAGTCTCTTTCTCAGACTCTATTTTTCATGGAGCACCTACAGTCTGTTTACTGACCACCAGATGTGAAGCGAATATTCCACACTGTGCAATATGTCTGGGAAATAAAGTTTTGGACAAACACATTTTGATTACAAAGTCACAAATATGTATTTATTTAGTAGTTTTTGTATCAGTCATATTTATATAGCATAGTGTTAAAAAAATAATAGGTAACAAAGTACAGCTGCTAGGATTGAGTTAGGCAGGTCATTCCAACTGGAGGCACAATGTAGTTACACAGTAAATCCATAATCTGGTATTTAACTCTTTCCCTGCCAAACACGGAATTATATAGGCATTCTCGCAGGTATATGTTCGGGGAAGGGGGGGTGGGAGGCATCTTTACACATTACGCATCTCCTGAATGAGTTTAGAATGTGTGGAACAAAAACGCATGCAAGGAAAACGCGGAAACGAGATATATTGTATGTCGGCCTATGCATATGAACGATCATCAGCAATGATCAGGATATAAATGAAAACTGGCAAATGTTACTGAGTGTGATAGCGATCCTGGTTCTGTTCTTTATTTTGATGTATTGCATGTTCAGACAGTCATTAAACATATGTTCTTGGGGCCATGAAAGTTTAATGAAAAATGTAAAAAAAAAAGCTGGCGGGGAAAGAGTTAATGTCAGTAAATAGTAGTTAAGGCTATGGTAAAGTATGACCAAAAAAAAAACTACTTTTAAATTTGAATTTTAAATTATTTTAAATCATTATTTCTAAATATTTCTGTATTTTAAATCAAAAAGATGTGTCTTTATAAGAAAATATTATTATAAATGTAATCTCTGTTTAAAGAAATAAATAAAATGGGTCTGTCTAGGCTCTTTCATATATATATATATATATATATAGGATTATAGAATCAAGACGTTTCTATCTAAAGTTCATCTTTTTATATTACAAGTGTAATTTATTGAGTTGAATTACTTAGTAATCTTAGGAAAGTATTTGCAAAATAGGAATCATATTTGCACAAAAAAAAGAAAAAAAAAAAAAGAAAAAGATAATGCTGATTTTACATACATTAGAGAATGAATAGGATATAAATATGACAGTGGCAAAGTGGCTATAGTCCACAACCTAAGTGGCCGGTTCTTGGCCAGAATAATCTAAAATGGACAGTTTTTATTTAGATATTCAAAGGAATGTCTACAAGAGACAGACTGCTATAATCTATCTTTAATTATAAGTGACTTAAACATTTGAATTAAAATGTACTGTACTGGCGTTCATCTGCTCTTTGGCTAATTATCTGTTCCTGGTGTGAAACACAAGAGCGGCTGGCCTGGACGGGAGCTGTCCGGTGCTGAAACACTGAAATGCTGACAGTGGGGTCTCACCTACTGACTCAAAGTGGCTGGAAGAGCTCAAACGCACAGCATCGCTTGCCAATCTAGATTTAGTTGCTCTGTTTGCACTCTTCCTCACCAATCAGCAGAGTTTGAGTGCCAGACCTCTGCTAGATTGTGATACTTAACTCCGTAGGGAGAGCCCTAATTGGCCCAAATGTCTTCGTAAGCATGGGGCATTCAACTTCTTCCCCAGAGCTGTGCAGATTTGTAGATGGGAAAGTGTGTCGAGGCAATATGACAGATACATTTGACGCCCCAAAAACTGTCTTTTTTTTTTTAAATAGTGCGTATATGACGCTGTTGTTTAAAGGAAGTGGAATATGATTATCATTGTTACAGAAAACAGCATACAAATTGTAGTTTCATTTCCAAACTATGTGTATCATCAATCTCTTAATTTGTGTTTGTCCTGAAATCTTAGAGAGATTTCCCAGAAATTCTTTATATATGCTTTGGCTTCAGATGATTGATTTTACTATAGATGCTTTTAAGGCTGGACTTATTATATCTGGATGTTATTATGGTGCCTTGATGAAAACTGATTCATCAAATCTATTTCCCAGAACGAAACAAACATTTTCTCTGAAAGAGACCCAATATTTCTTCTTCTTTAAATATATCATGCACGCAGACCAGACTACGACATAAAAAGTCTTGAAAATGATTTTCTTTATTTCTTCTGTGAAACATAAATATAGAATTTCTGCAGAATGTGCAGAGTGCTCCGGTCATAACAGGGCTTTTATTTTTTACAGCATCACGAAGAGCAGACACACAGGAATTCCATTGTTCCATTCCTTTATTGTTCAACAGTATTGTCTAATAAATTATTAAGAATATATTTTAAACTAAAATAATTGTTGTTTAACTGTTTTTTTTCATGTTTTATTACATCTCATTATTTGTGAATAAAATACTACATTTAATAGGATAAATGAATCAAGAATAAGTATCAAACTGATTTTTTACAGTTTTTTATTATTATTTAATAGCTATTAATAAAAATATATATAAAAAAATTAAATATATATATATATATATATATATATATATATATATATATATATATATATATATATATATATATATATATATATATATATATCCATTCTAGATTAATCTTATAATAATAATACTACTAATACTAATAATAATCATTTCAATTTTCTTTTGAAACAATTTATCTTGGAAATTGCAATTCAATTTCACAAGTAATTACAAAAATCTAATTTGAAATTCTGAAGTAGAAAGACTGGAAGAGTTTCTCTTTTTCTTTCCTCCCTCCTTCCTTTCTTACTTCCTTCCTTTCTTTCTTTCTGTTTCTTGTAAAATGCACTCCAGTAATCTTTGTAATTTGGAAAAAGCACTTTTTTTTACATTGTACTATTTTTTTATTTTATATATATATGTATATATATATATATATCGACCTTAAGTCACCCTGCTCTCTAAAATATCAGCAGACTGCTATTCCAAATCCTCTTTGTTTGAGGAACAGGATGATTTTTGGTGTCATTTTGTCCCCATTATGATGCATTTTGATACACACTGCTAAATATCTTACTGTGTGTCCGATAGAATGTCGAATCTATTCCATTCATTTAAATGAAAGTCTTTCGAAACAACCTCACATTCAGAGATCATTTGGGATTTTCAATACCCATCAGTCTTCAAACACACACACGTACATGGTCCAGCCCACCTTAAGGGTAACCCAGGCCTCTGGCTAGCCCCGAGCACAGTAACCAAAGCCTGAAACATGTATCTGAATGACAGATGTAGAGACAGATTAGAAGAGCTCCCCGATCCCGATACAGCTGGGCGATGGAAGCAGCTTCCTCCAGTTTCCTGAATGCAAATATGAGCAAAAAGCTCTCCGTCCGCTCTCCTAACAGACCTCGGAGGCTCCCAAACTGACTGGTGACGAATTACAATCAGGAGCGTTTGATGGGGGAGTCTGTCTTGCAGCACAACTCCAAGGATGAAGATAAACACTGTTTAAACAATGATCCGGGCGTTGTAATCGCTACCATTTGTGTCAACAGATAAGAAATGGGCCGATTTTACTGTGTGATTACAGTAAACAAATTAATGGCTCTGTTTATGCGAACAACGCTCCTAAATCAAAAACAGCACAACAGAGTATGTAAATTCTGCTTTGAAGTTATTAGCTAATTGTTTCTGCAGATCGGAAGAAAGTCAATTAAGACAAACGTCCAGGAGCCAGTGAGTGTGGCGGCGTGCAGGTCATCCACACACTTATAAATCTTTAGTGGCCTTTCTGACAGAAATCAATAAAAGAGAGCCTGAGCGCATCTCCGCACAACTATCCCATCATGTCAAAGCTTATTGTTTGAACGTATGTGTGTGTGAGCGCTCGGGGCTTATTTATATATGTGGGTAAATGGCCAGTAATAAAATCTTTTTAAAGACAGCAAGATTTTAAGTTCAATGCCACCCCAGTGTAAATATATATATATATATATATATATATATATATATATATATATATATATATATATATATATATATATATATATATATATATATTGTTTTGACATATTCAGAATATATATATATATATATATATATATATATATATATATATATATATATATATATATATATATATATATATACATACACACACACACACACACACACACACACACACACACAAACACACACGTTTAAAAGTATGTGATCAGTGAGATATTTAAGAAATTAATTGTGTTTAGTTAAATTAAGAATTAATTTATCAAGTATGACAAAATATCAAAGTGGTTTAATTTATTTTATATATATATATATATATATATATATATATATATATATATATATATATATCATGCGCATCTCATCAGTAAAGACGCTCCTGTAATTAGAAGTATATCACCAGCACGTGCGTTCAGATCAGGGTTGCCAGGTTTTCACAACAAATCCTGCCCAGTTGCTTCTTAAAACTAGTCCAAAAGGCTTGAAAAACAACCACAGACTGGTTGGAATTTACTACACCGAGCCGTAATTCACTGACAATCTACACAAAATCGATGATAAAATCGCAGGCGATTCTTTGTCGATTTTGAAAGCGATTTTGTGTTAGTTGTCGGTAGACTACGGCTCTGTGTAGTAACTGCCGCTCCACCTGAACCAGTGTTGCCAAGTCTGCGGTTGTTTTTCATGTCCGCGGTTTGAAGCAACCCCAATACCAATAACGTGATATTTAGCCCCTAAAATGCGAATTTTACCAGGGCAACCCTTCCAAAAAATGTATATTTTAACCCCAGGAAGCATTTTTTATCAGGGAACCTCTTGGAAATGCGATTGGGCTAGTTTTGGACTAGTTTTAAGAAGCAACTGGTCAGGATTTGTTGTGAAAACCTGGCAGCCCTGATCTGAACACACGTGCTGGCGATATACTTCTAATCACAGGAGCATCTTTACTGATGAGATGAGCATGAAAATCGCATTCTACATATATACACACAAACACACACACACACTATATATATATATATATATATATATATATATATATATATATATATATATATATAGCCACAGAGTGCGAGAAATATTGTTTTAGTTATGTAAAAGTTATGTAGTCTTTCGATTAATATGATCTCAAAACTGCATTTCTAATAAGTTCACATGATTGCCTTTAAAATATGAGATGAACAATACAGGATGCATTCACTGTTAGCTGATCATAATTGCCAAATTAACCCTGGCAGGTAATCGGGTTCAAGTAATTATAAGGCTACTTATATAAATAAATGGATGTGAAATATTGATTTCAGAGTTAAAGATTTGTTGGCAGAACAACACGACTGACAGTTCATCAAACGAGTCTTCCAGAAAGCCCTGTGATAAAAAGAAAAAAGGAACTGGAGTGTGGCTCCTAAAATCCAATTCAGCTCTGGTGTATCTATCAATATTTTCTCCAGAGTTGAAAACCCAGTTGAGAAGAGTAAAGATTCAGTACAGCAGAATGTAGCCACAGGCGTTCATCTAAAAATGAGTCATGCTCCTCATACGTACAGGAGAGGAAATCTATTCTCAGCCCAGCGCTGTGGTCTCCTCTGTACCCTGCAGTGACCCATCACAACCCCAATAATCCCCGCACTACACACGTCTGTATATTTGATCACAACAGCCACATTCATGTCTGGCAGGCAAATCACAGGCCCATCACAGCTGAATATTTATTATACGGTGAAGGAAGCAATGAAGACCTTCAGCACAAGCAGTGGTTATCAGCCGTGGCTAGCGGCCGTTGACCACCAGTCGGGTAAAAGTCACTAGTAATGTGCTCCGTGTCCATGTGTTTGGAGCCGATATCGCACAAGTCCAGAGCAAAGAAAAGAAACTGTCTCAAATGGCCCACCTATCTGGAGCCCAAGACATGCCCGATAACACAAAAAAGCCACAGGATGACCACACACACGGGGAGCCCGGCTAATTATAGAGGAGCAAACAAATGCCACACAATGCTTTCTTTTGCTTTTTTTCTGCTCTGACAAATAAGACATTTAAATAAGCCTCAGCAGATATTTAAGCAGGAAAAAATGCTTTAAATAATCCAGATGGAGTAATGGAGGAAAGTCCACTTCTGCCACGTTTTACAAGCTTGTTCAGCTTTTCATTCATTCATGAGGGCTGTTCACACGGGACACTGTGTTCTTCTTATCACCCTGCGCTATGTTTAATTTGTTGTTTTATGAATTATTATTATTTTTTGGTCTTTTGTCACCTTCATTCACCATAAATGAAGATGTTGACCTAAGCATGCTTATAATAGTATTGAATGTGTGCTTCAAGTGTACGTCAGATCTAAGTACATATAATCACGTATAAGTGTGAGGTAATTTATGATAGGGACTTTCATGACTATGTTTCTTAACACACTTAAGTACTCTTTTAAAAAGTGCACTTATGTCAAATAAAATGTTTTACTATTATTTGTTTGTTTGCTTGCATGCTTGTCAAATATATAGCAGTGATGGTCGGCTCCATTAAATATAAATAAACAGCAGGTAAAACATTGATGATGATGATGATGATGATGAGGGTGATGATGAACAAACTGCAAGTTCGTCATTACAAATGTGAGATTTGAAATATACTATGAAAATAAATGACAATATAGTTATATTGCATTCAGACGAACACTTTAACCATATTTCAAATACAACATCAATAATTATTAAACAACGTAAATATATACTTAAATGGGCCAAAAAAGCTCTTAAGTTCAGCTGATTGCAGCTAATATCAATTATATATATATATATATATATATATATATATATATATATATATATATATATATATATATATATATATATATATATATATTAAATTGCAGTTTAGGTGGTTAACAGTTCACAATCACAAGAACACATCCTGTGTTAAATGGATTTGAATGTTTCTAATAGAGTATATAGTATTAGCATGTAAGCTAACAACACGACACTCTAGTAAGCAGAAATATATACAATTAGATTAAACTATATTTTCTGTCACTTATGTGATTCCAAAGAGAGGAGAAAAAGCTTCCCATCAACACTTACGAGCTTAAACACTTCTCGTCAATGCAGAGATGTGAGAAAAGCTTATCAGCTCCGGGAGATATCTCAGCTTTATTATCAATATTTAATAAAAGGATTTCGATAATCCCCTTTTCGCCTCCTCGCTCATGTGAGTGGACGAGGCGCGTTCAAGTCACACACAGCCGCTGAATAAATCCCAGACTGCACTTGAGCAGATTAACTCTGAATATAATAACCATCCTTTTTCTGCAGGCAGGATCGCACAAGACACGGAGGCAATCAAACCCCTGGAGATCACAGATACCAAATGGTGCTTTTTGGGGGAAAAGAACATTGTTTGTTGAGGGTAACTTGCTGTGTGATCTCTCTTGTTGGGATAACACATAGTGTGCAATGGAAAAATACTTATTTTCCAAATAATAACAGAGATTGTATGCTGGATTTCGATGTCTTACACAGAAGAGACAAAATGCGTCTCCCCCTCAGAGGCGCATCAGAGATATTATCAAGAGAAATTGATCACCCTCCCTCGCATGTGCAATTCCCCGCCAGTAAATATGATAATGTCACACGATGCATCGTCTCAAAATAAACATTACAATAAGGCGCACTATAGCAGGCCTTTTGGTGACTCACTGGCATTCAGAGTCGTGGTCATTTTTCTTATCATCAGAGCAGCAGCGAATGTCAATGAAAGAACATGGTGGAAGAATTTCGGCTTGGTGCGCTTTGAAAAGAGCCTTTCAAAGACCAAATTCCAGCTCATTTGTGTGCCTGCAGTGTGACTGAATGCTTTACTGTCGCAAACCCACATAATGGACGAAACGCATTTCACAGACACCTGGGAGTTCTAGGGATTTCAGATTCAATAAAACATGATCGAAATGTAATTAAAAGATAAACTGACCACAGCTAATTCAATTATGATTGACTGACTATGTGCCTGTTAATGATTACTTTGTTGAAAATGTCAAATGTCATCTTACAATTAACATTTCAAAGGGTAAAAGCACAGTCTGTGGCTTGTTGGAGTTTGTGCAACATCCGTTCAAATGCTTGACGAACACACTGAGGGACACCTGGCTCATTTGGAGCATTTGTTTTTTCGCAATCTGCTGCATTATCTACCTTAGCTTGCTTAAAAAAGCAAATAGTCTGAAAATGGCCTTATTTGAAAGGCAAAAATTAAATACAATTATTGCAACCCTAATAGCAATGCAAATGCCAAAAAAGTAATATGCAAGTTTGGCCTTGAACAAATACAGCTTTGACTTCTTGTTAGATAGGATGTAATATTCTGCTTTATCAGCCTCAAAAATCAATAGATGTCATTTCCAAACACGTAAGAGATACTGTTGTCAAAACCAACAGATTTTCACCCTCCAAGCCTTTACCTTGACAGTTTGCAGAGGAGATGTGGACATATAACATCAACTGATGGCAAAAGATAATAGCCTTCAAAGGTCATTGCTTTGGAAGAGATCTCTGCCCTTGAGTGTATGGAACATCACCCCCTCATTATGGCACAAGCTTCACACTTAAATCCCAAAATCTGCCTGCTCAACACACTGTTGACTATAAACTTCTCTTATTTGACATTGTCACCATCTGTGAATAACTGTATCTGACTGGCTGATTAACTCTCTCTCTCTATTGTGTCAGTTTACAAATTTACCAATGGATCAGTCAATAGGTAATGCATGTTTTATGTTCTCGGATACCAACAGTGAAAATACAGTCTTTATCGAACATTTAATTAAAAGGTATTAGCCTCACACATATGTCAGGAGTGCATTATATCAGCCATTGGCATTGAAAAACCCAACCACTGCAAAGACATGTGAAAAAATAAAAATAAATAAAGACCAAAAAACCCAAAATATAAGTCATAGTAGGCTACGCACCACTGGAAAAAGCATTTACACGGTATAAAAGTGGTAACCTGCAATTGTGACATTAAATAGCATTATTACCTGATTTAACCCATTAAAACAATTTTGCAGGTATAGATTAATGTTTTTAAGTTTAGTCAGATGTTAAATAAAGTTTTTTTCTTCAGTGTAATGCTCCCGGTAACACTTTAGATTAGTGTACACTACATACTATTAACTAGTTGCTTATTAGCATGCATATTACTTGAATATTTACTACTTATGAAGCACATATTAATGCTTCATTTTGCTTAACCATATTCTAGTGCCCTTAACCCAACCCACTACTAAACATAACTATTACAACAACAGCCTTAATACTATTGAGGGAAAACTGGTTAAAAGTGAATATGTGTTTCCTAATCTAAAAAGTTACTAAGTTTAGTCCAATCAGACCATTCATTTATTAAAATGAAACCGCACAAATGTCTCATGTTAAAATGTTTATGGTTATAAGGTCACAAGCATGAGCTCATGAAGATATGATTGTTCACACTTCTCTTGTAAATACAATGAAAGACAGTGACCAGCAGCTGTCAAGATCCAAAAGCAGCATACAAGACCATAAATATAGCCTATACATTTCATGTAAGATGAAATAATCCAAAAGCCAGTGTAAAATGGGTTGGACTATAAAAATATCTTCAAACTGTAGCACTGTTGTTGTGGTAAAAAGTAGTTTTATGTTTATACTCGCTACTTGGTGGACCAACTTATTGCAAAAGTGAAAAACATTTTCAAGGCTCATGAGCTCACTAGCTGTGTGCATAAGTTTAAAAACCAAAGTATACTTCAGGCTTGATTTGAGAGAATTTTAACTTCTAAATCTAAAAGTCATTATTGATAATTATGAGATTTTGGTGCCATGGATGCTTATTGAGTGATCGCGTCACTTGAAGGCAACAGATACCACTTTCTTCTGTCCCCAATGGTTTGAAGAAAACATTTCATCTGAAAACATCACAGAGCTACAAAGCAAATTACTACAGCAACGGTTATTTTATTTTTCTGTTTCTGCATTGTACATTTTGCAAATGGAATGGAAGTCCTTATAATATTTTGCCAGTATGAACTCCTCCTGTGTTTCCAGCAATCAAGAGAGCCAGCGAATCTCTGTCGGTGAATGCTAAGGCTGCTCCAGATCTAATGAATTCCTCTCATGTCATCTGACAGCGGTCCCTTGTGACTGCTAATTTAAACGAGGTGAAAAGTGATGACTCACCCCACTTGCCCCTGTAGGTGCATTTTGTAGCTCGTTGTCACAATGCTTGGTTAAATGATAAAGTTTCTTAATGGAGCACAGTCAATGCACTTGCAAATGATCTGGGTAATGTGCAAGATGAAATGCCTCTGTATTCGGTGTTTGCCAGTGATGAATCTGTGGCTTTGAATGAAATGAGCTTTTCATACAGATATGACTAAACTTGCTGTATTGATTTCTACTGCATAGCTGGCAGGGCAGAATATGCTAAAAACCCTTTAGAATCATTGATGTGGGTCTACAGTCTGATCTAATTTCATCTGATCATGCATCATCTGATGATAAGTCTATGCTCCATATCAGTTTTTCATTTGGATTTTCTAAACCAGGGATGAGCAGCTGATGGTCCACCGTGTCTTTAAATACAGCCCGCTGGATCATACACTCGCCTAAAGGATTATTAGGAAGACCTGTTCAATTTCTCATTAATGCAAGTAACTAATCAACCAATCACATGGCAGTTGATTCAATGCATTTAGGGGTGTGGTCCTGGTCAAGACAATCTCCTGAACTCCAAACTGAATGTTAGAATGGGAAAGAAAGGTGATTTAAGCAATTTTGAGCATGGCATGGTTGTTGATGCCAGACTGGCCGGTCTTACTGGGATTTTCGCGCACAGCCATTTCTAGGGTTTACAAAGAATGGTGTGAAAAGGGAAAAAAACATCCAGTATGCAGCAGTCCTCTGGGCGAAAATGCCTTGTTGATGCTAGAGATCAGAGGAGAATGGACTGACAGATTCAAGATGATAGAAGAGTAACTTTGACTGAAATAACCACTTGTTACAACCGAGGTATGCAGCAAAGCATTTGAGAAGCCACAACGCGCACAACCTTGAGACGGATGGGCTACAACAGCAGAAGACCATTCATCCACAAATAGGAAAAAAGAGGCTACAATTTGCATAAGTTCACCAAAATTACACAGTTGAAGACTGGAAAAACGTTTCCTGGTCTGAGTCTCGATTTCTGTTGAGACATTCAGATGGTAGAGTCAGAATTTGGCATAAACAGAATGAGAACATGGATTCCATCATTACTTGTTACCACTGTGCAGGCTGGTGGTGGTGTAATGGTGTGGGGGATGTTTTCTTCGCACACTTTAGGCCCCTTAGTGCCAGTTGGTCATCGTTTAAATGCCACGGCCTACCTGAGCATTGTTTCTGACCATGTCCATCCCTTTATGACCACAATGTACCATCCTCCGATGGCTAAATCCAGCAGGATAATGCAACATGTCACAAAGCTCAAATCATTTCAAATTGGTTTCTTGAACATGACAATGAGTTCACTGTACTAAAATGGCCCCCACAGTAACCAGATCTCAACCCAATAGAGCATCTTTGGGATGTGGTTGAACGGGAGCTTCATGCCCTGGATGTGCATCCCACAAATCTCCATCAACTGCAAGATACTATCCTATCAATATGGGCCTACATTTCTAAAGAATGCTTTCAGCACCTTGTTGAATCAATGCCACGTAGAATTAAGGCAGTTCTGAAGGCGAAAGGGGGTCAACCACAGTGTCAGTATGGTGTTCCTAATAATCCTTTAGGTGAGTGTGTAATCCTCAGATGATCAATTTTCACATCAAAAACATTAAAAGAATTGAGTCATGGAAAGATAGTTACTCTTCAGGGAGGATAAAACTTGGCACAAAGAATAAACAAAATTGTGTAGGTGCCTGCATATCATGCAGTAGCACACTAATAGCCTCCACAGTCAAACATTTGGATATGCACCTCTAGTGCACGTTTCAATTTCAATGATAAGCCATATATTAATTATAAACATTGGTTTTCTTAAATAAAAAAGGAAATTGGGTAAAACAGTCTACATGGGGTAAGTGTGAATTAATAATCCGGCCCCTTGATATAAAAGTGAAAAACATGCTGGCCCTTGTCACTATCAAAGCTGTCCACGCCTGTCCTACACTGAGAAGAAAAAAGCAAAAAAAGAAAAGCAAAAAAAAAAAAAAGAATAACACACTAGTACATTTCACAAATACAAGGAAACAACAAGTAACATTAAACATGAAATTTTTAAGTAGAACAATCCAGTTAACGTAGTCACCATTGCCAATTAATAGAAAACTGTAGAAAAGGAATTTCAAAATGAGGTAATGAGGTAACACTTTATTTCACAGTCCTGTTCCCCATGTACATACTATGTACTTATTATAATAATTACAATAACTATGTAACAACTACCCCTAAACCTAACCCTACCCCATGTAGTTACCTTTTATTACCTGAACTTTCTTAGATTAACACACTGTAAGTACACTATAAGTACATGTTAGTACACACACTTTAAAATAAAGTGCAACCCAAAATGATGTTCAAAAATGCAAATTACCTGTCTGAATTATAGTTATTATGCATTCATATATCTTGCCGAATTTGAAGACGCTACCACAAATCGACTCTACCATATTTTATGTATGTTTTATTGTATAACTTCTGAATCAAATTATCTAGAAAGGAACTCTGTTTTCCCTTTCTTGGCTCAAGATTTCACAATTTTGGTAAAACATGATTTTAATGTTTTGGGCAAAAAATATCCTTTTTAGAACTCATTTAAAAATAATTAATCAGAAATTCACCAAATACTAAAAACAAAGTTTCAAGTCTTAATATTCTTGACAAACCAGATTGTGTTTAGTCCATCAGCAAACATGGTTTCAGCAGTTCATTTCATTTGCTAGATGTCATACCAGCACCAATACTCACCAAAACCCATTTTTCCTTTAGGGCAAGTGGTTGTGTTATACAGATCTATATGTATATAGAAATATTGCAATATGGCTTATATTGCAAAATCAAACTGCAAATGCTGAAATTGAATGAAATAAATATATGTCCTGTATGTTTATGAGTGAAGCACAGCTCTGTGGTCTTTTGCACACGTCCCACTCATGATCTGTTTTTTTTTTTTTTTTTTTTTCAATCTGGTTAATCTCAGAGTGAATAAAAAAAAAAAAAAACGTGCATGCTTGCTATAAATTACATAAATACACAGCACATCCAGAGATGGGGTTTGTGTGGAGCAGTATTTGCTGTAAGCTTGTGTCACTTATTACATTCATTTGGTAACACAATTATATATATTATAAAATGTGTTGTTTTATCATCTAAATGTAAAAATAGTATTATTAAAATTGTATGTATTTTGGTAATTTTTATATTAATTACAATTTAAAAAACAATAATATTTCAAATAGGTCACCTATGTGTCACGTTTCACGGGATCGAGAAGTAAGGAGATGCAGGAGACTTTTTCAACATGGAATTTTAATTCAAAGATGAGGAAAACACAGGAACTCACAGAGAACTTTACCAGACGACAAAGGAACTAAAAACTGGAACACTATATATACAGGACTTAATCAAGGGAGGACAAGGAACACCTGGGACTAATGAAACATAGGAAATACCTGGGATCAATTTAATAAACGGAAGACAGAAACTGGGTCACGGACTTATAGTTTCTAAAAAGAAGTTTCTTTTAAAAAGTATGCCAAGAATGAAGTGTTTTCTTCTTGTTAAGGTGTTTTTTTTTTTCTCTCTGACACAATGTATAAATTAGCAATATATCGCAGTTTAGTAAACATTTTTCAAAATTCTTGAAACGAAACAAAACGAAATTCTATGTTCAAGTCAATGTATTAATAGCAATTTATAGCAGAACAGTATACAGCAGAAAAAATCAACCACTTGCATGCGCCAGCAAAGCGACTACCATTAAGATGAATGAAAATTCTGTTTTTAACAGTGAGGCAAATGTCCAAGAAAAGGATTGGGATCAAAATGTACAAGCCTATCCAAAGAGTTAAAGCCATGTGTATGAATGTTACTGCAGCTTGGAGGATTTGTGAAGGACAGAGCTGATAAATATGGATGAGAGGTTGAGTATATAAACACACAAGCACACCTGTGCTGTTAACCTCACTGGAACATGAGAAACAACCATAAATTCACAGCAACAAATTAGCATAGCTGGGTCGACATTGCTCATCCGGTCTCTAAACATACAGTACGTGGCCCATCGGACCCCTGGGTTACATGAGTTGCAATAACACAGCCGTGTATAATTGGGTGGAGGATCAAAGCTAAGCCTGCGAGCGAAACATCACGGCTCCTGATTAATTTGACCATGATCATTATGCATGCGAATGAGAAACGTGTGCTGGGGTTACAAGAACTGGCCATAAGAAAAAAATCTGCAAGCGTTCTCTGTAGATCCCGCCTTCTCACACCAGTGTTATTAGAGTTAACTAAAATAAAATAAAAAAGATAAGAAAAGAAACAAACATTAATTGAAAACAAATACATTTTTAATTGATTTAATCTTGATAACTAAAGCTAAAAAAAGACAAAATCACTAAAACATAAAATAAACATAAAAATAAAACATAATACAAAATATGTAATGCATTGGTCAAAGACATGTCCAGTCTTATTATATAATAAAATAATCATAAAATCATAAAATAATATATCATATTTATTGTCATTCTGAAACCATATTAATTATTATGGGAGTGTCCTGACAGTTTCCACGAACTTTCAAATCTGGAGAAAATTATAGTTTAATTAGAAGACACGGCACGTTTCTTTATTTCCGTTTTGTCGCCCGTCTATGGCGTCATATAAACTTTGACCCCTCTAGTTTATCTAACTTCCTGCGGAACCGCCAAATACAAAGGTGAACAGAAACAAAGACGAGACGAAGAAGAAAAAGTAGTAGCCTTGATCGAGACTATTATATTTTATATTTATATTGTTTATATTTGGATTTAAACCTCAATCAATAACTTAGTTATGGATCATGATTATGCTTTGCCTGCACGTTCTGTGAAGCGCAAACGCACGGGTGAAATAAATGACCCGAGATTTGTTTTGGGACAAGAGAAGCTACAAGACACGGGTAAATATTGGAGTTGCATTTCCAAGATAGAGAGAGCTTCGTGACAAGCTGAAACTACAGAGAGATGCCGAACTTGCTTGCATTCTGATAAACAGGTATGCATCCATTCAGCTAACGGTATCTATCCGTATATTTTGTGAAACGATGATTTCTTGTGTAAAACGCAGACGGACTAGCTCTCATGTAAATCTACATTTGTTTTATATCTAGCTAAATAAAGTAGCTTCAAATGCAGTTCTCTAACTTGTTCGATATCATAGTATAACGTAATTATAATTATTAACGAAAGGCAGCTGTGTTTTTTAACATATATTACTACTAGCTAGATGGGTTCATCGGGCGCACGCGCCTGGAGCCCTGGACCTAAGTTAACTTCCAGTCTGTGTTGTTTATATCGGTCTGGCTGCGGTGCCTTCTACAAACGCAGTTAAAGTTAAGGTGGTGAGTAAACTGAAGTTGGGCTCAGGTGGTTGTGCTGTGGGATGTGTTTCCCATACATTTATTTATTTTTGGAGACTCACCACAATTTTAAAACTGATTTTTTTTTCAAAAAGGCTTCATTGAGTAACGTTAAGTACTGCACGTTTAATAATAATAATTCCTTACATTTATATGTTTAAAGAACAAAGCGAGGCACAGGTGTTTTTATATCGCTGTATTTCTGAAGGAAGACTTGCATGTTATATGCCTGATAGCAGCGTATGAGCGTACCAGCTCTGCTTCGTTTACAGCTGTTACTGGGGAAACCTCTATTTCTCGCGCTTTATGTCTATGCTTTAAAACATCTCCTGCTGGCAAATAATGAATTGCATTTTCATTAAGTCCGCCTGATCCACGCAGCAAACATTTTGTTTGTTATCAAAAAATATCTACTCTAGAGGGACTTGGCTGTTGTTATTGATCCTATTTGGAAGTCTACCGGAAGTTAAGTTAGGTCCACAAAAGCGCTCATGCGCAGTAACGTTTGTTTATGTTGTTGCCGTTGAAACCGTCTATAGCTCTCCTTTCGAAAAGACGTGATTGTCAAAATACTAAGTTAGAATGAGTGAGGAATGATAGGGAGCGACAGAGCGCGTGTTCCAATGAACAACAACTCCCATGAGCTCTTTCCTGACGTCATCAAAGTACGTCTTATGTTATTATTTTGATTGAGTGACCCCTGGTGGCCAAAAATTCCATACTGCGCGTTTAAAGATTTGGTGCAATGTTTTTAATCATTAGTAAATGTATTATGTGTGATCAAATAATGTCAGGTTAGTGTTCATTTCTGCATATACAACTACATTTTACATTGCATAAATCAACATTAGTTTATGTATTATTATTATTATTATTATTATTATTATTATTATTATTATTATTATTATTATTAAGATAACAATGTCCTAGATATTTATGCATTAGAACTTTGGTTCATTAGTTGATGGTAACTGATGCATCAACTAATGAAAACATTGTAAACAGCAGCATGTGTGCAACTCATACTGCATCTTTCAGAGCCCGTGTTCCCCACGTTTTCAATGTGAACACCCTCATTACAAAAATGAATAAATAAGCAATGCCATAAAAATGTTTACACTGTTTTAAACTGCCTAGCTACTGTTCTCACCATCCAGCAAATTAAAATTACCCAACACCACATGTTCATGTCAAATTCAAATGATAACTGGAAATTTAAGATGTAATCCTTGTAAATTGAATAATAAATAAATAAATAAATAAATAAATAAATAAATAAATAAATAAATAAATCTGATCTGAGATATATTGATCTAAAATCAAATGAATCTCTGACTGAGCCTGAAGTCATGATGGATTAAGCTGGGTTATGCAGTTCTCTTAAACTATATCTGCAGAGCACAGCTCCTCCACAGGCATGAAACAGCCACTGGCTGGAATTGATGTCTGTGGGCAGAGATGCTCAATACTACAATACTGCTTTACAGAAGCTGTCATTACATAGTGTCTAGATGTGTCTGTACAGTCAGAATACTGTGACCTCTTTAAAAAAGTCTTATCAAGTAGTAACAGAGCATTAGATACAGTGTTAGGATCACCTGATTTAACAACCCTTTATAATGTAGCAGATATACTGTACTAAATTCTACTATTCAGGTCTTATTTGTAACCCAAGAACAGTGCCTTATAAAGATTAATAATAATAGTAAAAATTAAAATTAGATTTTACATTCCGTAAACAATGCAAAATTTGCTTATGTCGAAGGGGATGTTTCAAAGTTTAAAGACTTAATGTATAAGTCCCCCCTTCCACACCATGATTTTGTATGGATTTACAATATGCTTGTTGGCAGGGTATTTTCTAAGCTATTGCAATCTGGGTGTTTTCTATACAGAAAAGTATAAATTATGAGATCATCAATTATTAAAGTCAATTATTTAAATTATGTGTCGCACTTCACAAGAAATCAAGGGAGCCTGGAACAAGGAATTCATAAAACGAGAGTCTCTCATAATCCAAATGGGGAAAATAGAGCACATGGAAAACATTCAAGTACCGACAAACACTAACAGAATAGACTGGGATTTTGTTAACTCAGGATGATGAGGAAACTAAGGAGACACAGCTTTGACTGCAGGGGTCTGGTGTTCATCCTTCAGCAGAGGATGAATGTCCCTGCTACTTAAATGGAGGTGGAGAAGTTGAATGTGGAGGAGAATGAAAAAAAAAAGGGGCTGCTGTTTTCTCCTGCTGGGAGATCACCCCTTGCCGTGATACCTGAGGGGCCCTCAGAAGAAAGGGACCTGCTGTTCTCTTTGTTTGTCATTTAATTAGATGAAATAAATTAGTTTCTGCTACTTTTTTTTTTTATCTGTACTTGATTTCGGCGACATAGTGTATCAATTTGCACTTTCATATCTTGTCTCTACTGTAGATGCTGTTTATCATGGTGCTCTAAGATTAATATCAAACTGTAAACTCTCAACTCATCATTGTGCCTTGTATAACATTGGGTTGGCCTTCTTTGTCTAGTAGGAGAAAAATGCATTAGTACTTAATTATTTATAAAGCCATCTTGGGGATGTTGCCTTATCTTTGTTGTCTTGTACAACAGAAAACTGTTGAGAAATATTTTGATTTTCGATGTTTTCATACTATTACATTCTCGCTGTTCCATCTGAATTAGGTAAGAAAGCTTTTGTGTATCCAGCCTCATCTGACTGGAATCACCTTCAATCGAAATTGAAGCTACAGAAATTGCTGTCTTTGGATCATTTTAAAGAAGTCATAATAAGGGAAGATGATTAGACATACACATTACGCATCTTACAGACATTCTAGACCATGCGTACACACTCTGTTTCCTGGCATGAGAAAAGTAATGAAATAAGGAATGACTTTAAAAACTGTTTTCATTTCTTTTTTGGTGCCTGGATAAGTTTTGTCATGCCCTGACATTTGTGCTTTTTTCAGTTTCTTATAAATATCTAAATGGGTAAAATCTAATCGTACTGTAATCAGCAGAAGTTGGGCTACGATAATATGTAAAATGCATGTATGTACATGATTGTGTTTTTGAGAAAAAAATTTTTTATGCGTGGTTAGTGAAAAACTAAAAATGTTGAAATACTTGAAAAGGCCATAAAACACATAAAGAACAATGCTTCCAGGGATTTTTGAGAACTGGAGCTTGTAGCCTAGAATTTTTCTTTCTAAATTATGTTATCTTGTTTACTCACTCACAGAAAACAATATATTAATTTAAATTTTCTAAGACACTTTTTGTTGGTAAAAGTCATATGTGAGTAGGCGTCAACTATCATGAATATCATTGTGATTTACACCTGAGAAGACAAAGGCCTGCATAATGAGCTGCATAATGAGCCTCTCATTCAGCTGTGCCACTGTGAGTGAGGAGTTACAAGAAAGAATGTGAGAACAAAATAAAAGTATATAATTTTATGTTTGTAGTTTATTAAGAATATATTTAATTATCCCAGAACATAATTTAATATTCACTTGTGAGTGCAGTTTATTAGGAAACAATATTTCAAACTGAATTTTTTGCATCATTACTCCAGTCACACAATCCTTCAGAAATCCTCTTAACAATCTGATTTTCCACAAAAAATAAAAAAAATAAAAAAAATAAACAAAAAAACTTTTATTGTTATTATTGTAATTATTATTTTTATTATGATTAATGTTGAAGAGAGCTTAGAATATTCTTTCAGGTTTTTTAGGGGGGATAAATTGAAAGAACAGCATTGTTTGTTACATTTGTTACAGTTACATTTATTTGTTACATTTATATTATTTACATCAAGCTTTTGAATGGTATAGTAGTGTATATTGTTATTGACACTTCATAATGTTTCACTTGATTATACATTTAGTCAGGAATTATAGTTTGGAAAAAGTCTTCAGAAAAAGTCTAACTAGTAAAATGTTTACACGTTATGTGAAAACTAGTATAAGTATATAAATAAATAAAAAGAGACTCATGTTTATGAACTCTGCTGAATAAAGTGCTTCATTCTTTTTTTCTGACGAAATCCAAATCTCAAATCCTCAACCACATCACATATTTTTGGGGTGAATTATGTCTTATGACATAATTGACAGCGAGCAGTGCTACAGATGCACAATAATTTGTCTTTAAACTAAACTGCAGATGTCATGCTATGCGAAAATATTTTAGTGGGAACAATGATCAATGATGTGCACTTACTTCAATATTATGGGGATCTGTCCATTGTACTTACTGTACAACCACAGCTGCACAGAGGTGTTGATGTCGTGTGAAGTAATCTCTACGATATTAATGAAAAATGCCACTGTATTTGAAGGATACAACTTGAAGAAAATGGTAATTTGCATAGTTTCTTTTTAAAATAGGCTACTTTGTCAGTGACGCGTGCAGAGTGGTGCTATCTGAGTGGTTTCTAGTTTGAGATAAATCAAGATTATGAGATAAAAAGTCAATTATGACATTAAACATTAAACTTATTAGAAAAGATCAAATTAATTAAGAGAAGAAAAAAAAACTGTTTTTGTCATCAGCAAACATCCAGCTGAAACGAACACCATGTGAAGTGCATGCTAAGGATACAAAACTGATGTCAAAGAGAACAGACTCCTCACAAAGTTCCTCTTCCTGTGTGAGGCATACAGACAACCATCTATAGATCTAATGGAGTACTAAGTGGATTGCAATGAGACCAGAGAGTGAGAAGCAGTTCAAACAATCATTTGACCATCCCTTGACAATCCCACACTGGGCTAGTTGCTCAGCAGTTAGTCAGGATGTGCTCTAGAGAACCATCCGGCACTTTTCAGGTCTTCACTCACTGGAAAACATCCAGAAGTCATAGGAATCTAAGAATGGGCTCCTTCTCTCTAGCAGGAGGGTAATATTTGCATAATACAGTATGTCTCAAAGTGTGCATAGTAGGTTTTGGAAGAGGTTTTGACTGGCATGTTTCAGTTGAGCCCGGTTGGTATTGTAGATGCTGTCACTTTAAAAGCAACACTTGATTGCTCAAAAGTGGATTTCTTTATAGCTACTGTAGGGCGGTGTGTTTTTTTTGGTAAAAATATTACCAAATGTTAAAATTAGAAATTTTGACAGTATGCCGATGTTAACAGTAAAGAGAAAAGAATGATCTAACTGCATGTTGGTGCACATGATGAACCACTTGTGTGTGACGCACTTTGTAAAGGAACAACGTGCGTGTTGACAAAGAAGCGACGTGGGAAGTGGAATAGGAAAAATGCAGGAAGATGGAAGTTGAACTTTTAACTTGAGCACTGCATTTTTAGAAAGCCATTTCATGCATGAGACGCTGCAAGAGACACGAGCGCAACAGTCAGTCGTGTTCATGTTTACAGTGAAAAAAACTATGGAAAAGCATCACAGTCAAATGAACGCCTGTAAAGAACTACTACTGTGATATTTCATGTTTGTAGACATCAGGCTGAAAGCTGCTGTTCATTGTTTTACCGATCATTTATAATATTCTACCGGTTTTATGCATTTTTGTACATTTTGAATTACCTTGACTTTTGAGATTTTTTAAAGCATTTTCTTCTTATTATTTCTGAACATATAATATGCATAAAACAAGTTTGTACAAAATGTAGTTGTAGTTATTGCATCTTTTTTTGCAAAAACATGATATTTGACATCGATATTTAACAAGTGATCATACTGACAACTTCATGCGTGGTTCACTTGAAATGTTTATGTATTTATTTATTTATTCATTTTTATTTATTTATTTTTTACTAGAAGGTTGATAAAGAAAACATTACTTGAATCATGTAATAGTTACATGCTGAAGTGTCATATAAACCAGCCCTATTTATAGTAAAGAAGACTAAATGTCTATCTTGTGATTTTGACTTTTTCTCATAATTTCAATTTATGCCATGATTGTGTATCTCATAATTTCAACTGATGTAGTATGCCACAGTTTTATCTTTTTATGTCTCATAATTAAAAATTTTTATGTCATGATTTTCTTTTACCTCAAAACTATGACTTAGTATGTAATAATTTTGACTTGTATGTCATAATTATGACATTTATGTCATAACCATGATTTACCAAAACATGTTCTCATATGTGTATCCTAAAAAATCTCTAAAAACAATGTGACTAGACACTTCTGGGATAGAATAAGTCAAACATGATATAATTATAAAATCTTGCTTTAATCTTTGACAAAACTCCATTTTGCACTCAGAATGAACCACATTTAAATGTTTGTTATTTTTTTCCAAAGCTACCCACTCAAATAAACACAAGACTGCAATTTGCTGTTTTGGTGGTAAAATCAGTTGAAAATGAGAACATGTGATATTCTTTATCCAAGAGAAAATCAAAAAAAAAAGAGAAAGTCTAAATTTGTTAAGATCTCATTTGAAATTGTAGAGTAGATACATTTGGATATCTATTTAGCTAAAAAATTAAACCCCCTCTACATTTGCCCTCTGT
This sequence comes from Carassius gibelio, assembly GCF_023724105.1. Classification (NCBI taxonomy): domain Eukaryota; kingdom Metazoa; phylum Chordata; class Actinopteri; order Cypriniformes; family Cyprinidae; genus Carassius; species Carassius gibelio. The sequence goes on along the minus strand of NC_068375.1, from coordinate 5,549,819 downwards.
CTAATCCCATTTCTGTCAATGAGAAACAAAAAATGGGATTTTAAAGACTTTTCCTCCATTGGCAACCATTTGAAAGTCGGTGTGTACTTTGACAATAAACAAACTTTAAAAACAAATAAAACGCCTTTAAAATACTACATAAGTTACATACATATTTCATAAAGCTACTGTAGTTGTCTTGTCAATGCTGTGAAGGGTTTGGGACTGTGCATTTGAGAGTTTTTTTTTATTTTTTTTTTATTTTTTTTTTATCTTAAAATCTTTTTTATCTTTTTATCTTTTATTTTGGTGATGAGCAAAAATGGCAAGATCTCCTAATATTGTCCCTGGACCTGTTACAAATGAGGTGTGTTCTAAACATAAGACAAAGTGCTCGAGGAGGATAGTGATCAAAATGAGGAGTTTACTGGATGACGACGGAGAATACAGACTATACACAACACCACATTAACTTCACAATAGGTTAAGATACAAATACATTAAGTTACATTCACATTCAATCATGGACGAGGAGGAACTGAACAGACAGGGTATTTCAGCACACAGAAGGTAATGAGGGAACTGGAGACAGGTGGGGAATAATCAATTAACAAAACAAAAACAGGAAGACCAAATAAGGGAACAGAAAGTTCATAAACGTAATAGGACCATCTTAAACCATCTTTAAAGTTCTTATTTTCCGAATCCAGTGTTTCCAAATGCAAACACCGAGTTATGGACAGCCACAGATGAACAGGATTCAGTCACAGCCTCATTATATGAAAAACATAAATAACTATAAAATAAAAGAAAAAAAATGCTACTTTTTTTTTTTTTTTTAGGTTCTCTCATTAGTCGTGTCTCATTAGGTGGTGTTTTCAGTGGACTCCACTTCCAGTTAACCCTGAAGCATTGACACCAGACTCCAGTGTCAAACTAGTCTGAAATCAGCCAGGTGTGAACAGTAGATGCTCAGATCTGGCCTGTGCACCTGCTTTATCTGCCACACACTAGCATTCTCTCTGCTGCTGGCTAGCCTGATGGGAAATGTTTCCCGGGGCGTTTTATATCTCTGAAGCTGTTGATGGAAGCTGAGATCCCAGCAGACATGCCTGATGACCAGCTTGGTTTAACACGGTTATAGAGCAATTTATGATGTATGATAGCCCAGGAAAATTGCAACTCCAATTCTATCTAAGGAATCCAGTGGATTACCATGATCCAAGATGCATTTGCAATGTCAAATCTGACTGATGGGGACAAAATGTTACTAATGCTGAATCTTTGCATTGTTTACTGTAAGTAAAACCCTATTTTTTCCTTTATACGGTCCATAACCAAATGCAACTAAAACCGAAACAGCGAGGCCTCTCACACAGCGCTGCTCTAAAGCTGCAGTGAATAGATTCAGTGGGAGGGTTTTGTAATTGGTTGTTGGTCAATAGTGTTATGCCATAACCTATCATTTATGCTCAGAACGTCTCTTTTAGACAACTAAACAACATCAACATGCCATTAATTACAGTATTCAGAAAGTATCAAAGAGCAAAAATGGAATTACAACAAATAAAAGCATTTTAATATTTATATTTTCTATCTTCACATGACCCCTGAGCAAGTGGTACAAAGGGGAATACGAGTGATTTCTATTTTGATTTCATGTTCAAAGACCAAGCAGCATCAAACTTTGATTTGTTTTTGGAATAATTCTAATGCTACTGATGAAACGCACACTATGCCACATGGATCTGCGGGACTGTGGAGAGAGCGAGACACAGACGGTGAAGGACGGTGCAGCCCTTCGGTTCATATTCAGGCATAAATATTTCATGGCTCCTGAGCCTTTGGTTACAGAGTCCCCTTCTTTCACCGCATTTCTTCTGTCATAACTAATTCTCCCAGCTGATGGCCTCAGCTATTAAAAATTTACCTGAGTGTGCTCTCTCTTTGGACAGTTTTGTTTTTAAGCAATCCAGGGACGAAAGGGCAACTCGGTTTCTTATTGAAGCACTTATATAGATGAAATCACTGTATACAAACAAACAAATGCTCAAGGTCTTCAGGAATCCCAGAAAAGAGCCACCCTTGAGAAAAAGAAGTGCACTTTATCATATGTTCAAAAAGAGTACTTACTATGAAAATTATATGCTTTAAATTAATAGTGCAAACTGAATAATGCACTGTTTTCGAACACCTTATTGCATATCAAGTGCAAATAAATAAAATGCATGACAGTTTGAATGTATAGTACATTTAATTAGATACTTCAGAATGTTTATTTTTATTTATTTATTTGACCCACTATAGTAAGACATAAGTACATCTCTACGTGTAATTTTAAAATAACTTGTATCGCTCACTTTGTATCTATGTGAGCATATTATGCCACAGAATAATGAAAATAATAATAATAATGCTTTGGTAAATTATTATTATTACAAACACTGTGATTTTTTTTATTAATATTTTATCTTTTTGCAATTTTGACTTTTTTAATAATTTATTATTTTCTCATGATTTCAAGATGTCATAATTGTAAAGTTTTATCTCATAATTGACTTTGTATGTAAAAAAAAAATAAAAAATATCTTTAATGTCCTAATTGTTTTTATCTCATATTTATGACTCAGTATGTCATCGTGTTGACTTATATATCTTATTTATTTATTTCCTTCTAACTTTAGCTCTCTCAATTCTAATTCAGATTCTAAGAAAAAAATATAAAAAATTATAAAAAAGGTACTGTAGGTGTGTATTCTGACAATAAACAACAAAATCGGCAAACAAACAAAAATGGCAAGATCTCCTAAATTTTGTCCCAATACCGTCTTTAAGCGTCTTTAAATTTCTCCTGACCACTTGTAATTTTACTAAATGCAATGTAATTTATAGTTTTTTTATTTTTATTTTATTTTTTACCCACTTAAGTAGGACACAAGTACAAATGTATATTTAATGTTATAATTATATTGTCTTTGCAGTGTGGTTAAAGTGCTGAATGTGTTGAGAAGCTTTTATGGTAAACTAAAATAAACTTCAATGCCCTTTCTATCGAAACTTGTATTTACATATATTTGTAATTACTTATTTGTAAAAATGAAAGAGTTGCCGCTTACTACTTGTAAACAGTTCAACTGTAATACCAAATAATGCTACAGTTCAAATTATAATCAAATATTTTACCTGTGCTTTAGTTACATTTAGTTTAATAGGTTCTTTAAAGTAAAATGTGTAATTTGAGATTATTGCAAAGTGCAGTTTTTTTAATGTGTATTTAAGAAACATAGTCATGAAAGTGTCTTTTATTTCATATTTTTAAGATCTGAAGTACATTACAAGTGCATGTGTAATACAATTAAGTGCACTTTTTTTTATCACAAGGGCGTTGGTGATTTAACAGTGATGATCTCAGTCTCACACAATCAAACTTTTATTAAGCCCGAGGAATCAGATATTAATGCTGACTGTCAAAAGACGTATCACTTTCCTGCTGGTGATTTTTATCTTTTGTTGGCACATTTCTCATGCTTCAGAAGTGAGGAGGTGTTTTCACCAACCTGCTGTCATCATTAACAGCTGCTTGTCTGAGGAAATCAGGTGCGTTCTTGATCGTTGTGTGATGTTATGATAATTTTTCCTTGTGGAGTAAAAATCGTACAGACAGACCTTAACGGCTGGTGCCTCAGTTAATATCAGAGACGGTATGCTAGCATTAGAACATGTCCACACATATAGCAGTGAACCCAGTGCTCCAGTTACGGCAGAAGTGAGGGCAGCGATGACCGACCCAGGATGGCCTTTGTGAGCAGACTCAGTTTCTGCACTGGGCTCTGTCATTATGAGTTTATCACGAGTATCATCCTGCTATCTCAGCCATGCCACCGTTGCCCTTACAAACCAAATCATCCAGCGGCACTGTATCTATTGTATTGTTTTCTCCATTTCCACAAACCTAGTGTGCACAGTTTGTATGGAAACCGATCTGAACGGAGAGAAATACTCATCAAATGCTGCTCAAGAAATCAGGACTGTGAGACTTGAAAAGCATCTTTAAAGTGAACGCTGGATTGCACAATGAATTACTGCTGGACTCCCATAAGAGAACAATATACTTTTTTGTTTTAGTAATAAATGTGTCCACAAATGTGTGACTTGACACCACTGATGATGCACAACAGATTGCTGGAGAGACTTGTGTGTGAATGTATGCTGGAGCCAGAATGCCAGAGAATCAGAGTCTATAGGAAATATTAAAGGGGCAGTTCATCGATACGTTATAACAAAATTGGAGCTTGCACATTAACCAAGCTTGAGCTTCTGTTTAACCATTTGTGATGCGCGTGCATGGATAAATGTTCATACATTAATAAAAGCCTAAACTAAACCTGTCCATAATATACAGTAAAGTGATTGTGTCTCTTCAGTAGATTCAATTCATATGGAATACGTTAAAAAATTTGTGACTCGTCACCATTTTTGGGGACTGGACATTCATTGGAAGGACAGAAGTCTCTCAGGTTTTAGGTCGTGTTTAGGTGAACTGTCCCTTTAAGGGGTAATGACACTAGACTTTTTTTTTATACCATAGACTTTCATTCAAACATATTTACATGCATTTGACAGATGCTTTTATTCAAAAAGCATATTCCCAGTATGCTAGTTCACTAGGCTATGAATGATTTATTTATTTAAAGTGCATTGGTTTAGGGTTGGGGAGAGGGTAAATGCTGCTTTCAACTGTTTCTTGAAAGTTGAAGGAGTTTGGAGTCAGGTTTTGACAGCTCATTCCACAACAGAGAAGGTTCTGGAAAGGAACAACAAGACACTGTTCCTTTAGTTATTCGTATGTGACTGTGGGAGACCAGAAATATAAGCTCAGGTGAAGAAATGTCACATTTTGTGTGTTTTTATTTAACTTTGGCCTGCAAATTCACATGGCAAGAGGAGCTACTCTAAATGACACAGTTTGATGTCTTGGTCAAATTATTTGTTGAATTATGTATTTAATCATATCCAGCACTGCTTAAACAAATTCAAATCACATGTATGTTTCTCTATAAAATATATGTTAAGAAGAGGTTTGAATGTGGCTGACAGGTCTCCCCATGCTCCTCTTCAAAAATATGTTTTACAAAAGAACATTATTAGATGTATTTTAAGACTTGTTATAACCCTTAGTCTCAAAAAAAAAAAAAAAAAGCTCATGTTTGCTCTTGTTGTTTTTACTTCCATAAAACAGTGTTCATTAAAGAACCGCATGGGGTCTTATTGAGCGGCAGGTGAAGTGACTAACAACAGCAAACGTGAATTAGTGTCAGGTGCATTAACCCCACAATAACCAGATACTGAGGATGGGAGTTTTTTAGTGGCCCATTTCTATCTAAGGAAGCATCAGAATGTTTTATTACACAGAGCCACAGGCAGCTGTTGAACATTGGCAGTAATCGTAGGACAAGACTAAAGTGTGCGACTCCCTGGCTGTGAATTAAAGTCATTGTCTGGATGGGATTGCAGCGAAAGCATCAAGTCTGCGAATTGTACCATATTCTTGGTCAACAATACCCAGAAAATATCTATCAAAAGGCTGACTTATCAGAATCCAATTCATCCAGGCGAGAGGAAAAGAGACCAAAAACAGGGGTGGGTTTTGTTTTTCTGCCGATGTCATGATAAATGTAGGAACTGGTGGTTTCAATTTTCATAGGGGAACAAAAAAGAAGATGAAGAGAAAAGACTGTAAAAAGAACAAAGGCGGGATGCTGACACAATGCCTACTGCTTTTCCTCAGGGCTTTACAGGGAAGCTTTATAATATCCACCGATCCGGCTGCTGTTCATTCATACTGTGCTGTTTACATGCACCCTATCATAAACATCTCGAACGATAGGAAAAATCACAAGCATTAATAGTAGCAAGAAAACAAACTGCCATTATCTGAATCAGCAGATTCTTTAAATATAACATTTCTTAAAATGTATTGTATTGTATAAATCTGCAAATTTGATTAATACCACTATTGCACAAGGACAGTAAAAAAAAATAAGTCAACGTTTCTCACATTTGTGAAAGTGACTAACATACACGTGTGAAAAAGGCACAGTAGAACAACTTATTATGGAAATAATACTTGAAAAGAACATTTAAGTGTGAATTGAATAAAATGTTTTCAGACACTTAGCTGCATGTTAACTGCAACTAAATGAAAAATTAATTATAGTTTCAGTTCATATAAAGCTCAGTTATCTCAACATTAAAGTGCTTTTTGACCTGAAAAAGTATAATTGCAGTCCATTATTAGCTATAATTTCATAAGTATTTCTATTTTCTTTGAAATATGTTGTGTGTGTGTGTGTGTGTGTGTGTGTGTGTGTGTGTGTACTGCTGAAAGAACTGTCAAGCATTTATGGTTAAATATATTTTAAATGTTGTAGTTACACATATGTGATTCTGCAAATTATTGCATTAAAACATAACTTAAATATATGATAAAAAAATAAAAAATACATGCATTGCATGTGCTTTAGTACATTAGTCAACAGATCAAAATAAGTCTACTTCTATAAAACAAATGATTAAAGCTGACCTTTGAAGTCAAGCAGATGATGATGTCTGTGTCTTTGGATTTAGCAGTCTACTACAAACCAACAACTACACACAATCTGTCAGAACGGCCATCCTGAAGATCAGGCTGATCAGAAGAACTCAAATGTGCTCCAGAAACCCCAAGAGTCATGGAAAACTGGAACATTATTCATCTTTGCATGATTACTGGTCAACTTATATAGGCAAACATTTAATGAAATTGTTCACCGAAAATATTAATTCTGTCATGCATCAACCCTCATTGTTAGAAACCCATACCACTTTCTTTCATTTGTGTGCCAAGAAAGGACCAAATAAAAGCATATACTGCAGTAGCAGGGGCTGTAAAAGATGTGAAAGAAGCTCCTATTTTTTAAAATGCATTTGTTCAAATTCAAATTCAGTTTGTTCATAAATTTCAATATGAGTAGCTATGCAACAATCAACATTCAATTAGTTCAAATGTATATGATTGAAATAATGATTTAATGATAAATATTTAAACTCAGTTATTCTGTATTTAAAACACATTCAGTTTAGTACTAGATAAATCAGAGCTGTTTCATGTATTTATGAATGACAAATCACATTGCATCACATTAGGTTAAATTAAAACAGTTTTTGGAACAACATATTTCTACACTGCCTTTAAATAATCCAATATCCGTCTGCCCATTGTGTTAGTATAAAACATTTGGTCCGCACAACACTTTCTATTTTAAGATCTATCAGAGCTGCTCTTTTATTTGAGAGCCCGTATATCCCTTGTCAAATAATTTTGGTTTTAATTCATCAAGGGTTTGTGTAAATCTAAACGCTGCTGCCCACAGAAAGTTAATTAAATCCATTTATAAACCAGAAGTCTTGAAGTCTTGACTAGTGTGTGTGATTTGTTGTCTGAAGTGTCCATTGTAAGATGCTCTAACACTGCATGGCAAAACCAGACTGACTGTTTCACTCCTCAAAGTTGCTATAAAAGTGACAAAGAGAGTTATAAATGCAAATGCAGCAGAGCTGATGTACTTTAGCATGAATAATTGAGAGCGACTCTTTAGTGGGAGATCCAATCAAACAGATGCACAATTTGTCGAGTACTCTTATTAAACACACTTTGGAAAGTTCACTGTGTGTGTTTTTGTCCTTTTTAGTATACTGCCAAAACTTTACACACACATAATGCCACACATAAAGCGGTAGATGCATTGTGAGAGAGGTAAAGAATGCCAGCTGCGGTTTCTGCAGAGACAATCAGCTATGAGACAAGCATCATACTCCCATTCACTTCTGTATTGCCTTTATCTTAAAGCCCACATAAAGAAAAAGAAGGTATACAAGCTTGTGTATATGTATATTTTTGATAAAGCACTTGCATTAATTATTTAGCAAAAATGTTGTTAATGACATGTAAAGATTTCTAAATTATATTTTGGAGGTTGGGCTAAATTTCAGTCTTTCTATTTAAAAATGTATAATTTTATACAGCTAGTTACTTATTGTTTTTTGTAATTATTTGTGATATTTCAGTAATTCAACTCAAATTGTGAAACTTGTGTATTAAATAAATTCAATGCACACGGACTGAAGTAGTTTAAGTCTTTGGTTCTTTTAATTGTGATGATTTTGGTTCACATTTATCAAAAACCCACCAATTCATGATCTCAGCAAATTAGAATATGGTGAAATGCCAATCAGCTAATCAACTCAAAACACCTGCAAAATTTTCCTGATGCTTCAAAACGCCTCTTAGTTTGGTTCACTAGGCTACACAATCATGAGGAAGACTGCTGATCTGACAGTTGTCCAGAAGACAATCATTGACACCCTTCACAATGAGAGTAAGCCACAAACATCCATTGCCAGAGAAGCTGGCTGTTCACAGAGTGCTGTATCCAAGCATGTTAACAGAAGGTTGAGTGGAAGGAAATTTATATATATATATATATATATATATATATATATATATATATATATATATATATATATATATATATATATATATATATATATATATATATAATTCAACTGGAAGTCCCATAGTGCAGCTTATCATGGGTCTTTACAGGATCAGAATGGTAATCATTTTTAAAATACTGTAATTAATAATCATACTCTGTCTCCCAGGTTCTTCTAATTGCCCTTGCATTGGGGAGGGAAAACTAATTATACCCACAAACCTCCTTCGATTAGTGTGACATTTTAAAAAGGTTAGACAAATCAATGAAAAACGTGCACATTGTAATTGTGGCCTTTCCTGGTTTCTCTGGTAGCTGCAGCTCATCTGTACAGTGCAGAGACTGTTTATATGAAGCCCCTGCATTAACCATCAGCGTTCGTGCTTCGTTTGCTGGGACTCAAATATTCTGCATGGTTACAGTCCGCAAAGCATGAAGGGCAGATCTTATTTTAGATCAATTTGCCAAAATCATTCAGTGATGTGCCAATCTGGAGCAGTAGCTGCTGGTATACAGTACATACAGTACCACTCAAATCTTTGAGGTCAGTGAGTATAAACCAATAACCAGAAACCAATACTTTTATATTGGCAATGATGCATTAAATTGATCAAAAGTGACAGTTTATAATTTCACAAAAGATTTATATTTGAAATAAATGCTGTTCTTTTGAACTTTACATTAATCAAAGAATCCTAAAAAAACTAAATGATATTCTCACAGTTTCCACAAAAAATATGAAGCAGTACAACTGATATCAACAATGATAATAATCAGCAATGATTCTATATTAAAATAATTTCTGTAGGATCATGTGACACTGAAGACTGGAGTTAATGATGCTGGATTCAGAGGAATAAATTATATTTGAACATATTCACATGGAAAATGGTTATTGTAAATTGTAATAATATTTCAGAATATTGCACCTTTTTTCAGCCATGGTGACATTCCTTTCAAAAAGATTGAAAAATCACACCAACCTCAACCTTTTGAATGGTACAGTAGTGTATTCACAATGATTTTGATAGTGATATGAATATTGAGGTGATTTAATACGCTTACTTGATTTCAGAAATGTAAATATCAAGATATAAATAGAATTTGCCAAAGGCTGAGGAATATAGTAATATAATATTTGTAAGCTGTATGTACACTGAGAACTGACTCATCAGTTGTGTTTTCACACTCTGGAAAATCCTCGCTTAGATTGAAAAGACCAGAAAAAAGAAGACCAGCAAGAAGTACAGATAAAAACTTTGATCATGTCGGTTTTTAATCTTCTCTCTGTCTTTCTGAACATCCCGAGCGCTTCAGGTAATAAATCATGCCTGAGACTGGAGGTTAGCGCTTGAGCGACGGTCAGCGAAACGCTCTCCTCACTCTTCATCTTTCATTGCAAGCAGCCTGAGAAAGCATGAGAGACGAAAACACAAAAGCCTTTCTGCTACCTCCCGCTGTTTCAATCGTTTCTGGATTTTTGCTCTCTAAATAAACTGGAGCACTGCTAAAAAATACATTTGAATGAAATGTTATTTGCATTAACCATGAGGTAACAAATTCACAAAGAGTTAAAGTGTTGCTATGCTAGGTATCTCACATCTGATCAAACCTTAAACCTACATTGAATTTGCAAAAACATGTTTCACAAAATATGTATGTACAAATATTTACATAAAAAAATACAAATAAAAATGCAATTTGTCTTCCATTCATTTTCAATCCAAGAAAATATGTGCACATTGCATATATAAATCTAAATGTAAACTCTAGTAGACTATTCCATCTACATTTGCTTTTAGACAAAAAATGTAGGCTACTGTAAGAAAAAAAAAAAAAAAATCTAAATAAATGAATAGAAAATATGTTTTTAAATATATTTCTGTATATTTGGTAAATTAAACTATATATATATATATTTCAATATCAAGAATGCATTTCATCATTTACAACATATAAAACATATTTAATATATATTTTGTCCAGAATAAATCAATTGTCTTATGAGGTATAGTAATAGTAATGTTAGCCACAGGTCTTCGAGACTACGCTGATGTGCTGACACATCCTGTTCGGTATCAATATTGTCTGTTGCATATAAATCTTGATGAAAAACAAACATGAACTTGTAATACAAAAGCAGCACTGCCGTGTTGCCAATGATCGATATTTTCAACCATTCGCTTATTTTTCAGCAAGAACTGCTGATGAGGTCCGGCTGGAGATCTTCATTACAAGGATATAGATTCGCTTCTATCAAAGAGCACTTGACATATGAAACTAAACCTCTATTTTAAGAGGGCTTTCATTGGTATTTCATCACCAGAGCCCCAAAACGGTTGGATGGCTCCCAGCTGAAAGTCCTGCCGCTGCAGTATGGATTCAGCTGAGCACGGGTCACTGGGCTGAAGGAAGACCGAGTAAAATTAGCCACCAGTGCAAACCTGATTCTCAAAGTCCTAAAACTGTTTTCCAAGGGCTGACAAAGGGACTTTCAGGAAAAAGGTCAGCGGATGGGGGGGTGAAATGCTCATTTTCACTCAATATCGCGTCTCTATGTGGTATGTACTGAAACTGTATATATTTGCTTAGCAGTTTTGGAAAATGACTAAGTTCCACTTTATGTCATCTTTTTTTTTTTTTAAGCTGTACATGTGGAAAGTGCAGTTTGATGACAACATCACATGTTGTTTACTTGATGTGCTTACGCGCCGATAGCTAAGTTAACAACACAGAGATATTTGAAGCAGTTTTACTCACTGCCTGCGGTTCCAACACACGATCATGACCCTTTTTCGTTGGAACTGCATTATCTTTAAGAAATAAACAATGTTCAAATCCGTCATCAAACTGGGCCTTGTTTGTAAAACAAGCATCTTCGAAATGCAGGGAACAAACACAAATACTTGCACAACTCCGTTGATGCTCTGTAAAAATAAACTCCATCCACTGGTCCCTTAATGCTGTTTCTCTTTTGGTAATCTGTGCAGGGTTGTCTTGCCCTGGCAACCAAAAACACACTTCTTTTGTGACTTTTCGCAACGCTCTCGCTCTGATCAGTGACATATCTGTGCTGCTCAGCCTCGCTATACGGGAGCGCGCGCTCTTCCGACAGAAGTGCGTCAGGACTCATATAAGGAAATTCCGCTCCATCTAACGTCACACAGAGCCATACTCGAAAAAAAACTTTCCGAAACTTGTGACAAACCGGAAGAGGTTTTTTTGGAACAAAAATACTCCTTCAAACGTACAACTTAATTTTTAAAACTTTGTCCATGTTTAGCATGGGAATCCAACTCTTTAACAGTGTAAAAAACTCAGTATGAATGAAATAGCATTTCACCCCTCAACTGATTTACACTAGGTAATGTATTTGTGTTGATACGGGAGAAAAAATGCCTGCATGATTTTTATCTCTATAGATTAGATTTGTGTGGTAACACATTCACTAAGAGTTTTCCCTCAACAAGCTAATAATTTTCTGATTATTGTAGTAGGTCAGGTAGTTATGTTTAGGTATTGGGTTCGTATAAGGCATCTAGAATATGGTCATGCTGAATTTATATTTTATTTTATTTTTATATGTGCTTTATAAGTACTAATAAACAGTCAATATGCTAGTAATATTCAATATAATAAACAACTATTTAACAGTGGATAATGTTCCCTAATTTAAAGTGTTCCTGTTTTTAACTTATGTCTATACGATAGGAATATCATGAGCAAACATGCTTTTATCAATTGTCACTATATTTTCACATTTTGCACAATTTATCAACGACATTGTAAACAAAAATATTCTAGATGAAGCAACAACAGAACCATTGTGTCTCTGAGCCACACATTGTGCTTTTTTCATACTAAATTATGTGAATGAATCAATGATTTAATCATAAAGACAGTCACTTGCTTCGTCTCTGAATTAATCAGCTGTTTAAATAAATTGGTTAAATGAAATATTAAACTACTCAATCATTAAGACAGCGACTTACCACTACTGGCAGTTTTAGTTTAATTTAATAAACACTAAATTAATACATTAAAAAAAAAAAAAAAAAATATATATATATATATATATATATATATATATATATATATATATATATATATATATATATATATATATATATATAGAAAAATAATCTTTCAATATTCGAAATATATATATTTTAAAATGTATATTATAAATATATTTATAAAAATGTAAATTGCAGTGTAAATACGTCTAAACACTGTATGTGAATGTAAACATCATAAATAAAGTTTTTGTCTCTTAAAAGAAAGAGTCGATTCTGAATCGCTTAATTGAGTCGTGAGGTTCACACATCAAAAGTTACCACATTTGCATAATGCCTGCCGCAAAAACACCCCTCAAACACCATCGCTTTTTTGCGAGGATAGCGTAATGTCGAGAAGTTTGTTTCCAGTTGTATCCAGTGTGTTTTCAATTCCAAAGGGCAAGGCAGTGAAGAATCAGTGATTCAAATCCATCTTTACTAAGATACCACACCAGTATAATCCCAAACTTTTGCAGTGTTTCTGTCATTTCACTCACCATTGCTTCTCCAATCTCTGTAAATTCAACGTGGGATTAGTAAATTGATTGTTCTTGAAAGATGGGTCAGTGCCAAGGTTGTTTGGAGCAGTTTGCTCCTCCGAATCACAACCCGTAAGTATAGTATGATTGTTAGTTGTTGCATTGATGTTCTGTTAAGCGTGCAAAATATGTAGTTTTGTTGTGTTGTGTTGTGTTGTGTATACACAATAGTGAGTGCAGCTGTAAGTCTCTGGCTAACTCACTTTATAGTTCTGCTAATCAGCTGTGGGCCTCTATTGTCTAGAAATGAGTTGAATAATACAAAATGCCTGTCATTCTTATTACTTTGAGTCATGAGTCTTTACTACCAAGCTGTGATAGACTTCTGTTGCTGACTTGCGCTGTATGCACTAGACCAATTACAACAGACTGGGTCATCGATCAGACCAATCAGAGCAGGGCAGCCTCACACAAAGGAGGGGTTTGGAAAGATGACTCTTCAAACAAATCATTAGAGAGTCGTTGAAAATTAAGGTAAACTTACATGCATTTTATAAGAAAATAAAAGTTTTTACCTTGCATGCATGTCAACCTGTTGTAGGGGATTCTCAAAACCAAATTATGAACCTTTCAGATAGCATAACAGGCACTTTAATATCTGTCACTGTTCTGAATGAACCAAAAACAAAGAATATGAAAACTCTTCAGGGGTCAGTTGGCCGTGACAGGCCTAAACCAGCCACTTTACCAGTGCAAACACATACAACATATCAGCTTATTGTCACATTTATAATATAATTATCAACAAAATCACATAAAATATTGAGAAATCATTTGTTTCGTCAATACGGCACTCATTCACTTCAGCTTCGCTTGCTTTGAAGCAGTCTGTGGATTTCCCTAGCCTCTTTAACACCAATTGTTTTGTGATTTCACCACTCAAAGAACAGCTGATAGCTCTCCAATCCTAGCTGTGTTCCAAGATTTCTGCACAGAAGACCCAAATCTGTGGGACTAAACATGGGCCATGTGTCTACACCAATTAATTGAACAAACTTAAATGCTCTGCTGACATAACGCATATAGATTCATCCTTACACATATGGCTTCGGGATATATTTAATAGTAGCATGTGTTGCATCCAAATAAAGTCTGCACAACACGCTGGATCATATGATCTATATGTATAGTGATAGTTTCTAGTATTCCTCTTCCAGTAGCAGTCATCATCAATATCGTTTCTGAGCGTAACTGTAATTCTATATATGGGTGAAAGGGCAACCCGGTGGTCAATATAGAGCAGTTGCCATCACTGTTTTTCATTCAGTCCTGTGCACTGACTGTACTGTTACAAGACACAAGTTCAATGATTTATTGTTATATGTTATGGTGCATTCATGTTAAGAACACCAGACGATCATTAAATATTGAATACATTAATAGAAAGCTGAAAGCATTGCAAAACATTCCTTCAAAGATACCATACCAGAGAGATAAACGTAACCCTGACCACCACAAATGTGCATATTACATTTGCTGAAACATCTTTCTCTAAGATGCACAACAACAAAAAAGCCTATAATTGATGCAGATTAGACTTTTTTTATCACCTGGTTTTTAGAAAGCCATGCATCTGCTGATAAAGAACCCAAAACCAAGACTGTAATTTGAAGAACCTCAAACAACACATGAAGAACTTTCTACATGCCTGAAGAACCATGTAACCTACTTGACTGGCTGTTTTCATCCCAGAGACCCCAATGGGGTACTGTACAATAAACTGTATGTGCAAATAATAATGCTAACAATTATTTTAAATAGTACAAATTTTTGGTAATACGTTCCTCTCACCTAACTAAGATGATGCAGAATCTGATGACAAGATGAGTGTGAAATTTCCCATAATATCGGATGCAGGGTTCATCTGACTCCAGCATTAGAGCACTACCGTAATTAGAGATGTGCTTTCAGTCAGAAGATATTATACTGAAAAGATTCACTTCCATCTACAGCATGCATAGTTTATACCTGAGCTCTCTAAGATGTCAAACAGTAGAAGTGTCATGTTTTCTGTTTTACTTTCAATGCAACTATAGGAAAAGTCAACCTGATACTTCAATGCAGTTTTGAGGTTGAGGAACCTCTCAAACACTTGAATCCCTTTTGAACACAATAAGAAGCCCTGCGATGGTCATTCTGCTCGTTTGCTCATGGAAGAAAGCATGCTCTTCTCTCATTCTCAGATTCATAAGACTCAAACGCGCAGAGATCATCTCCCATCTCTCATCTCTCATCTCTCAGCTCAGCTCTAGATGCACTCACGGACGGTCGAGTCTCACCTAAGGTGAAGTAGGGCAGCGCCGTGTTGTCCAGGTCATCCAGAACCGAGATGCGACCCGGCAGGTCAGTCCTGACGAACAGCAGGAGTCTGGACTCCCCTCCGGCGAGACTCCCGGATCCCGCGCCGGTGAAGCTGAACTCATTCTCCCGGAGCACGGGCAGAGTGGACACGGTCACGGTCTTCACCTCACACGGGCTCTCCGCTTCTCCTCTGCTGTCCCGGTCCTCGTCCAGCTTTCCCCCGGCCCGGGTCCCGCTCGCAAGGAGCCCCAGCAGCAGCGGGAGGAGGAGACGCGCGTCTCTCGATGTCATTCCGCTCGCGGTGCAGCTGCGCGTGGATTGAGCGTCTCATGTAAAGCGCTGGTGGTTTATAGCAGCGACGGCGGTGCTGAGCGCGACCGGCAGGCGGCAGCACTGAGACATGACCGCTCAAACAATAGCATCATCCATACAGTACACAATGAGATACTACACATTAATGTATACACAGTAAACCAAAGCGATACCACCACTTATTAAATACAGAAATTGAAAAACATTAGAAATACTACAATTATTTAGTTGTTATTGTAGTTGTTGTTTTTGCATAAGAAGCAAAAAAAAAAAAAAAAAAAAATCGTTATTTTATTGCTATATTATAGTATCCATAATAAAATGAACAGCTCAGGTAATCGTTATGAAAAATGGTTTGTACTGCATTCTGAGTCATTACCGTGATGAACAAAAGTGACTTCAGGGTCTTTGAAAGTGGATAACATATAGGGGTGAATTAGGGTCAATTGGGACATTTTTCCTAATAATATCAGTGACAAAACTATCCTTACTTTACCTGAATTCAGTCCTGATTGTAAATAACTGTACTGTACTGCACTGAAAAAGGGAAATAACTGTGTATTATTATTAGTAGTAGTAGTAGTATATTTATAATTTATTTATTTATTGCATTTTTATTATGTATTAATAAGGTTTTGTTCAGTCTGTCTAAAAGCAAATAACACTCCCTATAAACTATAAATTAAACAATTTTGTTCAAATAGTAATTTGGCTTGCAGAACACTTGGCTAGCTGTACTGTCTGTAGAAATGACTGTATTTGTAATATTATTATTTTTTTAGCACATAAAAAAAAAAAACAGTGATGCATTTTTTTAACGCCAGCAAAATAAACATAAATGTCTTTGGAAGTTGTGTTTACTTAAAGTTAGTAAACAAAATTAAATATTGACTAACAAAACATTGTTCATTTTATTATAAGTTATAATTCTTTCAAATTATTACTAATTTAGCTTTTGTTTATGGTGAAATTAAGTTGTAAAAGGCTAAGCATTTAACAAATTGACTTGCATTAAGTAACATTTTGGATCTGTATGGTCGTCACAACAATTAAACGTTTTACTTTGAAAGTTTTTGTCTTTGGAATTGTAATATAATTATTATTTCAGTAAAAAAAAAAAAAAAAAAAAAAATATATATATATATATATACACACACACACACACACACACACACACACATATACATATATATATATATATATATATATATATATATATATATATATATATATATATATATATATATATATATATATAAATCCTGTAAATATATTTTTAAAGGTTTTTGTGTGTGTGTATATGTGTGTGTGTGTGTGTGTGTGTCTGTGTTTGTTTAAAATCATTATCCTTTGATTTGAATCACATAATAGAATAATAGATTGCTAAACGCATGCAGATAAAAGGCTAAGCATTTATCAAATTGACTTGCATTAAGTAACATTTTGGATCTGTATGGTCGTCACAACAATTAAACTTTTTACTTTGAAAGTTTTTGTCTTTGGAATTGTAATATTATTATTATTTCAGTAAAAAAAAAAAAAAAAAAAAAATATATATATATATATATATACACACACACACACACACACACACACACACATATACATATATATATATATATATATATATATATATATATATATATATATATATATAAATCCTGTAAATATATTTTTAAAGGTTTTTGTGTGTGTGTATATGTGTGTGTGTGTGTGTGTGTTTGTTTAAAATCATTATCCTTTGATTTGAATCACATAATAGAATAATAGATTGCTAAACGCATGCAGATAAACTTGATTGTGTCACATGAAACAGCAGTGAGCTGAGCTGAATGTGACACCTGGAGCTCCTGCATGTCACTTCACACAGCGACTGAGCCAAAAAAAACAAAAAAACAAAACAAACGTGTGCCCTATGAAACCACCTCCTGAAGAGACCCCCTCCGTTCTCCAGCTGTGTACTGTGTGTGTGATTTGTAACTGCCCCTGTTCAGATTTGTTTAACATACAGAGTGCTGTAAAAGACAATTCCATTACATAGATTCTAACTGTCCTGATGTGATCGCATTGCACAGCACCATATTTTAACCGTTCGCTGATATATTCATGCTACTTGATACTCAAGAGACTGAGGACTGATATATTTCATTGACTGCATACAGTGTCTCTTCTGGCTGAACTTGCCGATGACTCAGACAGACGTTGACATGTGACAGACAGGGAGAGCGAGCAAGTGTCGGTGTTTCGACACATATGTAAAGAGAACGATACACTCTTAATAGATAACAGGGCTTTTTCTCACATTCCCCCAGAGGATATATGAGATTCATTGTCGTCGAAATTGCCTTGACCTCTGTGCCAAGGAGTCCTCTGATTTCTCTAAATTGAATTTGACAAACAACACGGCAGCAAGCGTCAGTCTAGACGGAGACGCTTTAAGCAGGTTTAGTGCATGTAATGAGTCCAGCCTCTCTCCTCTCCATCTTAGCCATAGGTCTGCCATGCTTGTTATCTTGATTTTCACAAATAAATGAACGATTTGTCCTTCCTTTCTTCCTCTGGACTGGTGCAGCACCGGCTCCAGAACAGCATGCGTATTTATTGCTTTCAGAGTTATTTATACTCTGCAGCTGGAGGGTGATGCTGTTCAAATGATAAGGGTGTAATATGAATATGAGGCATGCGCAACGCCTCTTCAGCACATACATTATATGATCATAAGCATGGGAATATCTCATGTATTTTGTATTAATTTTAGGATGAGTAAGATTTGTATTATTTACGTGACAATGAAGCACACTTCTCCTTAAACTCCCATCATCATAATGGGCTGGGATGTTTTATACTTGTCATCCTAACTATTCTCAATAAGATTTTTTATTAAATGTTCATTACTTCAGCACAGTGGTTTTATTCAAATCAGCATTTACATCCTTGTTTCTTAGTATAGAATCTTGCACTCAGGCCTTGTATATGAATCTGAATGAGCCGCGTGTGTGTGTGAGTGTGAGTGTGTGTGTGTGTGTGTGTGTGTGTGTTAGGTTGTCGCTGTCCATGGTGCTGAACAGCATGAAGTATTCTCTTTCAAAAGCCCAGAGGAAGTCAGGCCACAATTTATTAATTTTTCTGGGACACCAACAAAGACACCCAGGGCTCTTCCATATTACATTATGTCCCATTAACTTTACAGTTATTTAATTATTATTATTTTTGCATTATTTATTTATTTGTTTCTGAATGGTTTAATGTTTTTGAAAGAAGTCTCTACTGCTCACCGAAGCTTAAATTATTTGAACATGTAGAAGAATGGTTTTCTATGTGAATATATTGTAAAACATAATTTATTCATGTGACCTGATGTATTTCCAGCATCTTTACTCCAGTCTTCAGTGTCACATGACCCTTGAGAAATCATTCTAATATGCTGATTTGCTGCTCAAGGACCATTTCTGATTATTACCAAAGATGTAAACAGCTGTTCTGCTGAATTTCTTTGTGAAAACTACAATGTAAAGTCAAAAGAACAGCATTTCTTTGAAACCGAAATATTTTATAATCATATAATCAAAATATAACATCAAGCACCCCCCCCCCCCCCCTTTTTTTTTTCAGTGTGTAAACTGTTGTTGGTGAAAAAAACTAATTTAAACCACAGCAGCTATCTGTAGAGTTTTACAAGCTTTCCCAGGTCATATTCTTGCTAGATTGCCCTTTTTTAAATTACTTTTCTCTCTATCCTATTGTATTCTCTACAGTACACTGTTCATGTTCGCTTGTTGTTGTTGTTTTTTCTTAACAATGCTGTCTGCCACGAAGTTACAAAACACTACACCGTGATAAGAGTGCAGGAGCATAGAGAATGATAACAATAAAAATGTCTTTAATAATTCTTCAAGCTTTTCTAATATTTTATGGGTATTCATGTGGGATACCATACGGCAGGGCTTTTTCATTGTATTAGCTGTCTGGATTCTTAATGATTGCACTTAGCCAATGATTCAGAGGTTTTTTTTTTTTTTTTTTTACAAAAAGCAGTTCCTGGGGAAGCCAGAAATCATGACGAGAGACTTGGCCAAAGCTTTTCATTTTAAAGAGCAACACACTCCATTACTGGGTTCATAATATTTATTACCAAGCGTGAATGGAGAATTAATGTCCTGTGATGGAGCTGAACCCAAGCAGATTTAGTGTTTTGTAGTGTTTTTTTTTTTTTTTTAGTTATGTGGAGTAATTTGATCAACAAGCCCCTGATTCCTTTCAATTGTCCTAAACATCCGCTGAAAAGCTTCATGTTCATAGAGGATGGATTCATTCATTAAATGTGTTTCCAAGGAAACACAGAAAAAAATAAATAAAGGTATATATTTACACATAGGTGATTTGCACCGGTTGATCAGTCAAACATACTTTTTTTCACAAGCACTTCAGTCTTGAGTCAAAAGCACAGATGGGGATTAATTTGATTATACAAAATATTCAAAGTAAAGTAAAACAACAGTGATAAGAAACCCTCTAGCTGTCAGAAATCAACTGGCGGATTGCAGTTTGTGTTGAGGTGTGTTATTGTAGAGATGCAAATGAGCACCGCACCGAGGCTAATGAGAGGTGTGGAAAACACAACGGTGAGCTGAATTCAGAAAGACTCGTTCCGTTTCATTGAGTTGCAGCACAGATGCTGGATAGTAAAAGGCTTCTTGAACTGATAAAGGAGCTTGCTTTTATTTAGTTGTGTTGCTGGAGAGCATGAGCACACTGGGTTATCTGTACTAATGGACCTGCTGTATCTGCTAATCTGCTGTCAGCGTGAACCATCGCTTCTGAAATCTGCTGCTTCAACACTTTGAGATGAGGCAGTTCCCTCTAGTCTTCAGGCTCATCTTTGTTCTGAAACTCCAAAACAGTGTACTGCACTTGTGTAATGCCCCTAATCTGGTGCTATTTAGAAATATTCATTGTCAATTTATATGGAGATTTCCAAATATATGCTATTTCTCAAAAGTTTGGGGTCAGTAAGATATATATCTTACTGACCCCAAACTTTTGATCAGTAGAATATATTTGGGAATGGTATAGTACAGCAGTCATATCTCAAATAGCCTGGAGCTTTTTCTTGCAGTTTTTTTCTTCTTCTTGCTTTGCTCTTGTTTGTGTGGGAGCTCCTGTTCAGGAAAGTATTTCATACTGTTTTTTTATACATTCTTTTGGAGAAAAAGAGAAAATAACCTGGAAAAACTCCTGTCTGATTTCCTTCCTACGAGGCACATGTCCAGCTGATGGGAGAAGCGCTCCATTGTGCTGAGTTATACTGCCATAAAATAACAAATGAACTTTTATCGTTGAGAGGAGCAGAAAACCTTGAACCATTATACATAGCCATGACAGTTTATATGGTTGTCATTTATAAAACAAATTGGCCTTTTGTTATGTCACTGCCTCATTTTTTCCATCCTTTTATGTTTCCTTTTTCTCATTTATTGAAGTCAACATTCATATCTCGGCTGCTAGGTCTTCCCTATTTGACGATGCATATTTACCGTTAATGGAAATATGCATATATTATACAAACTTTGACAGCGCCACAGACTTTGATTGCATCAGATAAATGAAGAACTATATTAAAACATGTATTGGAAGCAAGACAAATGCTGAAAAATAAACTCTGTGACACAACGTGTTATGGTCCTGCTGTTTGTCATCTATTATTATTGCTTTCAGTATGTTAGGAAAGTATTAAAATGCTCCAGTGCATCTGACTGACGCCACACACACACACACGCACACACACACACACACATTTATAACTGCAATTAAGTAGAGTTTACACTAGGATAAAAATATCTACAATCTCACAAACAGTCTGAGAATAGCATCTTCACTTCAAGCTTCCAGCAAAGATGCTTGACTTTATATTTTGAAGAAAAATGGTGAGAGAATACTGCATTGATCCTTTTGAAAATAGACTTAATATAATAATAATATAATCCTGACTTTTTCTAACATATTATCATTACTAAAGAGTTTATGTCCAATATTCTTCCGTTTACTCATATGAGTAGAACTATGACGTCTTTTGATTTTGCCACCATGCCATATCAAAAGCATTTAAAAAAATGTATATTTTAATATTATCTAGTTGTATAAAATGCAATATTTACTTTAGGTTGACTGCCTTCAGTTACTATTTTTGGGTCTTCATAGCAAAAATTATAGTTCTGTCATCAACTGCACAGAGACATGAAGGCTGAGGATCCAAATGCAGTATTTATTGAAGGGGTAACCAACAAACATAGTCCAAAAAACAGGCAAAGGTCATACACAAACAGACAATCTAAACCAAGACTGAGTTCAGGGCTGATGCTAACAGAGAATTCCAGAATAACAGCCGGAGAATCAAAACCAGGAGACAAGACACAAGGGAACCAGGATACAAGGCTTAGAAATGCAACAGAGACACACTCGAGACTTGACACAAGCAATGAATGACTGATTCAACTAGGCTTATATAGAATGAGAAAACAGGGTTAATGAGACACAGGTGAAAACAATGAGTGCTGATGAGTCTGTGCAAAGGATTATGGGGAATGAAGTCCATGACAGAGTGCCAGTAGTCTGCGGTGGAGTGTCCTCCAGCTGGCGATTTTGACATAGCCCCCCTTCTAAGGAGCGGCTTCCAGATGCTACTTACTTGCTCAGAGAAGTCCAGGCAGGAAGTGAAGCGGAGGCAGACCCGGGGAGGGATGGTGGGCCAGAAGTCCATGGTGCATGAAGTACAGAAGGCAGGGAGGCAGAGCGGAGCAGGCTAGACAGGTGACAAGGGTGGATTTAGAAACCAAGGCAGGGCTGGCAGCACAGGAATTCGGTTCAGCTTGAGATACCCAATGCAGAGCAGAAGACCACCACAGCTGAGCAGATGATTCAAAGATCCCCATGGTGAAACAGATGACCACCAGGGCAAATCAGGTGGTGCTGGAGACCACCACTGTGGTGCAGATGGGGCTGAAGACCACCACGGATGTACAGGTGGAGCCGGTGACCTCCACTGCCGAATCAGGAGAATCTTAAAAACTGTTTCACAGTTAGAAACATAGTCATACTGTAGTCAGATAGTTTAAAAAATGACCACTTTGGCTGTGACAGGTCAGAAAGGGGTCCACAGGTGAGCACTGTAGTAAAGACAGGACAGGCAAGGAGCTCACAGGCTGGCACAGACACAGGACTGAGGTCGCAGGCTCGGTGTACGGCCCAAACACATGGCCATTGCTGCAACAGGAAGTGCAACTGACAGAGGGACTTGTTGTATGGTGTATGGTTTATGGTGCATCTTTTTAAATACACTTTTAAATAAGTCAATAATGTCCAAACTAAATGCGTTTGGTAACTTATTACTTCAGTTATATTATTTACATTCAGTTACATTATTTCAGTGCCATATTTCATTTGGTATTTAGTTGTTGTAATGATTTATATGTTTTATATGAAAGAAAGAGTTTGCTTTGTTCAACAGCTCTCTAGAAGACTGACAATTCCATTAACATTATTAAGTAAAAAATCTTGTAACTGCTAAACACCTTATAGTTCAATACAATTAATTTTTTTTTTTTTTTTTAATAAAGGACTGTTTAAAGCATAAAAAGTGCACTAACACTGTCCTGACGCTCTTTATTTCTTGCTAAAAGTGCTATTTTTTTCAGCTTTGTGAGTTTACACATAAATCTCCATGTTTAGCATTCAGCATATGTCTCTTTTGTTTTCTGCTAAAATGCCATCCAATTAAGTAAAGAAAAGACGGCCAATAAAATGGCTTTAACCCACCATTAAAGTGTTTACAAATTAATTCTGCTGGGTTGGAGATCACAGTCATGAGAGCAGGTGTAATCAAGCCAAGCAAGCCGAGTGAAAACCATGAACAGCGCTCTACTGCAAAGATGCATGATATGAGTTCAGTCCAACAAAACAAACTCAGCTTAAGCAGTATCAGAAAGCTGATAACATTGAGCTTTGAAAATGACTAGATGTCTGAGTGCAAAACTAGTGATTACGAAACTATAAAGCTTCTTTGGAGTTCTGAATGGTTTGCTATGCGGTTTCTAGGTGTCCCATGCTCTGCATTTAACCCATCCAAGTGCACACACACAGCAGTGAGTACAGTAGTTAATACACACACACACACACGCACCATTGGCAGGCATTTTTTGCTGCAGTGCCTTGGGCATCTACTAAAATCCAATTGTGACCTTGCACCTGCCTACTTTTATAATTCCATAATCAGGATTGGCTCGGCTTTAAGAGACGAGACGTGCATAAACAACAATCCCAAATAGCCTAAGCAGACATGGCAAGACTGGGCCCCCTACATTTGTAATTGTGTGTCACACCAAACTATTTTGGGTGCAATGTGCAGATTGGTCTGTGGGTGGCAGTAATGGAAATAAAAATACTGTGCCCTAACTTTTATGTCAAGAGGAAATGACTCAAAGCAAGAAGGCATGCAGAGACTGCGTGCTTCAGAGAGAAATATGTCATTTCAGTCATGTGGATATGTGGTTTTGTGGATATGTTTTGTTTGTTTTATATACATATACTATGTGTTATAATTTACAGATGCAAAAAAGTGCATAGATGTGTTATATGTGTATGTGTCATATAGTTTCCTAAAGCAGAAAAGTGCCTAGATGTGCATAGATTCTAAGATCACTATCGAGGTAAAGATGAATTTATAAAAATGTGCCATCTGAAAGCACAAGTGGCCCCTGCATGGCCCAGAACCACCACTGCAGAAAAGAGAGGGTTAACCTTGCTGTTGTCCTGCTCCTGCTCTGCTAACACAGAGATTGTTTTGAATTCATCCTTGGAACTTTTCTGTTGTGTGAATGGCTTTAATTGAAGGCACAGATGGCAGTATTTGAACAGAATCCTGCAGCGCACAGACTCTTAGGCCCGGCCGTGGGTTTCGCTTCTCTTTAAAAAGAGAACAATGGCATTGTTGTGCCAGAGACTGTCGCCCAGTGTCATCCCAAGGCCCCGAGACAGCAACAGGGCCTAAACACACTTGGATGAAAGCTGAAAAGAGAAGCATCATAAAAACGGGAGATTTATCGAGGGCTCTACTGCAGTCAGCATGTGTGGGAAGTGTCTCTCTCGTTCTCCACCATGACTTACAGCTCTATACAGACAAATAATCCTGATTCTTATAGCTGTCAGTCTGCTGGTTTGTATCGATGGCTGAAACTGTCGGATCTATCAAAGGTACTGGGCGTCAGGGATGAAGAAAGCAGCAAAAATTGACTTCTAAGGAAAACTGTGTGTGTGTGTATTTATGGCACTTTTTCAATGAAACAAAATAGGAAAATAATCTAATGTATTATCAATTGTTTCTTATAAAAAATAGAAAAAGGTCAGTGAAAGGGTTTATTGAACACTGAAAAATTGTTAAACATAAGCGAAGGCAAATTAATTATTATTAGCTGTTTCATTTTAGGCTTATTTTAAACATGACATGAATGTATACATTAGAAACATGCCTGAACTAGTCTTTCCTGCAATTAAATAAACATCAAAATTAAATACATTTTATATATTAAATAAATAGATATATTTTAGTACATTGTATGTAAAGTATGCAAATTAGCACTTTAATGTTTCATTAATAGTGCCTTTTGAAAGGGTACTGTCCCAATTGTGTAGCCTGTTTTATTCATATTTTATTTTAAGGTCCAGTTCTCGCTATTAACAAACCATTAACTATGACTTTTGCCTCAATAAATTCCTAATTTGCTGCTTATTAATAGTTGGTGAGGTAGTTGTTAAGTTTAAGTATTGGGTAGGATTAGGGATGTAGAATATGGTCATGTAGAATAAGGCATTAATATGTGCTTTATGTACTTACAAACAGCAAATATGTTAATAATATGCATGCTAATAAGCACTTAGTTAATGGTGAGAATTGGTCCCTGAACTATGCTAGGTTCATTTTATGTCAAATAATAGCTTATCAAACATAGTACACGAAAACATGGAAAATAAGCAGCAAAATGCTATAGATGGAGTCAAAAGAAGCATGATTTAGTTTGTTTTTCAGCACCCCAGACTAAAAATCAGCCCATCCCTGCTGCGTTACTGTGAAACTGTGCTTCTGTGATAAGTTTTGATCCCTGTGCGGGACATTTTGAAGGCTGTTGTGTCCTGCTTTTCAAAGATCACATGTAGCTTAATCTTAAAGCGACGCTTACCTTTGTAGCATAATGCATAATGGTGACCGATGGAGAGTGATGAATGATGCAGAGATTAACCTTTAGCCCTTGTGAAGGACACTGATTATATGTGTGTATTAGTGCTTAAGCATGCCGCGATGAAACAGACTGATTGCGTTCCAGTTTATCCTGCCTTTCTTGTTTAGGAACAAAGCCAGCAGACCACTAAAAGGTGCTCAACAGGCTGTGAATTCGCTTGAAAATAGACCTCATCTGGCCCTGGGATGCATCAATCATACGTGTCCGATCCGTGGCCCTCCAGGTTTGAGCTTTGAGCCCTCTGCGTCCTCCTTGTGATCAAAAGCTCTATTAAAAATCTGTCAAGACTATAAAAGCTAAATTTTGCAAGCATGCCTCACACGTTTAGTTCCCTGCTCACGCCGGGCTTCTCCTGCTTTACTGCATCACTCACATGTATCCCATAATGTTGTGGTGTATAGCATTACATTACAGACCCTGAGAAACATGTGAACTAAAGAGACACATGCTCCTGGTCTGATTGGGAATGACTCTTCGGTGCGTGTCATTACAATAGATTATTATTATTTATTTAGATACTTGTATTTTGAAACGACCTCTCTCACTCTCTACTGGATCATTTTAATGTCTGGCTTCTTGGTGCATAAAATCAAGAACTGCCCTTTTTTATTAGCTTTTTTTTATGCACTGAAAAAATGTGTTAATAATCAAATGGATGGCTCCATTGGACTGAAAAGCCTTTGTTTAAATATCTCAACTGATCCAAATGTTGAGTGGATTTAAAGACCTGCAATAATCTGAAAATACACATTTAAATACTTGAATATGACTACTTTCTCAGTTGGATTTAAAATACTTTGAGCACATATGAAGTGATGTGATGTATATGCTTACAAAACCTAACAAGATGCTCAAGAAGAAAGCCTTTTATGCACATCCTCATTCAGACAGCTAATTAAATGAGTCTATCTTACGTGAGGGTCAATGTGGGGCTGCATCGAAGCAGAAGAGTTGGTCATTGTTCATTTAGCTTTGCTTCAAAAGAGCGGAAATATAATTGTGAAATCAAAACAATAAATTACATGTTACCATAAACAGTATTTAAATAGAAAACAGTTATTCAAATTTGCTATTACATTTCACAATACTATTGTTTTCACTACATTTTTATATATAAAAAATAAATAAAAATTAAAAATTTTAAATAAGAAAATGTAATTAAAACTGATGAGCAGAAGAAACTTTCAGTGAACAGTGCGCTGGTTCAATATGCTTTGCCTCTTGACTTGACTATATAATTATAATTTATATATAATTTTTTGTTCTTTTATATCATATATTCACTTTATTTTACATTTATATTGATTTTACTCAGTAAAATCTTTAAACTTTCTCCCATTTCACCTGGTGCAGGTAGAGTTTCTATCTGCTGAAGGTTTGCAATATTCAAGGTTATCTGATTTAACTTATCATGTGAAGGTGTAGCTGCCGTGGACACTGTGCATGCTTTATTTGGTTTGTCCTCTAAAGGGCTGCGTCTCTGAGTGCTCACATATTAAAGAAATCTATGCTTCATCACACCCTGTTTAACATATAAAAGGCTCACAGTGATGAAGTCAAAGAACTGTTCAGTGAACCTTTATTTATTTATTTATTTATTTGTATGTTTGTTTGTTTGTTTATTGCAATACTCCGAGGTAATTATTTAATTAGTATATATATATATATATATATATATATATATATATATATATATATATATATATATATATATATATATAAAAGAGCAAAGTATCTGGGTTACAGTGAAGAAGGTAAAAGTGAATAGTCCCAATACATAACCATTATCCACAAGATGCAAACAACATATGCTCGTTAACATCATATTAGTGAAACTAAAACACTAGTCATGTAGAACATTTGTTGTTGTATTTATAACTGAGTGGATCAAATGATTTGGCCCACTTCTTTCGTTCAGGATGGCCCTGCTAAGCTAAATGTGTCTGAAGTGGTTTCAGTAGATGAGAAGGGGAATTGCTCTGTCAGTGTACACATCACTTAATGTCCTATTGAGAGCGGAGAGCAGGGACACACTCCGTTGGATAGCAATCAGCTACATGGCCAGATAAGCCCACAGATGGATTGGATTTACCTATTATTCCCAGAATCCACTGGAACAATATTTAATTTTGATCTTCAACTCTGACTGATCTGAAATCTGATCTGTTAAAAGATATGGTACTAAGTCAATATGTGGGCCAGTACGAGCGGGCTGAATCACAATACCATTTTTAAAGGGGTCGTATGATGTTGTTAAAAAGAACATTATTTTGTGTATTTTGTGTAATAAAATGTTTATGCGGATTAAGATTAAGATAAAACACTTTATTTTCCACATACTGTCTACATTATTGTTTCTCCTCTATGCCCCGCATAGAGAATATCTCTCTGCATTTGAGACTTTAGTCTTTGCAACTTTACAGATCTTCTTTTGCACCAGGAGCTTGTAATACTCCAAAAAAGATTGGAATAATTTAAATTGCATCATATGACCCCTTTTTTGGGGAAGGTTTTGGCCTAATGGTGACTTGTAATCCAAAGTTTGTGAGTTTGAGTCTCGGGGCAGCAGGAACTGTAGGTGGGGGGAGTGAATGTACATGTTAATTGAATAATTGAGTAAAGCCCCATTCAAACCAAGAACAATAACTATAAAGATAAGTACATTAGCGTCCACACCAGCGAACGATATCATCCATTTATTCTAAGCACACGCGTCTGCCACTTTAAACTGTTGAGCTCGTCAGATCAGGATTGATTCTGATTGGCTGTCAGTGTTTTTATTGTTGATCAGCTGAAAAACAAACAATAATAATAATAAAAAAAAAAAAAAAAAAAAAAAAAAATCTTTATCGATATCTTTATCGTGCTTGGTGTGAAGAGGCTTAAACGTTTTTTAATACTTAAGTTCTTTAAAATATTAATACTTAAGTTTTTTTTTAAGAACTTAAGTATTTTACAAAGTAATGCGGGGTAAGTTGTAACACACGTGGTTTATATATTTCCACACATGTTAGCATAACAAAATCTACAGTGTTTATTATATATATAAAATGTACAGTATATATATATATATATATATATATATATATATATATATATATATATATATATATATATATATATATATATATATATATATAAAACTCAATGTTTAGTCAGTTTAATGTTTAGAAATTATAAGACATGTAAAGCATTTTTTTGTTGATTTGTGAGGAGAGCGATCACATTTATTTAACAGAGAGAAAGAGAGAGAGAGAGAGAGAGAGAGAATAATAAAAATGCAACATGCAATACAATGGCTCCAAACTATTTTTCAGATGATGTGTCTGATGTGTCAGAATGGCATTTGACAGAAATTAAGGTCATAAGTTTTTGTTCCTATGAACACAACAGAAATATTCACCTCAGAGAACAAAATGCATTCATAATGTAAATATAACATTCTTTTAAATAAATCCCCCATTTTGTGATGCAATACTAGGGTAAGAAACAAACCACTCTGGATATCTGAAGAAACACTTTTAATATGAAACTTGCATAATGAATAATGTAATGATGATAAAAAGCACAGGACATTCAAGACTTATCAGTAAGCACAGATGCTTTTCTCTACTGCTGCCATGTGCTAAATCGGCATGATGACACTGAACATCTGGTTGCTTATTTTCCATGATAATTAGCTCTGGTCTTTTCAACAGAAAATATTTTCTTATCCCCCTCCCTTAGCTAATAACATGAAAACCAAGAAGGTCACAGAGAAATAACGAGAATGCTGCCTCAATGAGAATGAATCTGAGCTTTTGAGGTGGCTTATGCTAAAGCCATTGACAGTTAAAGAAGTGTTGTATGATGTAGTTTTAAGGCAGGCAGTGAAGAGCTATACAAAGCCCTGTGTTTAACAGCAGCTTTATCACAAACTGGAACAGGTAAATATATATAAAAAAAAAGAGTAATTTAATTTCTCATAGCAGTTTATGGTGTCTTTCCCCTGTTTACTAAATTGTTTTCAGTGGTTGATAGCAGCTTGAAGAATCAAAAAAGTGCTACATAATCAAGCCCAGACAAGAGCTATACGTGTGCTTCTTTATGAAATATGTGTTCTGAGCCACTGATAGTAAAGACAAGCACATATTTGTCATCAACTAAACAAGTAAGTAAATCAATAAACTACATTTAATTGTTGCAGAATCACACAAAATAGGCAAATTTACCAATACAATAAATATAATTGTTTAATGCCATTCAGCGTGTGTTGCACTGCATCGGTCCTTGAGAAGTTTAAAAAAAAGCACATCCATCAAAAAAAAAAGTGTATCACACGGCTCCGAAGGGTGAACTAAGGCCTACTGTAGTGAATCGATGCATTATTTTAAGAAAAAATATCTATATGCAAAACGTAATAATCAGTTTAATATAGCTTGTGCTCACTGTTGTAAAACAGAAGCAGTTTCGGGAGCATTACGTATAGAGGTCAGCATTCTGCATGCTGCATGTGAGTCTCGTGAAAACTAACATTTGTTAACAGGAGCAAAGGAAGCAAAGTTTCCTTACTTCAGCAAAAGAGGAAAACCAGTCCCCTCTTGACCAATATCAAAATCCTATAACATTCTTCTTTACAAATCCTCATTTTGTACTTTTAATTAGTGACCGTTGTTTTGCGCTACTTCTGAGTGGCACATACGCAAATCTGACCTCATACGTCATGAGCCAATCTAGATTAAACTGATAATTACGTTTTGAATATGGATATTTTTCTTTAAAAAAAAAACACATCAATTCACTACATGAGGCCTTTGTTCACCCCCCGGAGCCTTGTGAGAAACTTCTTTTTTAAATGGATGTGCTTTTTATTAAACTTTTCATAGATCGATGCAGTGCAACACCCGCTGAGTGGCATCAAACAGTTTGAAAGATCATAGACAGTTTTTTAAAATAACTCTGACTGCATTCGATTGAAAGAAGAAAGTCATTTACACCTAGGATGACTTCAGGGTGAGTAATTTATGACTTTATTTTAATTTTTGGATGAATTAAGCCTTTAGGTTGATATCATTATGTTGGTTTTCACTTTTTCTTTCATCTTTCCATCTTTCATCTTAAGAGTTACGATAAACTCTGGCATTTGACTGAGATGCTCTTGTTTAAAGAGCCAGTAAGATGAAAATTCTAAGCTTCCTATCACTGTTTATTAGTCCTGTACACTAGGTTTAAATCCATCCAAGGTTAAAAAACATTGTCATTTTGTCAAAATATCATTTTAAAATTACCTCA
Organism: Carassius gibelio; assembly: GCF_023724105.1. Taxonomy (NCBI): domain Eukaryota; kingdom Metazoa; phylum Chordata; class Actinopteri; order Cypriniformes; family Cyprinidae; genus Carassius; species Carassius gibelio. The sequence goes on along the minus strand of NC_068375.1, from coordinate 5,518,536 downwards.
ATTCTCAGAGATCCCCAAACGGTTCGCGTGAAGCTGTTCAAAAGATTCAGTTTCCTTAAACCCCACCTTTCGGTAGCATGCTGTGTTCTGATTGGTCAACTGACATAAGCAGTTTGATTGGTTGTTCCGCACACAACTTCATGGTAAACAATGCGTTAGCATCTTTTTGGGGTGAATTATGTCTTATTCCTCTCACTTGAACAGTCTCGCTGCTTTTTCTTCTGTGTGTGCTTATTCAAGCCGCGCGCTTCAGTTTGAATCTGAATAGTGTGTTCAGCGCAGGGGCGTGGTCATATTAGACGCGTTGTTTTCATATGGATTACTTTATCACAGAATATCTGTTAGCAGCACTTGTTTAGTTTTAAAGTAGACATGTCAAGCTTTCTATAGATATCTCTCTCATGTCTCTTCATGGAGTATTCATCGAGTTACAGTTCATTTTAATGACGTGTTTGTAAATTAAGATCAGCACACAAACTGATAAGACGCTCGGGAGAAAACAGACAAATAACTTCATAATCATACTTCGCGTTGTGATTCGGAGATGCTCATTGGTTGGTAATGAACCCTCTTTTATGGCCAAACGCTTTGAAAATCCTGCTGTACTCACCGAGATTAGAAAAGCAGTCATCAGTGAAATGTTGTGAACACAACAGAAGGGATTTGTTGTACTGCTCTGGTATTGTGGTAAAAAATTAATTTTAGCCATTGGTTCTTCTGATCTTCATTCTTTGGCAGTGAAAACAAAACAAACTTGCCTTTACAATTAAAAACACACTGTCTGTAAAATTACACCAACCAGAGCGTCTGTGTGTGTGTGTGTGTTTGTGTCTGTGTGTGGGGGGTGGGGCAGGTCAGAGCTTCGTTTCTCCCAACACGGTAGGCGGAGATTATTATGCAAAGTGCTCCTAGTGACGTACATAGAGATGGGCAAAAGATTTGAAATCTATAACGACTCGTTTCAGCGATTCGGAGTCGACTCCTTACTTTAGAAGCCAATAACTTTATAAATCGTGTATTTTTTGGTTTAATTACTTTGCACATTGTTTACACTGACGGACAGCTACATCATACACTGTAATACAGGTAATTTTTGATTTCCCATCTGTGTGGCTCTTTAAAACATGTTTTGCCAGTAAGTTTGGTCTTTTATTCTTGAATGGTGATTAATAAACTTACTCAAGCCTTGTATGACAATGACAATACAGATCGGAGGAAAAGAAAGAGAGACAAGCAACTGCTGGAAAAAGAGTTTGAGTTCTTCATTTTTAGTTTTATAGTTTAAACTGTAAAAAGAGTATATAGCCGCTAAATTAGTGTTTTGAAACTTGCCTGTAAGATGTGTTGTAGTGACATGTGAGTTGATATGTTTATTTATTTATTTATTTTTAATTTAATTAAATTTTATTTTCTATAAAGCATGCTTCAAAGTGCAGCATGAAGCTTAGTTGATTTTTCCATGAATGAGAACAAGAAACCACTCGTAACACAAACTATAGCTTGCAACAGAGGCATCTCATTATAATTAAATATCGAGGAAGAGAAATGAACAAGATCATAGGAGAAGACAGCACAAGGTTTACAGTACCTCTGGCGTCATGGGAGAGCATCACGCTGTCATCTGCTGACAGCTGGGGAGACCAAAGGACAGTTCGCCGCTTCCCAGAAGGAATTCATGGACATCATCTGCCTTAACCCTCTGAGGTCTGAGGGGATTGGGGGCCCTGGAGATGTTTTGACATGCCCTGACATTTGTGCTTTTTTCTGTATCTTAAAAACGTATTAATGGCTCAAGTCTAATTGCACTGTATTCATCACAAACACAGTAATATGTAAGCAACATGCATGTACTGTACATGCTTGTGTTTTTGAGCAATCAACATTTATGCGTGATTAGTGAAAAACTACATTATTATTAAGCACTGCATAAACATCTACATATATTAAGATCATTTCAGAGTAAACATTGGTCTAAACATTCTAAGACTCGCTCAAAAATGGTGAAAACGATAGGAGAAAGGGTAAAAATAGTGGCTTATGGTCAGGAAAAGTGGAGAAATGACTGACCTTAATTATGTGGAAGTCACTATGAAATATTCAGCCACTGAGTGCTCCCTTCTGCAGGGTCAGCAAAGCCTCCCTTTGCCTCTTGTTGTGGTGGAATCATATTCACCGCTGCCTGGTGAGAGCGGGCCACTGCAAGCTAAAGTATTTGCTACTTCCAAGGCTAGTATCACCTACAGAAGAAACTGGTATCCACTTTTAATAAGTGGCACAAATTGTAATTGCACATCTAACAGCATTAATTTAATACATTCATATGAACTCAATACATGTGCATGCGATTCTAATAACCATTCATAAAAATGCAGGACCTCTTAAATGACTTACTTTTGGCTCTTCTTTTTTCTTTTCGCTGTCTAATATTGCTAATAGAAAATCCCATAATTTAATACTGAATAACATTAATAAAGGTTACAGAAATAGTAGCAAACAGATTAATAATAATAAAAAAAAAACAAAAAAAAATTCCTATAAGGATATGTAGAGAAGTACTGGAGGGCAAGTTTACATTCAGCCTCAGAACACTGATATTACATCTTCAGGTCAAAAGATTTTGTTTCTGCATAGGTTAAATTTTGGAAATGACCTCGGTGTGAGGTTTTATGTTTTACTCTTGAAGCTGAATTATCCTCTTGCTTGTGTAGAGGACTAAAAGAGACAAGTATAAACAGAGAGAAACAGAGAAAGTGATACAAGCCATGTCTCCTGGGATAGAGATCTTATTAACACCCGAGAAGCTGCATTATAGGTGGAACAACGGAGGTTCCGTGCGAGGTTGCCATGGTAATATCCCCTGGGCTTTGTCCTAAAGTGCTCTCTAAATTCAATTAGCTTCCCCCAATTACACTTCCACAGCGAGCTTGACTAAGCTGCAGTGAATCCAGTTTATCCCAAATCAGAATTACCTTTCAGCACTATGAATGCCATTGTTTTTTTTGTTTTTTTTTTTGTGTGTTTTATTTTTTTGGTGCTGTGCCTTAAACTGTAGAAAGAAATATGGCAGGTATTCCAGGTTCTCTATAATCATAATGTTTTATTGTACTTTTTATGACACATTTGGCCATTCCTGTGTTTAGATTATGCAAAAAGTTCTACAATTTTAAAAAGGGTTTTGATATTATGGTTTATGTATATTTGTGTTTTTCCTATTAGGCAGCACATTTCATGCATCCATCATGCATGTCTTAATACTGTATATAAAATTCGGAAAAAATAAATAAAAAATATTGCAATCTCACAATTACTTGAACATGGGCATGCATTTTAAATACTTTCACAACTATGGTTTGCATGAATTGCAATTGGTAATTTGGTTGCTATGCATAACAATTGAAATAGAAAGAAAACCTGCAATACGGGCCTTTTTTTTTGACTTTACAATAAATTGTCATCAAAATAACATTACATTCTGTTAGCATTACAGAAACTACATACAACTAAAGGTACAGCAGTAAAAAAAAAAAAAAAGAAAAAAAAAAAGAAGAAGAAATGACCCAGGTGTTGCAGTATCAGGACAGAAATATCAAGAGGGGGCAGTGTTGCCTTAGATTTCAGCACATAAGACCACAGAAGAGTAATGTACCTCACACACTCTCAGCAGAGGAGGGCTGGTCAGGCAGAGAGCTCTGCAAAATGAACAGAGCTGCAGGGGGGAGAAATCGCTATGTGCTTCACTCCACACAGCAAATATTGTGCGGCAGGTACACTTCACCCATGAAATCCAATTCTGCAAAAAACATTGTGCTCAAAATGACCAGGGTTTACAAAAACACTACTGAAGATGCATGCTGATCGCTACATCTGGCTTTCTTTGCACTTCAGTAAATAAACGCATGGATAGATAGATAGATAGATAGATAGATAGATAGATAGATAGATAGATAGATAGATAGATAGATAGATAGATAGATAGATAGATAGATAGATAGACAGAAATGTAATGAGTCAGATGTGATCAGGATTTCTCAATGCATTCCAATAAAACTTAACCGAGGAGAGTGAGACTGATTTCTACAACCAATCCAATCCCATGGAAAAACTAGTGACGCTGCTTATCTGTTCCAGTTAGTGTAGAACATGAATAAAACATGGGCAAGCGTGAACTTTATGCATTGTTTTTCTTTCTCCTCATAGTCGCCTGTGCTTCTGAAACCGGGCCTGAATATCTATCAGACAGAGAACAGAGAGTCAGAGGAGGTGAGCCTTTGAAGTCGTCTCTCTTGAGCTCATTGTAAAACACTCTGAAATCATAATATCGGACTACAATGCTTAAGCCTCTTGGTAGGATATCTCTCAGGATTCCCCACAAGATTATTTATTTAATTGGATATTTGTTGGAATTAACGCAACCACCTCTGAGAACAATCGTCTTAGCTGATACTGAATGAATGTCCTTGGTTAATCAACTCAAACTCTATTAATAACATAGTTGATTTCCTCGTAAATTAATATTCTTATCCTTCAGATAAAATAAAATATAAACAATTTATATAAAACAAATTACTTCCATAGTTATTTAATGGCCACAGTGAAATGGTAAAATTATGTCCGAATTACACCTCAGATGTGTGCTGCGACTGCTTCTATTTTAAGTCTAAAAAAATAAATAAATATATATATATATATATATATATATATATATATATATATATATATATATATATATATATATATATATATATATATATATATATATATATATATAATATTAATAATAATTATTATTATTACATATACTGTATATATAAAAGAAAATGCAGAGTAGGAATAATTGAGAGGTCTAGCAAACAGGTTTCTAAGATGTAAATGAAGTTAATCACTAATGAATGTTGAAAAACTAAAGACCTGAATCTGTGTGACCCTGAGCTTCTCTCATTTGTTTTATGTATTCAGGTACACGGGGTCCTTGGTTTTACAGTAAATGCAAGCTGAATTTCTAAGAGATTGTAGACCTCATTTGCAAGAATACAAACCAGAAATTAGTTACAGTATATTGTGGATGGTGGGAGAGCTTGCTGTCAGCCAGTGTCTCTACTTTTTTGAGAGCTGTTTTGTGTTCCATATTATTCCATAATAATTTGGAATAACCAACTGACTAGTGGATTGTTAAAGCAAAATTGTGGATGGCAGATGGCCTGTACAATACAGCAGTACATAAAGAGGTCTTATCTAGCATGAATAATGCAAAACATTGGGCAAAATATAGGCCACTTACATTTCAAATAAAACCATTTATATGTATATATACACAGTATGCAGTGTACAATTAGTTTAGTTTTATATACAATAAACAAACAACAAAGTGAAGTAAATGTATTTTTTTTGCAAAGGACTTGTTATCTTGGAAGTTTTACTCCTTTTGAAGATTTTATAATTTTTTTTTTATCTTAAATTGACCATTGTTGTGGTCGTGTTCATTGATCGAAATCTAGTCATTGCATAGGAATCCATGCAATTGGGAATTATGCATAAGGACGAACCTTTTTTCCCCACACCGATTTCACAACAGGCTTAAAGATGAGGTCAGATTAACCATTGATTGGATTTCCCCAATGAAAATTCACCTAATTTTTCCACTGAGATGATCAAGAATTTTGTGTAAGGTTTAAAGATTTCCCACCTGCAGATTTCAAAATGGGTTCAATTTAAGGTAAAACCCAGTCGTCCAATCACAGTGGACGAGGGGCGGGACAAATAGCACCATCCGTCACATTCTACTTGGCTTAAAAATGTATTGGTTGGTCTCTCAGTAACCATATCTGTACCAGACAACAATATTACTATAAAGTGGAGGAACATTTTGTTTACCATGGGTCTAGCTAAATGCTGTGCCTCCAAAGAGTTCTCAAATGCTCACAAGTGACCATTAAAAAAAAAAAAAAAAAAACCTTCCAATATGTCAGCAGATTTCCACATGCAGATTTTGCAACAGGTTCAAGCTGATCATGCGGAGCCACTGTATTGGCAAACATAAAGCTGCTCTGTATGGAAGTGACTTCTGTGTGACACTATTAATAATAAATAATGGACCTATTTTTAGCTCAAAATTTCTTATATGGAGAAGATTGAAGCACATGCAAATATATGTGTTTTTTAATGGCAAGACCAATGAAGTAAAACAAAAGCTGATATTGAGTATTCAATTCATTTCAAGTTTATTTGTATAGCGCTTTTTACGATGCAAATTATTGCAAAGCAACTTTCTTTAGAAAATTAAGTTTCTACAATATTTAGTAGTAGCTTATCAGTGGTGACTGACAGATAAATCAGCTGAGGGAGGAGGATCTGTGCCTTGACTGTCAGGTTTGACACTGTGTCATGTTAAAAACAGTACTTTTGAAAAAAAAAAAAATTGAAAAGAGGTACGTGTCCTTTGCCAACTAATCCGCTCTGGACTGTTGAGTGTTGTTGACTGAACATCTCTGTGCACATGACAGCATAACCAATCATTAAACTGGAATGTCTTTTTTTCATGCTTGTGTATAACTGACACTGAATTTTAGTCTGATAGGTGAGCATTCTCCTTCTGATATCCATGTACAGATTTACATGGACATGGCACTGAAGAGGAAATATTGGATATTACTTCACACAGACAAGGCCAGTAAGCAATTTCATCATACTAATCTGTTGTCATATCTTATGGCATGTACTAGACAATCAGTTTATGTTAAAATCTGATAGGTAAAATAAAACAGTACTAACAAGAAGAAGAATAGCACACCGATCTATAAAGGGTCAGGTGTGAAGAGACTCTTGGGCATGTGTTAGCCACAGTCAGTGGCATCTCTCAAATACAGCTGCAACAGCATTTCTGACCGAATATGGAGTCCAGCAGGACAGTTATTGAGAACTCAGTGAGAGAGCAACACATCAACCTCCATCCCACTGTCAGACCCATAATCACACATCATTCTGAGAGGGGAGTTTCAAGGGGACATGAATTATGTTAAATAGCAAATGGGGAAATAAACATTATTATTGTTATTGGTCCCATTATAAGATGAAAATCTGTGCTGGGTGTATTGAAAGTGAAAATCTTGACATTAGCCAGTATGTTAAACCAGTACTAAGAATTGGAGCTCTGCATTTAACTCATCCAAGTGCACACACAGAGCAGTGAGTAGGGAACACACACACACACACCATGAACACACACCCAGAGCAGTGGGCAGATACTTTTTCCAGTCCCGGGGAGCTATGGTGGTTCAATGCCTTGCTCAAGGACACTTCACCTCATGTGTATTGAGGGTGAAAGGGAGCGCTGTTTATTCACTCCCCCCACCTACAACTCCTGCCAGCACCGAGACTCAAACCCGCGACCCTCGGGTTACAAGTCCAACTCTATAACCATTAGGCCCCAGCTGCCCCATATAATGAGTTATTTGCTTGAAGAGAAAGAAGACAGTGCTTAAGAACATGAGATGTAGTAGAGTGGTTCTCAACTGGTGAGACAAGACCAGAGTATGTGAGCGGAGTGGAGCACAACAATTCCCTTCCGTGCTCCAAGCATGCAATAATCTCTCTGCTCCAGCTCTGCATTAGGATCTCTATTTCCCACTCCTAGCTCCACTCCTCGCTACACTGATGTGAAATACCGCTCCACCTTTACTCCGTGCCGAAATGATTTTACTATGCTTGAGAAATCAAAGTTCTGTTCAGAAATTATATTAAAGAAAAATAAATGCACAATACTAGAAGAATAGTTTTAACACGATTTGGACCACTACCCCACATAGCAAATGTCTTCTGGCCCAGATCCGGGTGACACAATCACTTTTCCATCGGCCCAAGTACTGCAAAGAATGACGGCCCTGAAGTGGCCCAGAACCGGATTAAATACTCGGGCCACACATGGGCCATAACCGGCCCGAATCTCAGCCAGTTAATCAGCCTTAGCTGGCCCTGAACTGGGCCAAAACAGGTTTTTATTATTGGTGCCAATTCTCAGCCTTAAGTAAACTAAAATCCCAAAATTTGAGCCACACTTCAGCCTTATATAGCCCAGACCCAACCCAGACAGCAAGCAGTGTCACCCAATTGTATTTCACATGTGCCAGATGTGGGCCAACACTATATTGCTGTCTGGGAATTTTAATATTTCATATTATTACAAACTATACCAATAAAGTACATTAAACTGAATAGAAAATCAGACTTAAAACCCACACATCATGTATCTGTGCAAGAAACGTAACAGATAGACACATGTAACTTAATCATAAGATTTTATTACAGATGTGTCAAAGAGCAGTACCACAGTAGTCCAAATGACGATGCATTGCAGTTGCAGTCCACTCTGGCAGAATATAATAGTAGTGTGAGGAGCAGGGCATAATTTAAGTTGTTAATCGCTGAAAATATTATGCCGATCCACTCCCTCAAGGAGCTCGTTTCTCATTCCAAACATGCATCACCGGAAACATGGCATGTCACAATCTCTGACGAAACTGACGAGAGCCAATGAGTGTTTGATATCGCTTCTGTAAAACCTGTTGTAAAACTTCGTAACGGCACATTTTTAAATAGTTACTATAGCTACAGAGGAAGGATATACATATCGCCAATGAATGCGGTTTGAATTTGGATCTGTTCCTCACATCAAGCATCACATGGATACAGGATTTAAATAAAAATAAAATACTTTTATGATCATTTTATTTAATGTTTGTGCATGAAAGCTTAATAATAAAAATTATGTGCCCCCACTCTCTATTATAGATCAGTCAGTGTGTGTCCCATAGTAAACCAAATAAATATTATGTTAAAACGGTTAAATACTCTCTATCTTTCTTTTCATGCAAGGATTCTAAGATTATTTTCACCTAGAATAATAATATAAAATTTAATATAATTATAATTAAGTGGAGTTTAATATGACTGATTTTGCTTAATGATAATGTTTCATTCTGTTTTGACTTGCCATTTCAAAGAATACATTTAAAAAATACTACACTTCAGTAAAATGTATGTGATCATTTAACCATTATCATGCAATATTGTATTTATCATGTTTATCATGCGTCACATAATATGCTGCCAGATCTTAGCCTGATTTGGGCCACATATCACCTGACTGATCTGGGCCACACTGCTCCCATCAACAATCAGCCCTCATGTTGTATGTCAGATCCCACCCATGCCGTCATTGCCACATACGGCCCAACTCTGGCTGAAAGGGTACATGCTGGTGCTGACAGGAAGCCAGCACTGCCACCTTGAGGCCACATGTGGGCCAAGTCTGTTTGCTATGTGGGACAATTAGCCCAAGTGCATATTAAATGACTGCTCAACTTGCTTAGCTTACTTTTCTGTGCAACGTCTCTCTCTACTATGGTGAGGTTGAGGGTAGTTACTTCAGAAACGGAAAGAATATGCTTTAACTTTTCAGTTTTTCTTAATTCCTGAATGTTTGCACAGTATGTACGTTATGTGCAAGCTTGTGAGCTCAGTCCATGTGAAGCATTGTAGTAGCACATTCATCTCGAAATGGAGATTAACAAACTGTACAATTTACAACATGCTTTAATCTCCCACACTCGTCCATCGCCATTTTAACCTTTCGTATGTGATCAACATATCTGTCAAGGTATTTAATTGTGTTTAATGCATGAGCTGGTATAATTTGTGGTTCTGACGGAGCGGTAGCAGAGCGTTCTCAAAGCCAGTGAAAACCTCATAGCTCCGACTTTCAAACAATCCGCTCCTAGCTCCAGGTAAAATCACTCATTGTGGGGAGACTGAACTCCCACGCCAAGTGTAGTCCAGACCCACTGACTGTTCCCCCCTTCCATGATCATGTTCGGCCTGAGTCTCCCTGATTCGTCTCTCCAGCTCCACCTTGGTCTCCTGCCTGGACTCCTAGCCTGCCTGAGCCTCCCTGGCTCAACCCTCCTACCCCTCCTTGGTCCCTCTAATGTCTGGGATTTCTGTCTGGCACTGGCTTGTCCCCTTCCTCCCATCCCTCTTTGTCTCTGTATTTTGATTTTCCTGTCTTGTTTCCTCTTTTGTTTTTGGTGTTCCTCGGTAGGTACACCAGGTGGTATCCCTTTTGAGAGGGGGTAGTGTCAAGGTTCTGTCACTTCGGTCTAGATTATTTATAGTTTTGTTACAGAGCCCTGACACTCCCACCATGTTGTTGTTTTTTATGTGAGCAGGCAGCTTCAAGAATACTCGAGCCATACACGTTCTGTTTCCTTGTTCCATGTTGAAGCGTGGTGTTTGGATCCCGGCACTCATGTCTTGTTGAGTTTCGGTTTCGTGTCAGGGTTCGTACACTCGCGCTCCATGTTCATCTTGTTGTGGAAGCGTGTGGTCTTGAGTTCACTCGGGCCGTGTGCTCTTCTGTCTGCATGTGTATTGTCTTATGTAGCATGCGGTTCATGTTTGGCTGCGTTGCTGTTGTTGCTTGCAGTTCGTATTCCTATCAGCTGCATGCTGTTATGTTATGTATTGTGCTGTGTAGCAGGCAGCTTGTGTTTTTCATTGGCTGCGTGCTTTCGTGTTGTCATGTATTGGTTGAACACTTGGCTTATAAACTGTGTGTTTGTGTCTTCTTTTGTTCAAGCACATGGCTTGTGATTGTTTTGGTGGCCATGTGCTTGTGTTTTTGTTTCTGTGTGTCATGCTCTCATGTTAATTGTCTTGATCCCGCCCATCTTGTTACCTGATTGTTTCAGTTGCCTCACTTGTTCTCCCTCGTCATCCTACTCATTTGCTCCCTGTTTATTCTTCTTGTGATTGTAGTCCTGTGCCAGTTTTTCTTTAAATGTTGAGTGTGTGCCTTGTGTCCTGCCATGCCTTGTCTTGTTGTCACCTGTGTTTTACCCCCAAGGGCTTTTTTGTTTTATTTTATTAATAAAAGCCCATCTCCTGCACTGTTGAGTCCTCGCTCCATCCCTTTACCCAAACCCTGACACTTTACAAGTACTAATAAACAGCCAATATGATATGCACACTATTTAATAATGAGAATTGGTTCTTAAAATAAAGTCCAACCACGCAAATAATAAAATGCAACCAACCATTTTAATCATGCATAGCTGGGACAACACACTCAATTGGCTTATCAGCTTCATATTCCCATTTTTAAAGGTAGTGTATGCAGTCATGAAATGATGAATTTTATGTTAATATTAATATTACTATTAATATCAATATATTACAATGTTAGTTTCTAAATACAAACTGAATTTCAAGTCTAGTTGCGTGCATTTGAATGCAGTTCCTAGCACAAATATAAATTGTGTTATAGCAGCATTAGTAAGAACTACCCTCTTGCTGTCACGGTTGGGTTTGGGAAAACACAAAGAGAGGGTAGATCCAAATGCAGGTAAGGGTTTTTATTTAAACAGAGGGGTAACTACAAAAATAAACAGTCATGAGAGACAAACGTAACCAAAAGAGGGAACCGGATGAAACGGGGAACTCGGAAGAATGAGAAGGTAGAGGAAGTCTCGGGGGAACGAGAGCATGAGACACATAGGGTAAGGACTCCATGAAGACAACAGAGAAAGACAGCTCTATATAGGGAAACTAATGACAGAGTATTGTCAACACCTGTGCGATTCTAATTGGAGTGCAATTACTGTGAAGACACAACCAGACTAGCGGAATTAAAGTGCCTATGGTGAAGTACCTAAGGGGAAGTGAGCTCATTAGGGAACACCCAGGAAAACAAAGACTGGCAGCGTGACATTACCCCCTCCCTACGGACCAGCTACCAGATGCTCCACCTAAACCCAGGAAAACCCCAACAGAAAAAGAGGCAGGAGGGAGGTGGAACGGCGGCGGACCAGGGGGAGGGACGGAGGGACAGAAAACAGGGACAGGAGCAACCAGGAGGAATGGAAAGGTGCAACACAAAACAAGGAGTCCAGGAGGGAGGCGGACAGGTGGAGGCTCAGGGGGAGGGAAGGAGGGCCAGACTAAACTAAAAGGAACAGACAGAAACAGAACTCAAAAAACACAAAACATAAGTCCATGAAGGGCATGTTGAGGCGTCCACCAGGACGGAGCAGATGACCACCACATCTTTGTGGTCGAGGCCGGAGTCCACCAGGGCGGAGCGGAAGACCACCACGGCCTTGTGGTCAAAGTCAAAGCCCTCCAGGGCGGAGCGGAAGACCACCACGTCTTTGTGGTCGAGGCCGGAGTCCACCAGGGCGGAGCAGAAGACCACCACGTCCTCATGGTCACCGCCGGAGTCCTCCAGAGCGGAGCGGACGACCACCACGTCCTCGTGGTCACCGCCCGAGTCCCCCAGGGTGGAGCGGACGACCACCACGTCCTCGTGGTCACCGGCAGAGTCCCCCAGGGCGGAGTAGAAGACCACCACGGCCTTGTGGTCACCGCCTCGGGAACTGTATCGGGCACCGCCTCGGGAACAGCATCGGGCACCGCCTCGGGAACTGCATCGGGCACCGCCTCGGGAACAGCATCGGGCACCGCCTCGGGAACTGCATCGGGCACCGCCTCGGGAACTGCATCGGGCACCGCCTCGGGAACTGCATCGGGCACCGCCTCGGGAACTGCATCGGGCACCGCCTCGGGAACTGCATCGGGCACCGCCTCGGGAACTGCATCGGGCACCGCCTCGGGAACTGCATCGGGCACCGCCTCGGGAACTGCATCGGGCACCGCCTCGGGAACTGCATCGGGCACCGCCTCGGGAACTGCATCGGGCACCGCCTCGGGAACTGCATCGGGAACTGCATCGGGCACCGCCTCGGGAACAACATCGAGCACCGCCTCGGGAACTGCATCGGGCACCGCCTCGGGAACTGCATCGGGCACCGCCTCGGGAACAGCATCGGGCACCGCCTCGGGAACAGCATCGGGCACCGCCTCGGGAACTGCATCGGGCACCGCCTCGGGAACAACATCGAGCACCGCCTCGGGAACTGCATCGGGCACCGCCTCGGGAACAGCATCGGGCACCGCCTCGGGAACTGCATCGGGCACCGCCTCAGGAACTGCATCGGGCACCGCCTCGGGACCAGCATCGGGCACCGCCTCGGGAACAGCATCGGGAACTGCATCGGGCACCGCCTCGGGAACTGCATCGAGCACCGCCTCGGGAACAGCATCGGGCACCGCCTCGGGAACAGCCTCGGGCACCGCCTCGGGCATCGCCTCGGGAACCGCATCGGGCACCGCCTCGGGAACAACATCGAGCACCGCCTCGGGAACAACATCGAGCACCGCCTCGGGAACAACATCGAGCACCGCCTCGGGAACAGCATCGAGCACCGCCTCGGGAACAGCATCGGGCACCGCCTCGGGAACTGCATCGGGCACCGCCTCGGGAACTGCATCGGGCACCGCCTCGGGAACAACATCGAGCACCGCCTCGGGAACTGCATCGGGCACCGCCTCGGGAACTGTATCGGGCACCGCCTCGGGAACTGTATCGGGCACCGCCTCGGGAACAGCATCGGGCACCGCCTCGGGAACTGCATCGGGCACCGCCTCGGGAACAGCATCGGGCACCGCCTCGGGAACTGCATCGGGCACCGCCTCGGGAACAGCATCGGGCACCGCCTCGGGAACTGCATCGGGCACCGCCTCGGGAACAGCATCGGGCACCGCCTCGGGAACTGCATCGGGCACCGCCTCGGGAACTGCCTCGGGCACCGCCTCGGAAACTGCATCGGGCACCGCCTCGGGAACAGCATCGGGCACCGCCTCGGGAACTGCATCGGGCACCGCCTCGGGAACTGCATCAGGCACCGCCTCGGGAACAGCCTCGGCCTCCGGAGCAGCAGCGGGCACCGCATCGGGAACGACCTCGGCCACCGCCCCGGCCTCCGGAACAGCAACGGGAACCGCATCGGGAACAGCTTCGGCCACCGCCTCGGCCTCCGGAACAGCAGCGGGCACCGCCTCGGCCTCCAGAACAGCAACGGGAACCGCATCGGGAACGGCCTCGGCCACCGCCTCGGCCTCCGGAACAGCAGCGGGTACCGCCTCGGCCTCCAGAACCGCAGCGGGCACCACATCGGGAACAGCATCGGGCATTGCCTCGGCCTCTCGAACAGCATCGAGCACCTTCTCGGGAACAGCCTCGGCCTCGGAAACAGCATCGGGCACCGCCTCGGGAACTGCATCGGGCACCGCCTCGGAGACTGCATCGGGCACCGCCTCGGCCTCCGGAACATTAGCGGGCACCGCATCGGGAACGGCCTCGACCACCGCCTCGGCCTCCGGAACAGCAGCGGGCACCGCATCGGGAACAGCCTCGGCCACCGCCTCCGGAACAGCAGCGGGCACCGCATCGGAAATGGCCTCATGGACGGCAGCCGCCCGCTCGGGAACGTTCTCCGGGTCCTGAGGAACAGTAGCTGCCTGTCTCCTCCTCCGCCCTCTACGATGGAGAGTCGGTGGCGTTGAGTCGGCCATCTTGTGCTGTGGTGCTGGGCTGGCGGCCATCTTGTGCTGTGGTGCTGGGCTGGCGGCCATCTTGGGCTGTGGGGCTGGGCTGGTGGCCATCTTGGGTTGTGGGGCTGAGCTGGCAGCCTTGTCTGGAAACTCTGGTGTGGTTGTTGCATTCCACTGAGCACGATGGTGCAGGTAATTGGTAAACCCCCAAAAGTCCAGGATCTCTAACCCCTTCATCTCCCATTGAGGTAAAGGATCATCCAGGCAATTATTAAACCAATCCTTTAGTGCTGCATCATTGTAACCTAACCCGACTGCCAAAGTCCAAAACAATTGCGCCAGGCCACCCACCTCCCTTCCCTCTTGATGAAGGGTGGTTAAGTTCCGGAATCTCCCCCTCCGTTCCTCCATGGTGGCTGGGGAACCGATTCGAAATCTCACACCGCTGGATCTAGGCATGATGGAGTCCTTCTGTCACGGTTGGGTTTGGGAAAACACAAAGAGAGGGTAGATCCAAATGCAGGTAAGGGTTTTTATTTAAACAGAGGGGTAACTACAAAAATAAACAGTCATGAGAGACAAACGTAACCAAAAGAGGGAACCGGATGAAACGGGGAACTCGGAAGAATGAGAAGGTAGAGGAAGTCTCGGGGGAACGAGAGCATGAGACACATAGGGTAAGGACTCCATGAAGACAACAGAGAAAGACAGCTCTATATAGGGAAACTAATGACAGAGTATTGTCAACACCTGTGCGATTCTAATTGGAGTGCAATTACTGTGAAGACACAACCAGACTAGCGGAATTAAAGTGCCTATGGTGAAGTGCCTAAGGGGAAGTGAGCTCATTAGGGAACACCCAGGAAAACAAAGACTGGCAGCGTGACACTTGCATGGTAATTTTTTCATGGCAGAACAACAGTCTGATGAGAATCTTTTCAAGTTAAGGGTAGTTAAATGGCATGTTAATGGCATAGACATTTGACAGTAACTCTATTGCCTCCATAAATATTTGGTTTGTTAATGCCACAATAATGTATTTACCTATTAATTATGCATATCCGGACCACACACTTACACAGAGTATGTTTCTGGCCTGAGGCTCAGGGCTGCTATACCTGAAATTGTTGTCCACTGCAAGGAATGCACCACAAGTCTCCACCATTGTGCCCTTAAGCAAGGTGTGTAACCCCAGGTTCCTCCAACGGGATTGAACCTGTAATATATCCACGGAAACATTGTGGTAAGATGCTCAATCTGCCCTGGTTGTATATTGTTTAATAAAGTGTTCTTGTAAAAGTAAAAATGTGACAAATTAAATTGATGAAATACAGTATTAAAAAGGGTGACATACATATCAATCAATCAATCAATAATGCAAAATGATAGTTAAAGGCAGTTCATCATTGAATTCAGTGATGTCATCTCTGTTCAGTTTAAATAGTGTCTGTGCATTTATTTGCAATCAAGTCAATGATATCGCTGTAGATGAAGTGACCCTAACTAAGCAAGCCAGAGGCGACATACATATAACCTTTAAACGCATGTTCAAAATTACATGAAAATACAAATGTGATCAATATTTGTGTAAAAAAATAAATAATAAAAAAATAAAATCAACTGTGCTCACCATCAAGTAAACCATTTTCTCTTCTTACCACTTACCACTTACAGAATACATATACATATTGATTGCTCTGAATTATTTTTTATACAGTGTGTATTGTCACACTTTAGTTTAGAGACTAAAGTTTATTAATAGCTAATGAGGTAGTAAGGTATAAACTAGGGGTGCTCCGATCACGATCGGCCGATCGTTATGCGCATCTCGTCAGTAAAGCCGGTTCTCTAATCAGCCGTTAATTCCATCAGGTGCGTGATTTCACATAGAGCAGCTGTTACTACACAGAGCCGTTGTTAATAGAGAAGATGCGCAAATCCACTTCATTTTCAGCGTTTTTTGGCACATCTTCTATATTAACAACGGCTCTGTGTAGTAACAGCTGCTCTATGTGAAATCACGCACCTGATGGAATTAACCGCTGATTAGAGAACCGGCTTTACTGACGAGATGCGCATTAACGATCGGCCGATCGTGATCGGAGCACCCCTAGTATAAGCCAATACTATGGCAACTATTGGGATTTTACTGCGTTTAGCAACCTCAACTGTCCATGCCATAATAATAAAATCATCTTATATGAGAATTTGAGTTTCTAGGAATCTTCTCTGTGATATAACTTCCTGTATTCTTGTTATATAACATCAAATTTTATGTCTTTCAAAAAATATGAATATGAATTTTAACTGACTTCTAGCTAATTGCAATTATTTTCTTTCCTTCTTGAATACATCGAGGAAACAATTCACTCATTTTCAGAAGGACAAACTGTGCAGATCCCAGCTAATTGAGTATGGTTGCCAGTCTCATTGGGCTATTTGTGAGTGGATTGGACTGGGAGTAAATTCAGACTGTTTTGTTCAGGATTCATTGTGTCAGCTCTTTTGGGTGCTCAAAGTGTGGTGGACAGTGCAGCCATCTTGCTGTTCTTGCGCTTTCGTTCACACAGGTTTAAATTGCTGATGGTGGGTTGCCATACCTGGCTTAACATTGAATTCAGCAGTCTAGAGGCAATTACAGACAGTTGTATTTTCCACTGGGTTCCCAGCATCCAAGACTAAAATGTGATGTTTTGTTGAGGTTGGCATGCCGTTTATTAGACAGTTTCCTCAAGATAGATACATAAACCAAAGTTTTTCAGATTGTCTTAATAAATTTGTTTATTTTATTTTATTTTTGTTTACAATATGGTCTTGGTATATAATTAATTCATGAGCATTCAATATTATTTTGACTTCCAAAGAGAACAGAATCCATTTTAGACCCACTTCAGAGAACTGCTGTTTCAAAGCAATTTGGTCAAAGTAACAAAACAGCAATTTCCATTGATTGTCCCACAAATGGATGCTAAAAATGTTCTCGGCCACCTATTTTCTGATTTCCTGTGGGGGAAAAAAAGGACATAATAAAGTGGTTTCAGATCCAGTGCTTACATCAAAACCTATCCCCACTCAGTTCCTGTGTCAACACCATACAACGGTCGAGCCAAAAATGAAAGTATGCAATCATGACTCTTTAAATGACTTCAAGCACACCTCTCTGGAAGTGTGGAAGTGCACAATGACCTCCATAACGGTCCTATTCAATCTCTGTCAAAATGTCTGATGACTTAACCAGCATTCACTCTTACTGAACCAGAACCACTAACGGTGGTGAGAGGAGAGCGAGCCACAGCGACTCATTCTTATTGATCGCAGCTCATCAGCCACCGAAGCCCATTGATCCCTACCCAGTCACTTCACATTGATTACTGCCATACTATAGGGCGCGTGGCACG
Organism: Carassius gibelio; assembly: GCF_023724105.1. NCBI lineage: Eukaryota > Metazoa > Chordata > Actinopteri > Cypriniformes > Cyprinidae > Carassius > Carassius gibelio. The sequence continues at coordinate 5,500,696 of NC_068375.1, read as the reverse complement.
TCTCGGAGCTCAGCTACACTTTATTAGTGGTGCAATCATTGCGCTAGCTTGATTTGGGTGCCCTGCTGTTCTCTCTCTTTCCTACTAGGTCTGCACAGATGAACTAGCATGTGTACTGCGGTGCGGTTCGATAAACGTCTTTGCTGATATCAGAGCGATTAAGGTGCTCATGGAGTTGGCATTCCCACTAAAGTATTTTAAAATCACTTCTATTCCAAGCACTCCCTATATGTGACCTTTAATGCAGCAGACAGGAAAACCATGCCTATTTCATGCTGTTAAGAGCAAACTAATATATATGTTATTCATTAGAATACACAGATAATGTAGCTGTCAATGGCAAAGCAAACCAGCCAAACCATAACTCCTGCAGGGTTGCATTAGTGGTTTGTAAGTCTACTTCAGATGCAAAGTTCACTCAGGTGCTTAGTAATGAATAGTTTACTACTAGTTTATTACTAGACTTTATCAAATAGCATTTGCTACACTTACTGTAGCTAGTGGGTCATTAACTTTCTATAGAGCAATGAGTAGCTTAATATTATTTCACATGGATCTACAGTAATAAGCAGCTTTCAAATTTCTGAGCTGGAAGAAACGTTAAAAGGCCATCAGTTTTTTGTATGTAACGTATGGTAAAAAAAAAACAAAAAATACGTTATATTGTTGGTGATTAGAGGTTTCTGAAAATATTGTGTTTACATATGTTGATAAGTTTAACTATGTTTAGTAATAGGACAAGCTAATACTAGTGCTTGAATTGAAAGTTACTTGGTCTAAAAACAGCAGTTTTTGTATTTATTTAGTTTAGTATTTGATACTTATTGTACACCACTATAGACAGTATATATATATATATATATATATATATATATATATATATATATATATATATATATATATATATATATATATATATATATATATATATTTTTTTTTTTTTTTTTTTTTTTTTTTTCAGTGAAATGAAATCATTAATAAATCAGTATTAGGTAAAAAAAAAAAAAAAAAAAAAAAAAAAAAAAAAAAAAAAAAAAAAAAAAACATTTAATTAATTTATTAGAACATAATCAGTAACATTTCCAAATTGCCTGCAGACAGTTAACAATCAAATAAAGTGATTATTTAGTCAATGCATTAAACATTTACAGATTTTATGAAAAGGATTGAATGTTGTGATCCCATCGGGTGATAGCTTCACCAGACATCCCTTCAGATTTTATAGCATAATTCAGAATAACATTAGCTGTTGTAATTTCTGCTGTGTTGTTCTCTGTGGGATTTTAAGAGCCAAAGTTATGAGCTTTTATATGAAGCAATATCTTTTCATACATTTTTAATTCCTTCATGCATTGTGGTAAAGGCACCATTAGAATTCTCTTAAAGCCTATTAATGATTAGTTTCTCACACTGTGGAGCACAGACAGTGCCAGCTTTTACATACTAATGCTATGTGCAAGTGGCATTTGGTTGGCATAAAGGCTTAAATCCAGCCCCCCACTGTGAAAATTACTAAAAAAAAAAAAAAAAAAAAAAAAAACATAAATCTGTACTGACTCATCTTTATTACAATCCTGACCAGTCTGGTCATAAAGATATACAGTATATGATTTATGAGGTAGTAAAGCTAGGCCTGGAGCCTGGATTTGGAAGGCATTTTTTAATGAAAGCTGGAAATGGAGGATTTGATGAACTAGTGGGTCATTAGATGAACTCTGGAAAAGACTGCATTCATATTGTGCCTTGTTGTTTATCTAAAAGAGAGAGAAAAAAGATAGATAGATCATATCACAGTGCCATTTCTATGAGGAGGTACAGGAGGAAGATAGATTGATAGATTCTAATTCTCTCTCACTCACTCTCTAGGACTTATTTTAAAATGTATGTATTTTAATTACCTATAACATTTATCGGTTACACTGACTATGAAGTCTACATTTATAATACATTATAAGGGTATTCTTAAGGCATTATAATGAATGCATAATGCATTATACTGTAAAAAAAACAAACAAAAAAACAACTTATGCTGTATCATCTCATGAATATTTATAAGAACAGTTTTATTGTATTATAATATTTACTTATTTGTGTTTATAGCTTTTAAGAGTATGATGATATATAACACAATGAACATGTTTTATATTTCTCATAGTTATAATGTATTATAAGTCTCATGTCTTGCCATTTTTCTTATGCTACTTTACTTAAAGCGGTCAAAGACCACTTATAAGTAGTAGTAATAATAATAGTAATATTTTTATTTCTCTCAAACAGCCAATAGATCAGATATCAAATCAGATAAATTTGTAATATGAAAATTTGCTTTGATTTGCTTTGAACTATTTTTATAGTAATATCAGTTTGATTATTTGGATGGTACCCTTTAGACAGCTGTTGATAAGTAAATCTACAACTACATATCAACTAGCCATCATTAGAGTATTAGTCTGCTACTGTAAATATTTGTATTTGTATTTTTTATAAAGGGAAAACGCACATTAATCAACATGAGTAAACAAGTCTTACTATGTAATTTTCATCTGCAGTCCATGGCAGGTTGATGGTAAGAACCATAATCCACAAGTACAAAAAGAAAAGCAAACACATTACAAACTGAATAACAGGGGACCTAATTTTGATCCTTGAGGTGCACCAACTGAATCAATAAGTGATTGTGAGATTTTTATTATCTACTCGAACACACTGTTGTCTAGCTGTTAAATTTGATTTTATCCATTTAATAATTCTTGTTGTGAAAATATAATTTAACAACTTTTTTTTAATCAAAATCTCATGATTTACTGTGTCAAATATATGCTAACACTTTATTTTGATGGTCAACCAACAGATAAACTGACTATACTGTAAGTGTCTTTTCAAGTACATCAACTTATTCTACCATACTGGATTCTGCCATTCTTGAGCATACTAATACTCTAATGAGAGTTAGTTGGTATGTAGTTGCAAAGTTGCTTATAGTCGACTGATTAAGGGGACCATCAAATTAAAATGTAACTATATAAAACATTGCATTTTTCTCAATTGAAGGATTAAGCTCACATCAATAAATTAACATTAGCTCTACATGAAACACTCAGATAACACTCAACATCTAACCACTCACAAGCTGTAGTAAGATACTGTGTAGATCTTAAATAAACAATGTCAAGATATGATACAGTCCATTATACTATAAATGAAGTAGATTTAATAGGGTGTTCATTATGTGTTATAAATAATCATACTCTTAAACTTATGACCACAAATAAATAAGAAATATGATGTATTATAATTGCTGTTATGATTATTCATGAGTTGATATAACATAGTATTATTACTATTATATAATGCATTATGCAGTAATTATAATACCTTAAGAATACCATTATAATGTATTATAAACATGGGCTTCACAGAAAGTTTTACCAATGTCTATTATTTATTTAGATTACATATATGTCATATGTCAGTCATACATACGTTTATTTAAGCAATCATAATTTTAAAATGCATGTATTAAAATGTTTAAGAATCAGTATACATTTGTTCACTGTGAAAACAGTTCAGTTTATACATTTAAAAGAAAGTACAAATATGGTTAAAATGTGACTAGTGTCACATTTCACTTAGAAGAGCATGGAACGAGAAAACTAGGAGTTCTTTAATATCACAGTCTTTAATAATCCACTCACAAGAGGAAGGTAGGAACACAGGAAAAGATGTTCAAACAGTTCAAACAATATATATATACTTTGATATTATTATTATTATTACTTACTACTATTATTACTATTATTATTACTACTCTGTTGGTGCACAATAAACATGTAGAAAATAAAGTGTATTCCAAATACATGGAAACCGCAAATGAAATCCAAATACATAAAACTGTAAATACGTTTGAGTCTGAAATGTTTGTGAAGTAACACTGTCCGAATGATGCTTTCTTGAGCTCACTGTGTTTTCACTGAGATCCTATACAGGCTGTGAATGTGAGGCGGCTGAAGGTAAAAGGCCATGTGATCATCATGTCATGTCATCATGTCAAGTATTTAATGAGAATTTGATAAATGGTCTAAAAAGGAGGTTACTATTAATAACTAATAGTGGTTAAGAGACTCTCTAATGAGGAAAATTGGCAGGAATCAAAGGCCCTGAACAGACGGAGGCCAGCAAACCCTTCCCAGCATGATTCTGTGATTTAACTTACCACTTTGGGCAAGTACTGTAAAATGAAGACTTCATGAGTGCGTGGGTGCCCCATTAAAGTCACCATGAAATCAAATTTAACACTTATTTTTATGGAATAATGCAGTGTTTATCATACCTGATTTATCTGAGCAATAATCCCTTGCAACAACACATATTTATTATCAAACAACAATGATCCAGTCAATTCCTGACAGAGCCAACCCCCCAAAAAGTATTTTTTTTCTCGTGAGCAGACATTTCACTAGGATACATCAATAGGTACTGCATCAAAATACAGAAAGGACACTCACAACTTCTGTTTCATGACAACTTAATGACGTTCAATAGTGAGAAAAGAGAGCATGACAAAGAAGACGTAAAACCCCTGACCTGTCAGACTTTTGGACTTGTTTTACCACCCTAATTTTTCCTGTGTTTACTTATTTAGTCATGTTTCTTTTCTTGTTTAGTTTGATTTAGATTCCTTGCACCTGTGTTAACTAATTATCCCTTGTATTTTAGTTCCTGTTTGTTCGGTCTTCTTTTGTCGGGTCTACTCGTTGCTATCTTGTTGTGTTCATTCATCTCCTATGCTGGATCATAGCGGTGTTTTGTCATTAAAGACTGTTTGATCTATTTCATGCCTCCTGCGTGGTACCTGCATAGACACATTGTGACACAATCACCCCAAAATGGCAGTTTACGTTCCTTTTTATCAATATGGTTACACTACATTTTAAAGTGACAATCATTCTGTCTGTATTACACTACAAACTTGAAAACTTGAGTTGCTGCTAATTTGAAGTCAAAGTTAATATATATATATATATTACATCCGAACAGTGACAGTGATTTTAGCAGAAGGTAACTATGTAGCCGTGGGTCAGGGAGAAGCGTAATAGTGTTTCTGTGATGGCTGCGCTTCTGCTTTGCTTGGCTTCATGTTCCCCGCTGGCTTGCGATCTGTCCGGCCGCCGCTCGGCTCTTGCTCTCGGGAAAACATATGTGGAGTTTGGCTAGTTCTTCAGTGATTTGTGAAGTGTGAGGGCACCTCAGATGAAAAGTCAGCGAAGCAGAAAATGTTGCTGATGCTGGATTTTGGACGTGGATTCCAGCCTACGTATCTCTGGACAGGCTCGTGCACCACACACAAGGTCACCTACACACGACTGGGCCGCTCATATCGTCCTACTGCGAGTGAGAGCGGGAAGTGCACGATGGGACCATTAATCAAACGTTAGCATTGCCTTTCTCTGGAATGAGGCCAAATCACAGGCCATTATTTGTGCTTGGAGGTTATTTTCGAGGCATTAGTGGACCTCAAGGAACCATTAAAATGGTGAATAGGCTAAACGGATGGTTACATCTTTATATGTTTGTTCTTTTTTCTTCCAGCAGCATCTGTGACAAGGTTGTTAAAATGTGAAAAATGTCCAAAAATGATCAAATCCAGATTGTTGCTTTAGTTTGTTTGGTTTAATCCCTCTTTATGATCCCGGTTTGTTTTAATTTTGAGAGAAATTTTGTTGGCAGAATGGAATTGCTGGCCATATCCTGTTAAATTGTTACTGATATTAATTTCTCATTGAATAGTGATGCAAATTTTTATTATTTGTAAGCATACTATATCTATATAATTGTTCAGAAATGTGGAGTCAGTTTTTTTTCCCCGTTAAAAAAAATATATACTTTTGTTTAACAAGGAGACATTAAATTGATCAAAAGTAACAATAAGGGCATTTATAATCTTAGAAAAAAAAATAATGCAAATAGATGTTGTTCTTTTAAACTTCCTATTCTTTATAGCATACTGAAAAATAAAATGAATCACAGTTTCCACACAAATATGAAGCAGCACCACAGTTTTCAACAATCAGCATGTTAGAATGATATCTGAAGACTGGAGTAATGATGCGGAAAATAGTTACATTTTAACATATTCACTATATTAAATTGAAATAGTTCTGTGAAATTTTGAGTGATCAAAATTTGTACATCAAGTACATCATGCACTTATAGTATATATATATATATATATATATATATATATATATATATATATATATATATATATATATATATATATATATATATATATATATATATATATATATATATATATATATATATATATAAACCCACCGTTGGTTATTTGAGTAGTGACTTTAGGACTGGGTTGTCGTACACAGTCATACACAGTGATCACATTTTTGCACGGTTTGAAGCGGGCAGCCTGGAGCAGCTGAGAAACGTTCATGTCAAGATTATCAGGGTTTGCTTGCTCATGTCGACATCTTCGGCTTTAGGCAAAACAACTTCACCAACTTCACAAGTTTTATCTTCACACACAGCTGTTCCTGAGGCAAAGCCGAGCTTTCCTTCAAGGCAACCAAATAAAATCCTTTCTCTCTCTCTCTCTCTCTTTTTTTTTGCAGTGCACCTGTATTTCATGAAATGAAAATATTTCCGTGTGGCTCTCATGGGCTATTTGTTGTTGGAGATGTTGAGAAGGCATCCTGCTGGAATCCCAGCTCATTTTTACTTGTCAGAGGCTGGAATATAATGAACAGTACCATAGTGATGCCATGTTAGAAGCTGGCTGTGGTGGAAACTCGCTGTGTGAGCAATCGTGAGGGTGAATATATTCAAAGTCCTGCTCGAGCGTGTCTTTCTGAAGCTGGGTCAAATGATAAAGTACTGCTATTGAGAAAGTCTGTATGAGAAGAAATAACTGACACTTACTCAAATTATGTTTGTGAAACTCCACAATAGAAACTCAAAGGACATATTGCTCAAACTTGAAGAAAAGTCTATAAAAATAGAGCCTCATTTGAATTATGCATTGGATGTTTTTATAGGTTTAGAGGAAATGTCTATACAATGTATGTGATTTTATAATATTTATTATAGGTACTTTATTTAAACATTTATATGTAGCGTCATTTTTGTTTATATCAGTTTTAGTTTTAGTAAATGTAAATATTTATTTATTGTAAGTTTCTTGCAAAGGAATCAAGTCTCATTTTCATTTACTTATTTAGTTTTTTTTTTACGTTTATTTGAAATTACCCCTATGTCGAACTATTTGATTTTGCATTTCCTTATGTTGTGTATTAAGACTGAACAGCAAATCTGTAAACTAACAGATAATGGCAGAATATGTCATGTACCCTTTTCATTTATTTCCTATGATTTTTTTTTTAACCTTACAGTGCTGATCAGTGTTATTTTAGCATTATTTATAAAATATTATATTACTGACCACTTTTGAGAAAAAAGTTAAAGTTTTCATTTAAATTAAAAGTTTGCAATTAATTTTAAGTTATACAGATGTTATGCATTTTTTTTATGTGTACATGTGCACACAAACACACACACACACACACACACACACACACACACACACACACACACACACATATAGTGTGTGAGACTGACTTCAATAAAAAGCCCCAAGTCTAATGTGAAACAACTGAGATCGACAAGATTTCATCTGAGATTTTTCTTCTCACCTGAGCTTGAAAAGGTTTTTTTTTAAGTGCACTTGCGTGTGTTTTGAACAGGGAATAACAGCTCACAGTTTCTGCTTATAAAAACGATCTAACCGGAAACGTTTGCAGTGTATCTTCCTGTAGGGGGCAGTAGAGATTCATGGCATCTCTCTCACAGTGTGTGTGTGTGTGTGTGTGTGTGTGTGTGTGTGTGTGCAGGGCCGTTTCTATGCTTTTTGACGCCCTAGGCAAAATCCTCCCGACCAACCCAATCCCAAACAAATTCATTTAAGATTACATACAAAATAACATAAAACTGATTAAATAAACAATCAAATCTTAAATAGCAACATTGATACACTTCCAAATGATCTCTCTCTCTATCTCTCTCTCGTCTCTATCTCTCTCTCTCTCTCTCTGTGTGTGTGTGTGTGTGTGTGTGTATTAATTTATTTTCAGACTGCAGTTTCTTGTCACATTCAAACTGGTTGTCCTGCTAATGACACTAATGTGAGGAGATTCAGCGCATCACGAGTTCCACAAATCTGAACGCATTATGTGTAAATTGACTAATAAGATATACATTTTGAACCATTTATCATCTGTAATACTACTATGAAGTCACTGGATGCCTGTATAGCCCTATAATATATAAACCTTAGTTTCTAAGAAATTGTCATCAGAGATAAATTAATTTTATTACATTTGGATTTAGATACATGTTTAGATATTATCAATGGCTGCTCTTTGTATTTAAATTGATTAATTTTGCCTATACATAATTCATGCTATTTAGTTCTAAATTATGCCATACAACTTATAAAACAAATACTCATAAATACAGTAAACTTCCCTGTGCAAAGGATTATGGGAGCCATGCCAGCCTTTATAGGAACTCTGCTAAAATGTACGGCCTAGGCGACCGTGTGTCATGTGTGTGTCTTTGTATGTCTTTGCGTGTCTAGCAGGCACATGCTGGGGCAAGAGGGGGCGAAGCTTTGATGCTGGCAAACACCGATCTCAGCTGTGCACACAACCAGCACACTCATCCATTATTTGTTTATTTTCTGCTGAGAATGCCAACTAATTATCACGAAATGAAGCAGCTCTGAGAATCGCCGGGCATTACTATCGCAAATAAAAGGCCTGCTTGTGTCTCGCGCTCCTTTTGTCTTTGCTCCACGGATGATGATACTGTAGTTTGTACTCTTGCAGCCACACACGTGCTCAGCCATCGCTGTCCTCATATAAAAATAGATCCTAACCTGCTGGGCTGCAATCATTTAACAAATCACTCTTTTGCCTAAAATTAACTTTGAGAAACATGGTGGGTGGCTGTGGACGCTCTGTGCCAAGAACACAGTCACTTTGTTAGGACTATTTGCCGTAGGGCTGTATGAGGATGTAGTTTGTTCTTTGTTGGGACATTAATGCTGCACAGGTCGCTAATGAGGGACAGCGGGGCGGTATGTGGGGGACTTTCACCCCGTCATGACAATTTGGGGCACAAACTACTTTTTTGGCATGCACTTGAATAAAAATTAGATTTCTTTTTGGATTCATCTCTTGTCCAAACATTTTTTAGTGTCAGTAATCAAAAGAAAAACATTTTCACAAAGAGAGAGAGAGAGAGAGAGAGAGAGAGAGAAAAAAACTTAAGTCAATTAATGGCCATTACTTTGCTTTTACAAACCAAAAAGCTGGTAATTTACCATGTCTATTGATTGATTATGACATTCTGTCTTTGTTTGTTTGTTTCTTTCCATTTTTAATATAACAGAGTATTTTTATTATTCACAATTCAGCATATAAATTTGTCCAGGTCATATTTGACAAGTTTTTGTGGAAATATGTTACCTGAGAAGCACTAGAAAACACTACAAATAACACCTTGCCAGATAAATGCTTGCAAAAGAAGAAAACTGAAATTGAACATATTTTTCAGACATAATGTTCCTCCGCTTGTCAAGCCTGATTTCTGTTTTGTTTCATCTTCAAACCATCAGTATACACTTGAAATTAGAGAAATGGCAGAATCTGAACAACAGTATTTACTTATTTATGTATTTCAAAGAGTTGATATGGCAGAAGACATCTCTCGCTGCCAGCAAGAGTGAGCATAAGTGGCAGGCCGCATTAGAGCAAATAAAGCATACAGGCTTTCAGGACGGGAAAGTGTGCTTTCTATTCAGAATTGACTTCTGATTATATATATATATATATATATATATATATATATATATATAGAATACATAATGTATGTGGAGTATGCATGTAAATAAATTGACAATATAAATGTATACTGTTGGTCACTTTGATAGAAATGTATGTGATTAGGTATTCTGTGATGTGCACTTTACTCTAATGCTTTCATTTTATATTTTAAATTAATAACTGCTTTCTCTCTCTCTCTCTGTCTCTCTCTTGAATGATATAAAATATAATTTTCTTGTATTAGAAATATAATTTTGAATAAAATATAATTTTTTTCGTAAAAATACTCCAATAATCTTTGTTTAATTTACAATTTAATTAAGATGTTTTAAATGTTTTTGAAAAAGTCTCTCTGCTCACCAATAAGGCTGCATTTATTTGATCAAAAATATTGTGAAATATTATTACAGTTTAAAATCTAACAGCTTTCTATGTGAATGTATTGGAAAATGTCATTTATTCCTGTGATGAAAGCTGAATTATCAGTATCATTTAAATTTTTTTGTGCAAACTGTTATACATTGCTTTAACTTGGATTTAAAAAAAAAAAATCATTTATTAATTTATTTTTATGATTATACAGTTCAAAAGAACGTCTTGGTTACATATGGACCCCTCGTCCCCTGAATGAGGGAACGGAGACATTATGAAGTGGATCTCGCCCGAGAGCCCAATCACCTTCGAGTGGTACAAAACGAGCCAATGGTACACAAAGTACCTTGGTCTGCGGGATTTGCATCGCGTGCTCCGCCCCGCAGACCGGGTATAAAAGGAGCAGCGCGAGCAACTCGCATTCAAGTCTTCGCTGAGGAGCTGAGCCAGTGACCCGGCCGTTCAACAGAACAGCGATGTAGCAAGGGGACGTAACGTCTCCTTTCCCTCCTTCAGGGAATGAGGGTTACATACGTAACCAAGATGTTGCCTTTCAGTCGGTCACGTTCGACGTTACGAATGGGGTCCCTAACAAAACGCAACATGGCTGTCTTCCAGCGACCCGTGTGAGTGATAGCACCCTGTCGTAAGGCCAGCACAAGTGATGGCCTATAGCTTACACAGAATACACTGGGTAGCATATTCCAGCTGGATTGTATGCTAGCAGGCTGCCCGCCCATGGGAAGGACTTACAGAAGGCAGGTATCCACCAAGTTGGTGATACATAAGAATTCTGAGGTACCCAGCCCGCAGGAGCTTGCCAAGGGAAAGACACATGCTGCGGAGAGACTTACTGTGGACATACACACGTGGGATTGCCCAGAAAAGGGGAATCACAACACATGGAGGCACCTAGTTCCACAGAGGTCTGACCAAAGGGCATGTACGCAAGTGTTGGACATTAACAGTGCTGGAGGAACCCAGGGTTCTGACTGAGGAACTCACCTGAGGGGTATATCACACGCATCCAGTCCGCGGAGTGGAATGGCGCAGCAAGCAGATTGACACCAAGCAGGTCCTTACTGGCCCGAAGGGGCAAGTACCCGGGAGGACACGAGTTCTACACAGAGATAATAAAATCTCGTGAATGTTTTAGGGGTCACCCAGCTCTACAGATGTCTGTTAGCGAGGCGCCATGCACCAGCACCCAGGAGGAAGCTACACTCCTAGTTGAGTGAGCTCTCACCCCTAGGGGGCATGTAAGATCTTGAGTCTGATAAGCAAGGACAATAGCATCCACTATCCAGTGGGATAACCTCTGCTTGGAGACAGCCTTTCCCTTCTGCTGGCCTCTGTAACAGACAAAGAGCTGGTCTGAGGTCCTAAAGCACTGAGTTCTGTCCACATAGGTGTGGAGCGTACGTACTGGACAGAGCAGCGCCAGGGCTGGGTCTGCCTCCTCCAGGGGCAGCGTTTGCAGGTTAACCACCTGATCCCTAAAAGGAATGGTGGGAACTTTGGGCACGTACCCAGGCCGGGGTCTCAAGATAATGTGAGAGTTAGCTTGGGCGGTGGCCGACGAATTGGGATATTGCTTTGATAGACCAATCTACTGTGAGTGTAAACTAAATGAGCCAATGCACGTTGGCATGCAGTTATTGCATCCAACTGCCACTGATCGAGAAGAATGCCACTCGACAAACAGGTTCCACTTCAAGGCATAAGCTTGTCTCGTAGATGGTGCTCGCGCCGAAGTGATGGTGTTTGCTACCTCCTAGGGTAGGTCACCTAGAACCTTCGTGTCCCATCCATGGACCAGAAATTGAGTCAGACTGGGCCAATACTGCGCCACTAGCAAGACTTGCTCCTCTAAAAATTTAGATTTTGTCTGTGCGAAAAGGCTGACTGGGGGAATGCATATTTTCGTAGGCCCCATGGCCAGCTGTGTGCCAGTGTGTCCATAACCCGGTGCCAGGTAATGACCGCAACCAGAAATGCACGGGTAAAACGGCATCTTTTATCTCTTTTATCTTTTACAGGGGGTAGTGCAACCTGAAGTGTAAAACCCACTCAATACAGGAACAACCACTGCTGAAGCGCCATACCACCAACACCAAAGGCTTCTAAGAGCGCATTGAACTTGTAGCTCACCGAAGACACTTGGATGGAGCGGAATGATGTTGTCGCTCGGCTCCAAAGCAAAAAGCTCTGTGATCAGTGGCAGCTGGATGCAATAACTGCATGTCAATGTGTATTGGCTTGTTTAGTTTACATTCGGAAGTAGATTGGTCTATCGAAGTGATATCCCAATTTGTCGGCCACCGACGTGACATTGAGAGTGACTGACTGAAAGGGAATAATATGTTTTTGAAATATAAGTCTTTTGTAACATTGTACATGTCTTTTTAAATTCTACTTACCCCAAACTTTTGAAAAGTAGCTTCAGGGTTTCCTGGTTTATTATTATTATTTTTTTCTGAAGGATCATGTGACAATGAAACTAGAGACAGAGTAATGATGCTGAAGATTCCGCTTTGATCACAGAAATAAATGATGGAACATTGTCATAGATGTAACATAAGACACAAATGGTTTGATTTGATGTTCTTCTTCAGTTTTCCTGGTTAGAGACCAAATTAAAATAGTTAAATAGTTGTGAAATATTAAAATGTTGTTTATTGCATTGTCTAAACATTTATCAAAACATATTTATAATAGTGGCTAGTATTACCTATCCTATGATAAAATCTCTTGGGAAGTTTTTATTTATGTATTTATTTATTTTTAATACAGAAACTTACACACTGAAGCTGTAGGCTAGTTTTGGCACTGAATAAGCCATTTAGGGATACATCTCTGAATATATACTGACACATATGCAGCCTACTCACAAACTGTAACTTACCTTGTCAGTCAGGTGTAAGTGGGCGGTTCTGGGTTTATGCCGCTAGTCAAGTGTATGGCTATGCAGGAAAAATGTATTTGTAATGAATGTCAGTGTCCCAGCTGCATCTTCCTCAGTGCATCTTCCACAGCAGTGCTGTGTGATAATGCAGAATTCACGCACCCTCTGGTCTTCATTATTCTCTGAGCTTCCAGAAAGCTCTTCTGCCTGTAATGCACTGCACTAGCCGGGAAATGCATGACAGAAGAGCACAGAATCAATTACAGTCGGCATGTGGCACATCAAAAGAATAAAGAGGTTCTACCGTAATGTAAATTTGTTGTGCAGGGTGATGCGACTCATTCTTGGAAATGCGAGCTCTGCGATGTTCATTACCTCTTTCATAGCCTTTATATTTGACCTTTATTTTCACCAAACACAATGCTGGGATTGAAGGATACCCACCTTGATCTTAAAATGAGAGGCAGACAGAAAGCAGAGGTGGGTGCAGGACGCATTATTTAATTAAAACTTGCAGCGAACCAGTCTTTTTCTCTTTTTTTTCCCCTTTGTTATCTGAAACTTCAAGACAATTGGGCAAATGTCGAGTTGCTCTTGTCTTTCAGCAGTCCCTAGAGGAAGGAGTTTCGGTTTAGCGCTCCTGCAAATTCAATCAGCTTACATGTAGTTGTTGACCAAGAAGGTCAGCATTAAACATTTATTCTGACCTTTTTCGGTTGTGTTTCCTTCTAATATTTATATATTTCAATATTGTGGGTGAGCAGCTCACAGAAACATATAAACATTGTTGGGAAGATGGAATGTACTGCCTTCCTAGTGCATTCATTCATTCATTCATTCATTCATTCATTCATTCATTCATTCATTCATTCATTCCTCAAACTCTTCATCAATATGTTGGCTTCAGATGTTGTTACATCTGGGGAATTTTGATGGTCATAGGTCTCATATAAACCCAACATCTATCAGAAATGTTGAATATTTAACAAAAACTAACTTTCAGTTTGAGGTTGGTAAGATATATATATATATATATATTACATATTACTATATATATATATATATATATATATATATATATATATATATATATATATATATATATATATATATATATATATATATATATTTTTTTTTTTTTTTTATTATTATTATTATTATTTTTTTTAAGAAGTCTCTTCTGTTCACCAATGCTGCATTTATTTGAGTAAAAATACAGTACAATTGTGAAATATTCTTGCAATTTAAAATAACTCTTTTTCTATATGAATATATTGTAAAATGTAACATACTACTGTAATGCAAAGCTGAATTTTCAGCATCATTACTCCAGTCTTCAGTGTCACATGATCCTTCAGAAATCATTTGTAATATGCTGATTTGCTGCTCAAAAAATATTTCAGATTGATATTAGTGTTGAAAACAGTTTCATATTTTTGTGAAAACAGTGATACGGGGATGAATAGAGAAAAAAATGAGCAGCATTTATTTAAAATAGAAATATTTTGTAACATTAAAAATATCCTTACTTTCACTTTTGATCAATGTAATGCATCTTTGATTAATAAAGATATTATTATTATTATTATTGTTATTATTATTATTATTATTATTCTTAGAAGAACAAAACTATAACTATATTTTCAAGATCAGTTTTGATCAAATGTATGTGACCTTGCTGAAAAAAGCAAATTTCTTTAAAAATAATAATAATAATAATAATAATAATAATAATAATAATAATAATAATAATAATAATAATAATAATAACAATAATAATAAAAAATATTAAGTATGAACAATGTTTTAAAGCAATTATAACTACCCGGTCTCATGGTTGAATTATAAACATGGTCCAAAACTTTAGTGATCGAAACACTCAAAACACATTCAAAGGTTGAAACACAAGACCAAATCACTTTTTTTTTGTGTAAATACTGGTGTATACTCAAATAAGATGTGTTATATATATATATATATATATATATATATATATATATATATATATATTCACTAACAGAGTTTTTATTATGCCTGAATTTTGTGACACAGGTCATGTGGAGCACATTAGAAGTTCAGTAAAGATAACTCTACTTGCAAGGGCACATTTGTGATGAGATTAAAACTCAAGTATATTTGAGAGCATCAGTGTGTCAACAACATGTATAACGGCATAGTAAGTCATGAAATCAGACTCTCTTCCACAATATCCAATCACGAGTGGTCTCAAAAGATACGTCATGTCATGTCATGACTTTTTTTTCTTCTTTAGTAGAACAGTAAATCAGATTTTTAAATGTATCCTTGGTTCTTGGTGATTTATAAAATGCAAGTCATGGGCTGCACATTTTCAAGAATTAAAAAAAAAGCACATCAAGGACCAAAACATGTATACATGTGGCTCTTGACGATATATTGAGTTGTTATGTGGTCTTATTATTTTAGAGAGTTTGTTTCAACTAGTTTGTTCAATTCACCAGTTTGTTTACAAAATCACGGAGTTATGCGACATATTCAATTCTATTATTAAAGCACCTAATACACGCTATGATAAACCATGAGACAACTTTCATTTCCATGCTCGGTTCACACATGCGGACATAAGTGGCTCAGCAGTGACTGTTGGAGGAACTGGAGCGCTGAATGAGTTCAATCATCATAGGATCAGATACGACAGTATATCGTGACTGTCAGGCATCTGAAAGTGAGTAACTTGCTGATCTGTGCTGCTTGAGCTGTGAACTGTTTCAGACAGTTCAGTCCAATTTGTTGAGCTGGTTCAACTAGTTCACTAAACAGAACTGATTCAAAAGAATGATTCATTCGTGACTGGACAGTGCTCTGTTCCGGATCTTTTACCTCTGGATTACAGGTAATAATGCTGTAAATAATGTTCAGTTTCTTGCACAGACTGACCGTTTCACTTTATAAGATGTCAGGAGCCATGGGTCTTAATTTTATATTCCTTGATATGCTTTTTTTAATTAAATATTTATTATTCTCAAAATTCTCCGCTGACTTGAATTTTATGAATCACCAAGGAACAGGGATTCAGCTAAAAATCTTCACTGTTCTACTGAAAAAAAAGTCATCTGCATCTCGGATGGAGTAAATTGACAACAAATGTTCATATTTGCGTGAACTATCCCTTTAATGTAACACTGCATGCTTATAAATCCTTTGCGAACCCAAATACGGATCCTCTTTCTCCGGCTGTTTCTAAAGACAAATGCTGCATTTCAAAATGAGACTGCCAGGTCTCCACCTTGGATCTGACAGCCTTTGATTCATAACAACACTGAGACCATCATCTGGAGGGAGACTTCCTCTCTATCCCTAAGCTCAATTCAGCATATCCAGATGCTCCTCACCTGAAACGTGAAATGCCATTGTATAGTGAACCATTCAATATTGAATCTCAAAACTGTTCAAATTAAGTATATCCTTGTGTAATTTGCGTAAACGGCTTTATACATTTAGATTCATGTGCAGCTGCATTACATATCAGTTGGTAATGCATCACTTATGCATCATGTCTTTGCTCAGTCAACAAGTCAAGTCACCTTTATTTATATAGCGCTTTATACAATAATCATTGTGTCAAAGCAGCTTTACAGTGTCAAACAGGACAATTGGGTGTCAATACTGGATTTCACCTGAATGTTTGAAGTAAAAGGAAAAGACCTGAAATGAAACCTCTTGATAACCATCCACATGCACCTATAAAAAAAAAGTGTGCCTAATTGTATTACATGTGCTTTTGTAGTGTACTTCATATCGTAAAATTGCAAAGAGGCCTATATGTAAATACATTGCATACACGATCCAATAGAAATTAGGTTACACTTTATTTTAAGACATCCTTGTTACAATGTATTTATACAAGTACTGAGTGATTTTAAATAACATGTATGATTAGGGTTATGATGAGGATTTGCTTTAAGGTTACTTGCATGTAATTATGCATAATTCATTGTTATTACAATGTAACATGTATAACAAGGACACATTAAAAAATAAAAATACAAATACAAGAAATAAATTACCAGAAATAAAATTAAAGGGTAACTCTTAAGTTTAGGAACCAGTTCTCACTATTAACTATCTGATTATTAGAATGCATGTTACTGGCATCTTGGCTGCTTATTAGTAATTATAAAGCAAATATTTCATGAGATGAGCTGGGTAGTAACGGATTACATGTAATCTGGATTACGTAAAGATTCCAAATCTCAAGTACTTGTAATTAGAGTAAACTACTAAATATTATTTGCACAATGGTAATAAGTCATTCACAAATCATTGATTCTCCTATGTTTCTTTTTTTTTTAAGTTTATATTTTTTCCTAATAAACCTTCCGTTTATATACGTTCCTGATTCTTCTAGTTTTTCCGGCGGAGAGGGGGAGGGGTGTCAGAATCACGCTCAGAAGAAGTCAGCAAGATATTGGAATATGGAGGGGAACGCAGCCTTTAATCACTGGATGTTCAGACATCATTTAATTTTTTTTTAAAGACATGGCAAAATGTCACTATTCAGTGTAAACTCTGCCTACAATGTATTAATTTGCTGTCAATGAAAATCTTTGACCTACCAAAGTTATTGCTGGGAATTTCATGTCCTTTAATATATTTTTGTAATGTTGATATTTCTTGTTACTACCTTATGCACTTCAAGTGTTTTGGGATTAAATATTTGACCTGGAAATGTTCTTTATATATTAGCCAGGGCTCGACATTAACGCTTGTCCGGGACAAGTGGATTTTGTGAAGGGGCAAGTGAAAGAGAATTTTACTTGTCCGAGCGGACAAACTGATCAGAATTTTTACAACAAAAAATAACTAGGCCATCACCGAAACTTTGAAGCAAATTATTCTGATTTTATTACTTTCAGTGTAAACGGTAACTTATAACAGATAATGTATTGATAGTATCAAGGTTGCGTCGGTTGAGGCTTGTGCAGTCTGTCTGACTCCCGGAGAAATCAAAACTATAAGAACAGCACACACAAAGAAACAAACATTGCGATACAAAAAATATAAATATTCTGTATAATATGTGCAACATCACACGACCAGGAGTGATGTTTTTTTCCAACTTTCAGCTCGATTGCAAATGTGATATTGATTTTATACATCATTTAAATAAACAAGTAATATTAACTGACTTACAGTTAAGAGACATTGTGGATTTTTACTTCATTTCAAACAAAAATAATTCTAAGCAAAGCCATAAATGATTCATTTTTAAATGAGTCAATGATTCAGTGAGCCATTTATAAAACGGTTACCTCCTTCATTTATTGAATGAATCAGCTGTTTGAATGAATCGGTTGAATCAGTGATTCACTCATTAAGACAGTGACTTGTCAACCCCTACTTGTGGTTTAATATCATATTTAAAAGTATCATTGCATTCTACCAACATTTCATATTTTGTATGCCAAAAAAGTAAAACATTAATCTAATAACATAATTTATTCATTTGGAAAGATGGAGTTTGTTGTTACTGATTTCATTTTAATAATAATAACAACCTTAATGTCTTATTATTCTAGCGTAATGTATTGATCACATGTGAGAATTCATCTTATATGTAGACATCTACATTTAATCAATTTAGGAAAATATTTTCCTTTATAAAGTTAAAGTGTAACAGCAATCAATTTAAGGTAAATATAAAAAAAATATAAGTATTAAAGTAATATATGATAGAGCACTGATTAGTCTGATTGAGAATAAATTACATTTGTGCCAAAAAACATTTTTTATTTTTTTTTTTTCCGGACAAGTATACTTTTTTACTCGGACAAGTGAATTATTGATTTACTTGTCTGAAGGACAAGCTCATGTAAACACTTAATGTGGAGCCCTGTATTAGCAATGTTATTGCTCTGAGTTTCATCCTCTTTAATATACATTTTTGTTATTTTGTTATTATTTGTCTTTTCCTCGTTGTTACTTTGCACTTAAAATGGTTTGAGATGGATAGAAATGTCATCGCTGAGTGAGTTTAGTCTTTTTCAAAATTCACGTTCGCAGTGTAGCTATATTGTTTGATAATTTTTCATTGATACAGTCTTATTCACTTTCAGTTTTTTTCTTTTTTTTTTAGATTAAATATTTTACCTAGTAGTGATATTGCTGTGAATTTCATGTTTTTCAATATTGGTTTTCAAAATGTACTTAATTATAAGTAAATATGCTTTAAAATCATAAGATGTGATTTTTTTTTTTTTTTTTTTCAGTGTTACTAGCAAACTCGAACAGCAAGGTAAATTAGTGGTAGTATTTTCTAAGTATTAACAGTCCATATATTGCACTTGACAAATAAGCTATTGTGGCTTTTTTTGCTGAATATTTTATATATTTAAATATATATTTTTAAAAGTACAAGATCAGGCTAACTGAATATATTTGATATCAAATAAGGGTTGGCACAAATGTAATCTAAATGTAATCCAAAAGTAATCAGATTACGTTACCAAAAATGTGTAATCTAAGAGATTATATTACTGATTACAATTTTTTCATGTAATCTGTAATCAGTAACTGATTACAATTCATAAGTAATCTACCCAGCTCTGTTCATGAGCATCCTTTAAATATACCCCATATCTAAGCTTAACAATTACCTTACTAACTATTAATAAGCAGCAAATTAGGAGTTTATTGAGGCAATATTCATTGTTAATAGTGAGAATTGGTCCCCAGACTAAAGTGTAACCTATTAAGGTACTGTATATTTTAATTTATCATAAAGGATTACCACTGCTCCGTCCGCACAGACATGAAAACATCTTCTATGGTATCTACTGTATCAGCATCTGTCTCTCAACTTTTAACCAGCAGCATGCCGACTAACCTGACAGTTTTAATGTGTGTATAACAATGTGTCATACATTACCATAATTCCTCAAATAAAAGCCGGGGCCTTTATTTACCTGAACTGCAGAAAGTAACAGGCTTGTATTTGAAGCAAGCTTTTATTAGAGGCAGGCCTTTATTTCTAATTCTATGTGTTTGATAAGTAATTGTTTTAAATAACCTGTTTTAAATTAAAAGCGATAGTGTTCCAGTGGACAGAGATCATAACATTAGCACAGAATAAGTTCAGAATCAATCCCAAAAGAATCAGTGCAGCTCTGACGCTCTGTGTGTCGGTCTGCTTCATGCTGAATCACGCATGTGCTGTATCATCAGCTCTTTGGTTCTCGAATCGGACGCGTCTGACAGAAACGCTTCTCGGTTCAGTGTACTGGTGATAGGAAAACCAATGCAACTGGTTCTTGACTCGAGAACGAGAAACGCTCCGGCAGTGGGCATGAACGTCTGTTATCTGGCTCTGCTGCACAAATTTCCCCCCAGCCTTTATTTAAGACCAGCCTTTATTTGTCTGTGTTGACCACGGCCCTGACCACTATAAGAGGCCCGGCATTAATTTGACTACCGGTTTTTATTTGAGGAATTACGGTATTATTTATTTGACTGAAGAAACTTGTGTATTTATTTCTGCATTTGCTCCCTGTCAGTATGCTGTATGATGTGAAAAGCATGGTGTTTGTAAAATGCTGAATTCTGTCATCAAATGAAAAGCCCTGCTTATCCAGCATCTGCCCAACAGCGGTAAACTCAGTTTGCCCTCTGGGGTTTCAGCATGTTACATCATGTCATTCTGAAGAACACTGATTGCCGCAGTGTGTTGACTCAACTATATGTGTATATAAATACAACAGTCTTATAGATCACAAAGAGACACTAGTGTACATGCAGGACATGATACTTACAGGACACATGATTCATGACATGTCCTGTACAGTTACAGAGGACAGATGTTAATAAAACAGACTGATGGTCACTCTTGTGGTGATGTGGTCTCTTCAAAGCCCAGTTTGAGATCAGAACAAGAACACAGTTTGACCAATTTACTGTTTCATCCAGTTGCTATAGAAACACAAGGAAAAAAGAAGATACTTTCTTAGTTATGAAAAAAAAAAAAACATCATAATGTTATTTTTTGGATTTTGTGATAACATGAAAATTGCTATGCTGTGTCTTTGTCCAAAATACCATGGGTGTTCATAAGGACATTGGCATATCTCAAAAAACAAACAAACAAACAAACAAAAATGCATGGACATTATTGGCCAATGAATATTGAACACATTCACTTCATAATCATCAGGAAGAAGGAGGCGGGAACCGGCGGACAATAAAACCAAACTTTAATAATCAAATAATCACAAAACAGCGCGGCAGCCCCTCACGGCCGACTGCTGCACACAAACAAATCCTAAACACAAACTAAAATCCAGGCCTGGTCCTCTCTCGTCCTTCACGGTCGTCGCTCCTGTTTTATATCCTTCCATCTTCTCCGTGGGACTCGAGACCGGTGAGTCGAGCAGGTGTCACTCATTTCTCAATCACTCCACCGGCCTCGCCCCTTTCCCACGGCTCTCGGCCCCGCCCAACTCGTCACATACCCTCATCTTCCCTCGCAGGCCGGGGGGTACTCCCGAGACTCTACTCACCCCCCCCCCCCCGCCCTTCTCTGGGGGGGACTGCTCACGGTGACCTGTGGGAACCTGGGGGTAGGACGGATGAGGCGAGAGAAAAGAAGATGGAAGGATGAGGAGTGACGAAGACGAGAGAGAGGAGAAAAAAAAATCCAGTTCCCAGACATGCTGCCGCTCGGCCCTCCACCAGCTGTGTGATCTCCTCCGCGGTGGCACTGGATGGCCACTCCAGCCCAACAACTTGAGCGTCTATGGTGGCACATTCCTCGCCTGCTCGATGGCACCGCCGATTCACCACAGCAGAGAGGGATCTTCAGCAGCGCTTCTCCCGGGTTTTGGCACCACCGTAATGCATTCACTTCATAATCATCGGGAAGAAGGAGGCAGCAATCTTTAATAATTGATTATTTGCAATTCAATGAGCACAAGAGACAGGCGATTCTAAACAAGCATGCAAAGTTTTATTGCGATCGGACCACAGGTAGCTAAATGACCTTAAATTGCAGAAAAAGTTCAAATATCATACTGTGCAAAATTTGACATTCTTTAAAAAAATCTACTTTTGCAGTCTCCTCCAATCCAATCATAGGTTGTGTTGGAAAAGTTATAAACTTTAAACATCAACATATTTCTATGGTAAATTGCCTGAATTTGCCAAGTTTTTTTTTTATTTATTTTTTTTTTATTATTATTGAAATTATTGTTATTATTGATTGGGTGGATACAGGGCCGGCCCGTGGCATAGGCGGTATAGGCAAATTCTAAGGGCGCCACTCATCCATAGGGGCACCAGAATGAGTGAACGAGTGATTTATTTTTTTTTATTATTATTTTATTTTTTTCAATAATAGGCTACTATTTAAAAACCATTAATTCGAAATACTACCAAATAAAGCAAAAAATAATGAATTTGTTGTGTATTGTGCCCGACGCCGCATCCAATGTAGACAGCACTGCTTTTGTTAACACACAGCTCGTAGAAACGGGCCTGGCAGCTCGCACCAGTTCTAGACACGGTGAAAGTTTCCTGATTGTGATGGAAGGCCGGATTTACATGACACATTATAAAGGAGCATAGTTTGCTATAGATACAGTGCCAAAAAGAAGAGAAGAGGATAAAGACAGAGGGAAAGAGATGTAGTGAAAGAACAATTTATTGCATAGGAGTAAGATACTATAATTTCATGGCAGTTATTTTTACCTTAAACTTAATGTTAGCAGTTGTTCTGAGTTCTGAGTCACCAGACTGTGATTTTGTACAATCATGTCAGTTTTAAGACGCATTTTTTATTATCACTTTTTTATTAATGTTTTACTCTACAGTTGTGCAGTTTTGGGGGATACTGTACAGGACAAAAGTTTGGAAACATTACTATTTTTAATGTTTTTGAAAGAAGTTTCTTCTGCTCATCAAGCCTGCATTTATTTGATCAAAAATACAGAAAAAATGTAATATTGTGATATATTATTACAATTTAAAATAATTTGTTTTCAATTTATTATACTTTAAATTATCATTTATTTCTGTGATGCAAAGCTGATATATATGAAATATATATATGCTAAATCATGAACACAATGACGGTGAAATGGGCTGTGATGCATGGGGCGCCAGGTAAAATCTTGCCTAGGGCAGCAAATTGGTCAGGGCCGGTGTCCTGACATTTTATCCTACCCCGTCAGATTTTCCTACCCGGGTTTACTGCGCACACACACATCAATATCGCGTCCTTTGTCTCATGCTAAACAACGATATTTAATGTATCTGCATTACTGTAAGGGTAGGTTTAGGGTTGGGGTAGGTGTAGACTTTAATAAAAACGCAATCTAATTGGTAGAAACTAATATTTATTGTTGGTTTCCTGTAACTGTATCCCTTCTAGCTACAACCGCGAATATAACACATAATTACTGTATTTGTAGTACTGTAAGGGTATGATTAGGGTTGTGGTAGGTGTAGACATTAATAAATCATAACTTTACAGTAGGATTTTTCGTTGTACCCACTGTTTTAGTGGGAAGTAGGAAAATCTGACAGCGTAGGACAAATCGACAGAACACCGGCCCTGGGTGGATACAGACTTACTAAATGTAAATAAATTAAGTTTTTTTTTTATGTTGTTTATTTATCTATGTGGTGTTTTTAATAGGCTTTTAGACAAACTATCAACACCGTTGCTGAGTATTTTCTTCTTAAAACTGTAGTTTCCCAATGGCAGTCACAGAAACCTGGTTTGAAACATCCTTTGCTTTGCTACGTCAGAAAAAAATTCAATAACTAATCGCGTCAAAAGATCTTATTCTTAGCATATAATTAACTGTGCTCTCAGCATACTTAAATTTTATCACCATTATTTTACCATATTTACAGTCCTAATATAAATTCAATTTTACCAATTCAATTAGCCACTACTTCTGCAGTGTCAATTAAAGGAAGCTCTTCTCATAAGATTGCAGACTGGAAGTTTGATGACACTGTATGTGAGTGATGGAAGCCCTTCAAGAAAGGAGCAGAATGCTGAAGATGAAGCCAGAACTGTGAGTCTGTGTCATCTATGTTATTCTCTGAGTGGTACAATTTAAAACACACAGATTAATATGCTAAATTACAGTTTAACTGGGCAGACACAAATTATCTGCTTATGTTCACACGTGAAATTTACTAATTATTAATTTATTATATCAAACTACAAAAAGAAAATGGTGAGTTGACCCAAAAATGAAAAACAAATCCTTGGTGGAATAAAAATCATATCTAACACTGTAATAAAAGATTATGGCCATATCTGTCTTGTGTTCACTTGTGCATCACCCAAGATGCATGCTAATGCTCAGGATTGAACAGAGCCACTGTGTGACTTAGCAGAATGGTTCCTGAGAGAGATACTGTTGTCATTATTTTTTTTTAAGAAGCCAAGTTCCAAGGGTCCCAAGACCCTTAAGGACCCGATTGACCTTGGAATCAGCTGTGAAGGAGGATGGAACTGATATTTGAGGTTAGACTATATTTCAGAAGATTATCTATATTCATGCATTATCTATAATCTGTGTTCATGTGTTCGTTTTTTTTTTTTTTGTTGAAGTTGTTATATATGTGTTATTTACAATGGGACAGAAGTATTGCATCTATTTGTCTCCTATTCAATTTGATTCCACTATCACCATAAGACTGCAATGGATCTAAAAAATGTCCTTCTATCAAACTGAAAAACATCTTCAAAGAGGTACATTTAGACATTTCTGTCACTACCTATTGTCTGCCTCAAAATATTGCCAGATGTGTTGTATATGAAAGACTAAAATAAATAAAATCAATTGGAGAGCTGACCTTGAGTGTTATTTTTTTTTTTTATTTGATATGCAGGCACAAACAAGAAGAATACCTTGAAGAGACCACTCTGGGACAATGAGGAACATCACTCATGGATGCTACACAACTGTCGACAAGTATCTTGCTGCAATCTTGTTCAAATCTATATTCAAATCATATTTGCGTCATTATTTTACGTTTTTACTCCCCATGTTTTCTGTGTGACCTAGTTTCTGTCTCTAGTTTCTGTCTCGTGTTAATTGTGTCATTATGTTCAGGTATGTCTTGTCAATTATCCTCATTTATGTTCTTCATATAAGTTGCAGTTTGTGCACTGTTTGGTGAGTGTGTCTGTTTGCTCTCACCCTACTCTGGATCACCCCTCTGCAAAGTATTAAATACTGTCTATTGTATCTTTCACGGTTACTTGTTTCTCTTCCACACCGCACCCTGACAATTTATGTCTATATAAATGTGATGCTTTTGTGTTTTATTAACTATTTTATGCTTCTGTGCAACATTAAATGAATGTGACTGACTAATTAATATCTACACATCCGGTATATTCTTTAAAGGTGCCACTTTGCCCATTTGTTAATTAAAAGTTGGAATTTATACATCTGTCTAAAGATTTTATGTCTAATCTTATGCATTAACCATACAATAGCATTTTTTGCACTGAAAAGAATACTTAAAGAATGATAATAATAGTAACACTTAAAGAATTAAAACAACACCAGGGATATTAAACACCCCATAGTGTAAAATGTGAATAAAAATAGCAAGTGTAATTCTTTACACACTGAGTGTTATTTTTGTACACTGTAAGGTGCTATATTAACATATAATGTAACGCTATGAATGGTGTACTTTTAAAACTAGATAGATTGGGTCCATATATGATCTTTAGTTTTAAATTGACACTTTTTTTTTCATGTGTATAATCTTAATTATTAACTAAATTAACTTTTAATATAATATAACTTATAATATATAGTATTATATAGTATTATATATATATGTGTGTGTGTGTGTGTGTGTGTGTGTGTGTGTGTGTGTGTGTGTGTGTGTGTGTGTGTGTGCGTGTGCGTGCGTGCGTGTGTGTGTGCACTTATTTTGTAAAAAAAAAAAAAAAAAAAAAAAAATATATATATATATATATATATATATATATATATATATATATATATATATATATATATATATATATATATAAACCATTTAGATAAAAAGTAATCTAAAAAGGAGTAAGCAAACATACATACAGTATATATACATGCATATACATACATGTGTGTGTTTTGTCAAATGGGTAGGTAGAAAGCTAGACATTCTCCCCCTCTATGGTGATTAAGGAGTCATGCAAGCACACTCGTTTTTCAAAGGTTTTCTTCTTTCAAGCACAGATGCCTTTGTGTCTCAGTGTGTCATGTGTGAATGTAACAAAGGTCAGCTGGAATATGAGAGCTCTCGCTGATGTCAGCAGCACAGTTATTTTTGGCACCTTCTTTCAGAATAAACTCTATAATGTGCACAAATTCTTACTCTGATTCCATGCCACTGAAGATGCTTTTGGTCTCCAAGGACGTGCTTTTGTGCTCAAATAGTCATTCTGTATTTTTGCCCAAACAAATGCATGCCTAAAACACCATGTGTATAGCAAATATGTGAATTACAAACAAGCGCAACCCATTCATCCTAAACAGCAGTTTTACCACAGAACAGTAACTGAACTATGTCAGGCATATGCTTTTCTGCGTTCTGGTGGGATTTGGGACAAGCTCAGGCTTGCATAACTCTGGTGTGTCTATCTTCAGTTTCCTATGAATCCCTCCAGTACATCTGTTCAGGTGCAAATGCGGTGACCCTCTCATTATGGGCCAGCTCTGAATTTTTTGGATTGCTGTCATTAGTGTTTACCATTTTCACTCAAACTCGCAGAGTGGCGAGATCTCAACAACAGGCGACCAGCTTGAATAAAATGGAAATGGGTCATTTTGTAAGGTTTTCTTTTCCCCCTGATTTTAAGTGTGGCATGATGGAGTTAATTACGGCTGTAAGCATCTTGTGATATTCACAGGTATGGTGAAATAATGGAGGTGTGGAACGGGCTCAGCAGGTGGAGCACCTGTGTGCAGACCTCAGGGGAGAGGGAATCGCTTTAAGTGCGCTTGATTTTTAGCACTACTGCTGTAGGGTATTATCATAATTTTACCGGCACAATGGACTCTTCACACTAAGGCATTACTTCACTCCTCTGTGTGCCAGTTCTACACCTCCTCGTGTTAAAAAAAAAAAAAAAAAAAAAAAAAAAAAATCACTTCTTTTTAAGGAAAGCCTGGCTCCACATCTTGGCAGATCTAGCCTCATACATTCATATGACCACTTCCATCTCAGGTGTGATTTGAAACTTGACCAACATTTCCAATGACTCAACTTGCAAGTGAACATAACCTGCTTAATATGTCCAAATGCATCCTGGAAAAACAGAAATGAAACAGTTTGATAGAATGGAACCTGTTAAAAAGATACACATTACAAAAAACATACACATAATACATTCACGAGTTCACCCTTACATCTAATCTGAAGGCAAATAGTAGGCATATTTTGGCGTGCTGTCCTGGGGGAGGGGTCTGGGCCCGGAGCATAGCCCGAACCCAAATAACTCCCCCTATCCCTAATTTGGGATAAATAGATTAGAAGTGAGGAGTTGGGGTGGAGGAGGGTTGCCGAAAAACTGTCGTGGGACAGGAGGTAGGAAGACTGGATATATATACGCTTGCGTGCTATTTAAGATTATTAGCTAAACGAGATGCACCTGTGCCAAATTGGATGATTATCTGATCGTGCTTCTCCCGAACTTTGTTAATAAAACCACATTTCACGAGTTCACCCTTACATCTAATCTGAAGGCAAATAGTAGGCATATTTTGGCGTGCTGTCCTGGGGGAGGGGTCTGGGCCCGGAGCATAGCCCGAACCCAAATAACTCCCCAAAAGAAGCTTAAAGACATAGGACAGCAGCCAGAGACCTAAAATTTAGTCGCCCCCCAAAATATGCGTGTTGGGAAGAAAATGCAGAGCGACCGGCAGAGCCCGTGCAGTGTTCGACGAGAGCTGCGGCTCGCAACGTCTTACCAGCGAGCCCTCCGTGCCGCTTATGGGAGGAGCACGATGCCTGATATCAAGAAATGAGGGACTCTTGCTGCCTCCGAAGGGAGCTGCGGCTCTGCTGCACCGGAAGGGAGAGTCCCTCTTGCGGCTGAGTACGAGGCGCAGTTTGTTGCATCTGATGGAGGGCTCTCACTGCGACTGAAGGGAGCCAGCGACTGTATCCCATCGGGAGGGAGATCCCTGGCCGCCATAGAGTATGCAACATAACTCGGACGGGGGGTTCACACTGCGACCGAAGGGAGCCGTGGGTCTGCTGCACCAGAAGGGAGAGCCCCGTCAGATGCTGAATAGGCAATGAGATTCGAGCCGCGGTTTGGCGCGTCGGATGAAGGGCTCCTAATGCAACTGAAGGGAGCCAGCGGCTGTACCCCATCGGGAGGGAGATCCCTAGCCATCGTTGAGCATGCAACATAACTCAGATGGGGGGTTCACACTGCGACCGAAGGGAGCTGTGGGTCTGCTGCACCGGAAGAGGAGCCCTAGTCCGATGCTGAGAAGGCAAAGAGACGCGATTGTTGGAGGGACTCCCGCTGCATCCGAAGGGAGCTGCGGCTCTGCTGCACCGGAAGGGGGAGTCCCCCATTGCGGGTTTATGGAGGCACGTTTTTTTTGCCTCTGAGGGTTCTCCCAGCCTCCGTAGGGGGTTCGCAACTCTGCAGCAGGAGTGCTGCCCCGGAGGGGAGAGCCCTGATTGACGCTAACTGGAATACGACTGTTGGAGGGACTTTTGCTGCGTCCGAAGGGAGCTGCTGCTCTGCTGCACCGGAAAGGCGAGTCCCCCTTGCGATGCGAGGCATGGCTTGATGCGTCTGATGGAGGGCTCTCACTGCGACCGAAGGGAGCCAGCAGCTCTTTTCCCCCGGGAGGGAGAACGCTGTCCGCCCTTGAGCATGCAACATAACTCAGATGGGGGGTTCAACCTGCGACCGAAGGGAGCCGTGGGTCTGCTGCACCGGAAGGGAGAGCCCCATCAGATGCAGAATAGGCAAGAAGATTCGAGGCACGGTTTGATGCATCGGATGGAGGGCTCCTGCTGCGACCGAAGGGAGCCAGCGGCTGTGTTCCCCCGGGAGGGAGATCCCGGTCCGCCATTGAGCATGCAACATAACTCAGACGGGGGGGTTCACCCTGCGACCGAAGGGAGCCGTGGGTCTGCTGCACCGGTAGGGGAGCCCCGTCCGATACGGAGTAGGCAAGAAAACGCGACTGATGGAGGGACTCTCGCTGCGTCCGAAGGGAGCTGCGGCTCTGCTGCACCGGAAGGGAGAGTCCCCCTTGCGACTGTATACGAGGCTTAATTTGATGCATCGGATGGAGGGCTGTCACAACGACCGAAGGGGGCCTGTGGCTCTGCTGCACCGGGAGGGATAACCCCGTCTGCCGCTGAGCGCGCAGCGCAACTCAATGACAGATGAAAGGCTCACACTGCGACCGAAGGGAGCCACTGCCCAGCTGCACCGGAAGGGAGAGCCCTGTCCGATGCTGAAATAGGCAAGGAGATTGTAACGATGGCTGGAGGGCCCTTACTTTGGCCGAAGAAACGATAACTGAGAGGCTTCTATTATTTAAGTACACAACATGATTTAAGGAGGAATATATATATATATATATTTTTTTTTTTTAAATGTCTGATGAGCAACAACCGAGGGCATCTATCGGATTATGTGAGAGGCCCCTTTTGAGCTGCTTAAGTTTAGGGCTGAAACGATTCCTCGAGTAACGCGATTACAAAAAATGATGTAGGCAAATTCCTCTGCTTCGAAGCCTCTTTTAATTTATTCTAAATCTCACGTCAGGTTCTTTCGCAATGATTTATTGTATTTTTTAAAATGTGACAACGCTTTTTTTTTTTTTTTTTTTTTTTGTTGGCGGAAGGAGACAAGCGCTGCGTCCGAAAATCACGTACTGCAAGGAGTCAGCAGTGTTTTGATTTGAGGACGTAAAGAGAACGTTGTGGCATGTGTCCATTGCAAGATAGAGCTAGCATACCACAACTAGGGCCCTACAATTTCCGCGATGCAGAAAACGTGGAGGGGATCGCGGAATCCAGTCACAAAAACGGAATTTACAGTTGAACGCGGAATGGCAAAGAACTTGCCAATTATTATTATTATTATTATTTATTTTATTATTTATTTATTTATTTATTTTTTTTATTTTATTTTTTTTTTTTGAATGAATGAATGAATGAATCAAAATAGGTAATTGCACTTACATCCAATTCACGAATTAATATCTCTAAATATTAAGCCAGAACAGTATTTAAATGTAAATCCTGCATGTTCTGTGTGTCTCTGTTAATGAATGGAGCAGGAGCGCGACTTCCTTTATCACACACACACTGAAGCGCGCGTTACGCTCACGGTAATTTCTGCGTCTGCGGTCTCACTAAATAAGGACTTGAACAACATCTCCAGACATTTTATCCTACCCATCAGATTTACTGTGCATGCGCACATCAGTATAATTAAGCAAAAACACATTTTATTTTATTACTCGATTAATCGATGGATTTTTTTTTTTTTTTTTTTTTTTTTTTTTTTTTTTTCAAGAATACTTGATTACTAATATTTTTAAACCAGAGTCGTTGATGAAAGGAGGGTCCATCGTGAATTTAGATTGGGCGTTCCGGAGTTAGACAAAAGCGAGCCTGATGAGGTTGAATTGGAGAATGGACATAAAATATATATTTTTATTTATTTATTTATTTATTTATTTTTATTTATTTTTTTGAGGCTCTTGCGGCAGCGAGAATTGCGGCAGTAGGGAAGGATGGAAAGGGCTCCTGCGGGAGCAGACACTGCTATGGCAGTGGTGAAATATAGGTAGAGGCTCCTGCGGGAGCAGACACTGCTGCGGCAGTGGTGAAATATAGGTAGAGGCTCCTGCGGGAGCAGACACTGCTGCGGCAGTGGTGAAATATAGGTAGAGGCTCCTGCGGGAGCAGACACTGCTGCGGCAGTGGTGAAATATAGGTAGAGGCTCCTGCGGGAGAAGACACTGCTGCGGCAGTGGTGAAATATAGGTAGAGGCTCCTGCGGGAGCAGACACTGCTGCGGCAGTGGTGAAATATAGGTAGAGGCTCCTGCGGAAGCGGAGACTGCTGCGGCAGTGGTGAAATATAGGTAGAGGCTCCTGCGGGAGCAGACACTGCTGCGGCAGTGGTGAAATATAGGTAGAGGCTTCTGCGGAAGCGGAGACTGCTGCGGCAGTGAGGAAAAAACAGAAAAGGCTCCTGCAGGAGCGGACAATACTGCGGCGGTGGGGAGATATAGAGAAGGCTCCTGCGGGAGCGGACAATGCTGCGGCGGTGGGGAGATACAGAGAAAGCTCCTGCGGAAGGATGGCTGAAGTGAGGATTGACCATTACAGATAGATAGGGCATGTTAGGAGAGTTAGCTATGGTAGATTAGGAGTTTTAGTGAAAGGGGATGAGCTGGCGTTAGAGGGGTTGGCTGAAGAGGGTTCGAGATAGATATATAAATAAATAAAATAATCGGCCTGACCAATAATAGGTCTTGGTACCCTCTGCCTTCTGGCAAATCTGGAGCTGGAGGCCACTGAACAGAAAAATGGTTAGTAGCATGAGGGAGCGGAAGAGTTGAGGGCGCGTTTACGAATGGAGGCGGCCTCACGTTTGCTTCAGCTGCTGTAGCTGTGGGTCGTGGGAAGGGGCTGGGGTGTGTGATGTCTTGAAGAACCTGTGTAGCCTGCACTGCTAGCAGAAGTAACAGGATGGACATACTGAGATGTGCAGGCCCGTGTTGCAAGTAAAAGTAGCTTCATGCTTGCTTTGGCTGCTGTAGTTGTTGGCTGATTTGACAATTGCTCAAACCTTGTCTGAATTAATACAGTCCTGTTGGAAAAGCATCTTTTCCTCTTGTTTTGGCCTTCGGGCCCTTTTAAACAGCCTCCGGAGCAGATAAATTTGGGATGCTGTTTTCCTGTTGTAGTATGGACTGTGAAAATAGAGGCTTTGAAACGATGTAGCATGTTTAGTTTTATAAACCATTGTACCAATAGACATGTCTATAGCAGTAACGTTAATTGCAGTAATTCAAATTCAAGCCGTTTCTAAAGACATTTACTTTGCATGCTTTTCATATAACAGTCCTAAAAAGACGATAGAAAATTTACTCACACTTGTTGTTCTGCAGCCAAACACGAGGCAGTAGCGTGAAAAATTCTGAATAATCATGCCAGTAAATGGTGAAATATGTCCCTAAATAATTGATCCTGCCGGAATAATTGCATGAAACTTATGTCTGTATCATCTCAGTGAGGTTTAAACATGCACAGTAAAGCAAATGTAATGTCTTTAGACATTTCGGTGTGGATGACAACT
Organism: Carassius gibelio; assembly: GCF_023724105.1. Classification (NCBI taxonomy): domain Eukaryota; kingdom Metazoa; phylum Chordata; class Actinopteri; order Cypriniformes; family Cyprinidae; genus Carassius; species Carassius gibelio. Next base: position 5,468,173 of record NC_068375.1, on the reverse strand, counting down.
CTGCAAAAAGCCTTTGCTTCGTGGTTAAAAAGTGGCATCGTCATCGGACAGAGTTAAGTCATAACGCCGTTTAACAAATTTTGGCGTCTTCATAAGCGCATTCTATATATAACGTCTATTTAAATTGTTCAGATGAGCAAATCACGAGGTTTTCTTGCATGATTAGCATTTTAATTGTTTGGTCAGACGGTTCATATATTGATCTATATATTCACGTTCATAAATCGGGGATTAAACGTGGAATTTATCTTTTGTATGCTAAACATGTAAACAATATGTGCACAGTACCTATAACTGCGCTTTACATTTTGCAAGATTGACATGCTAAATGGCTAACTGACCCGGTTTACTCTCATCAATTTTGTTAAGATATGTACCAGTTCATTGCGTTTACGAACGACATTAATCCGTTTAATCAACTCGACATGTATACCGGTTTAGTCCTTTCGTTCACGAATGAGAGCTCTCGATCTCTGAGACTCATATGAAACTCGCTCATTGTGGATGACAACTCTGAAAAATTCTTCATGAATGAGTGTAAACTGAGAACGATTCGTTCGCCTAGAAGATTCATTCGAAAAAACGATTCTTTCACGAACGACATGCCACTACAATAACGCACGGTCTTCGCCGCTAGTGGAGGCAGCATCGAACTGCGCCACGGCTGAAAAAGCGAGAGAGGTTTACTGCGCTGAGAACTGGAGCACGGCTGCGATCCAGCATTATAAGAGAGCCCGGTCCTGGCGAGAAAATCGTGTTGTCGAGTGAGGCGAGCTCAAGGATTTGCACGAGCTTTTGGCCACAACGTGTGGCTTGGTGAGAAGAGCAGCTGACGCGATGACGCTTGTTGGTGTTCGGCGGATAGATATCTTCGTCGGAAGGAAGATTGGGCCTGTGATAAGATGACGGACAGAGCGAACCGAATGCTGACAAACGGTCTATGCCGAAAAACTGTCGTGGGACAGGAGGTAGGAAGACTGGATATATATACGCTTGCGTGCTATTTAAGATTATTAGCTAAACGAGATGCACCTGTGCCAAATTGGATGATTATCTGATCGTGCTTCTCCCGAACTTTGTTAATAAAACCACATCAAATAAAAATAAACGGTGTTTTGCAGGTACAAAATTATTTAGCAGTAGCATTCAAAAAGTTTATTGAACAAGTGAAAATAATTAAAATAATAAAATAATTATTATTTACTAATTTCAATTGTACCTAGACAGTTGCCTATGGTTATGATTTTACTAATACAGTTGTTCTGATTAATTTTATAGTCTCAAGCATCCAGAAATGACACACAAGAGAATTTTACTACAATAAAAACAAGGATTAGTTTTTGCAAGTGTTGTGATGTCCATAAAACACATTATTAACTTAATGTTATCAACATCCAAAAAAGATTATCACATTTACTTTGCCTGTCTACTGTTTTCACCCTAAAATAGATTTTTTTTATCATTATGTTTACATGTTTATTTAAGTATATATACACAAATACGTTATTTTGAGCAACTGGGATGGTGCCCCCCTGGGAGTTATTGCCCTACTACGTACTCTGTGTGGGAGTTAGCGGTACTGGACATAGACATAAATACCTATGTCTATAGTACTGGATATATCGGCTGTTGCAGTATATTCATTCTGCGGTGCCAGAACTGCAGCTGATAGAATGTGCGTTGCAGCATAATACAATGATATTTCTTCAAAAGCATATATGTGAGACACTTTTATCATCCACGATCAAAAATATTAATATCGCACACCCCTTCCCTTGGAAGAAATCGCAGACTGAGGGCAGACTGGACCGCAAGGGCACTTTAGCATCGGACCTTGGATAAATACATAAAATAATAAATAAATAAATATGAATAAACAAACAAGCACACAAGCAAGCAAGCAAGCAACAACAACAACAACAACAACATCAACAAAACTATAGCAATGTTTTGCATTCTCTCGCAAAATGTTTGCCATGGAAATAATATGTGGAGGTGGGAGAATAAAACAATTGTATGGAGCCTGTTAAGAAACAAGTTGATGGTAAAAAATAAATAATCAAATCAAATAAATAAACACACACACAAAAAAAAAATACAATAAAAATAATAATAATAATTAATGTATATTGCAGTTGTCACCATATGGACCTTGTTTCTGTTCTCCTGTTTTGTTTCATGACCTAATTTTCCTTAGTTCAATTGATTAGTTCATTATGTTCACCTATGTCCTGTTAATTTCTATCATTAGTCCCTCTCTTACTTTAGTGTAAGTACTCCCCATTTCTGTTCAGTCCTTGTCATTTATTGTATTTTATTTGTGTACTGCTTGTGTTTCCCTGTGTTTTGAACGAATCTTCGTCATCTTAGATTATTATTACATGTTATATTCGATTACCTTCATCTTCGTGTGCCTACCTTCCACAAGATTGTGACAGCAATGTTTTAGCGTTCTCTCACAAAATGTTTGAAGTGAAAATAATACGAGGGATTGGAAAAACTATATTGTAGTACGAATCTTGTTAATAAAAATTACTGATAGTAAAAATAATAAAAAATGAATAAAAAATACAAACAAAACCAAACAAATAATATGATTTATATAGCAATGTTTTTGCATTCTTCTCGCAAAACGTTTGTGAATTTATATGAGACAGAATAGAAAAAATAAATAAATAAATAAATAAAAAATAAGAATTCAGTATATTTTGTGAGTTTTTAAGAGGATGCAAACGTTTTGCAACAGAATGAAAAAAAAATGTGGGGAAGTTTCGGCAGAGAAGAGAGATTAGATAATGCAAATGTTTTGCAAGAAAACACAAAGTTTAGGGGGGGACACAATACTTTTACGAGAAAAAATATTTTGTGAGATCAGGCAAATGGTTTACAAGAGAATGCTAAATATCATAGGAATGTAATTATAATGAAATTATTTTATGAGAGAATGCTAGGGGAAAGGAAACACTTTTGAATCTTAAAATGGTAACACTTTTGTATTGGTTAACATTAGTTAACATAATTTAACAATGAACAGCACATTTGTTCAGCATCACTTAATCTTTGTTAATGTTAACTCAAGCATATACTAAGTTAGTTAATGCATTAGCTATCATGAACTAGCAAGGAACAATGCCACTATTCAGGATTACTTTTTTTTTTTTTTTTGTTAATGTTAATTTACACATACACTAATGCATCTATTTACATTAACAGCTTAATTAGCTAATGTTGTTTAATATTTTAATTAGCACAATCTAACAATGAACTATGTCTGTAATTAGCTTTATTTAATGGCTTGTCATGCTAATTTATACTACACTTATACACATACGTTTATGTAGCAGCTTACACACACAGATGATGAACAATACTTACTCACCAGTTGCCAATGATTAGGGCTATTGGTGAACTTAATTCTAAAGTGGAAACCATCTGAATATCAACTGATATTGAGGTTGAGTGTAGGGTTAAGGGGTCTAAAACATGTCTATACATTGTAGTATATTTATCGTATAGATGATTTGTACATATTTAAAGTTTCTATACCTTCAAATATGTAACAATGTTTCTGTTTTAGATGTTACTGATAATTCCAAATAGTAAAATTCAGTATCCAAACATACACAAGTACAGTTTCACCTGTAAATATTGTGTAATACTGATACAAACAATGAGGCTGATCTGCCTGATGTTTCCACATGCATCCGCTAAGACAGAAGTGATGATTGTTGGTATAATAATAAAATAAAAGTTGAATAGTTACAAAAGCTGTCACTGGGGCTGTGGTACCTTTTCAAAAAGTACACGTTTGTACTCTATTTATCCATAAATGGTGCATATTAGCACCTTAAAAGTATAGATTAGTACCTTGTGTGCACATATTAGTTCCTAAATGGTATATACCAGTACCCTCTGAAAGAGTTACTGCACCATTGGCAGATTTTGTATCTCTTTTCTTCTGAGAGTGAGTTTGCTAAAGTGGTCTTGAGTGTTTGCTAGGTGGTTGCTCTGGGTATCATCACAATTGTTTGTGGGTAAGTCTATGTATTATTATTATTATTATTATTATTATTATTTCATTTTATTGTCCACCAGTTAACTAAAATGACAGCAAACCTCTCCTTAACAACTAACACAACCTGATGACTCATTCATGTCTGGAGCTCAAACGGTGCAGGATGATTTTAAGGGTTTGTTCAATTGCACCAAAAGTGAAAAACAGCACATATTACAGACATGCAGGTGAAAACATCTTATCTGATGTGTCTACACATCCTCCAAGACAGGATGCAGGTATATTTTATTAGAACAATAACAAGAGAACAATAGAAAGACTATGGCAGTTGCACACAGGATGGCAGTAATGAACCACACAACAGGTCAATAGGTTGTTTTTATTAAACTTCTCTACAAGAGCCAGAAACTCAGATGAGCAGCAGGAACATAATGTGCTATAGTCCCACCGTGATGAGATACATCGACCAAAGACTATATCAAATCAATACAAATATAATAAAACTGCCTGAACCAACCAAAGCCAGTTTGCTGGTTGTATCTGGTCTCTCAAGCTGCCCATGTTCGACTGTTTTAATGCTTTTAGAATTTTTAGCAGATTCGGTTGGGAGACCTTAGCTGAACCCACCAAGACTAGCAAAATGGCTTAAGTATGCTTGCGTTGTATTTATTAAATTTTTACCATTTGTTTTGAAAGGGATTTCAGTTATGCAACCCTTTTAGCATAACCCCTACCCGCAATTTCATTTTTGGGTAGGGTTTCATAGGCAAGCATTAGAAGAAACAAATAAATGGCATTTACCTGACAACAGTTTAACTCAATTCTTAACCACCACTGTGATGAATCATGAACTAGCTAGTCACGACTATTTCCAGAAACCTGATTTTCTCATGTTTTTATGTTAACTCTGTAAAGCTTGACATTTGGAATAATAATAAAAAAATCGAATTTACATCAGACTTTTATGGCTCATATAATATAGTGAGAAGATGGAGCTCATACTTGAGAACAGAGGGATAGAGAGAGAGAGAGAGAGAGAGAGAGAGAGGCAAAAAAATAAAAAGAAATCAATTTGGTGCAGATGCCGATGTTTATGGACAAAAATATGAAATTCTGATGCTTGCAACATAAATCGATAGGATCTTTATAAAAGTATAGCAGATACTTACATAAAATTATATAAATATCATTCATAATTCTAATATGTCTTAGTAAGTTGTTATTTAAATGATCAAAACATATAATGCAATGCACTCCAATGATGATTGAGTGTTAAACAATAAATGTTCCTCAAATGACGTGAGATGTTTTTAAGGCTTGGGAAGATCATTCCTCCACTGAGAAACAGTGAAAGTAAAGGTTCTGGAAACAAATGTCACTCAAAAGCCTGATGACCAGAATCAGAGACTCTTGAGATAAAAAAAAAAAATTAAAATAAAATGTCTGGATAATCAAGTAAAGCTAAGCTGCTTCAGTTCAGTCGGCTGTCATCTTGAAATATTATTAACAGTCTAAAGTTATTCTAATGTTTACTTTTAAATATCAGTAAATATATCACAACAAACAAGACACAAGCAAAAGCTGTAGGTAGGGTGACCACCTGCTCTTAAAGCCCAAGGGGGAACAAGGGGTATGTTTCTGAGGGACAATGTGGGACACTGCCTTACGCGGTGGTGCCCCCACCGCATGGGCAGACTCACTGATAGTGGTTTACCCATTTCTAGCACATACCACCTTCCCCTAAACATGTGTAATTGCTGATGTACTGTATGCTGATGACAGAATCGACAAATGCACTTCCACTTACGATTTACTTTAGCTATTGAATTTTATTTATTTTTCATTACAATTTATTCACTTTAAAAATAAATTACTGCTCATATACCGCATTAGCGTTGAACAAGAGTGAATGATTTGTACAGTTTTTTATTTTTTTATTTTTATTTTTCATTTCTTTGTAATGTTTGGGAAGCCAGAATGCGCATGCATAAACAGAAACGTTTTTTTTTTTCTTTTTTTCAGCGAACCGTGCCCTCCCCTATTACCTCAATAATCAATCAATTACAGGCCTAAAACAATCATGCCCGAGCAGATGGATATTAGTACATCTCATCACACCGGCACCCGCGTCTAAATCAGTTGGTTTTCAGTCTAAAACAGTTGCGTCAAGTATAAATGTCTCATTTGTTTCGGGAGGTGCGCGCGCAGTCAGCGGAGGCATTGCACCTCTCAACTCGCACCGGAGGCTCGCACCTTTTTTTCTCAGATTTTGAAAAATCTTCGCGATCAACTTAAAATGTTTCCAAGATCGACTTGTCGACCGTTGGTCGTTCATCCATATTATATATATATATATATATATATATATATATATATATATATATATATATATATATATATATATTTCTCCTATTATAGATAAGCATTGATTATACGTGACACAGTCTCAATTTGTGGGACGCATGAATTGGGATTTAAACGCTGTGTGCGAACGCGCTACACTGGACGGGTGGTCACCCTTGCTGTAGGGAATTGTTTTTATGCCTTTTATTTGCTAAAATTATAAACTACAGTAAGACGACAGAAGCCATGCACTGTATATTCATGGAGATATACATGTATATATTAACAATAGCATTTTAAGATCCATCACTGGTCATTTTCAGAATTTTTTTTTTTTTCTCAAGAGTCTTAAATACTTAAGGACAATAGAATGGAGAATAGAGTGAATAATGTTCAACTGAGTTTAGATTGACAAAATAAAATACAAAATAATGAGAAATGTTATGGATATGATGCTTAAAGTTTCAAGGTTGAAAAATGAAATACGGGAAGGAGTACTGCGTCCAAGACGCTTTTGGGAAAAACTCCTTTTATCTCCTGAACTGAAGCCTTATTCAATCAAGAAGTGAAACTGAACGGCCATTGGTTCATGCAGTGTTATTAAAACAAACCAATGGCTTGGCAGCAGTGCTGCACGAACCTATGGCAGCGAAGCCCGCCAAAGCCTGGCAAAATGGGCAGGGAATCTGGCTATATATTGGCTGCTTTGCCACATGAATTCAGGTAACTTAGACTGAAGCGACGACTGAGTCGTGCAGCCTTTTAGCATGGCAAGGAACGCAGTATTCGTTACTGTATTTCAGGGAACTGAGGTTACGTTAGTAACCGAGTACGTTCCCTTTCAATACTTCACTCATACTGCGTTGAAGATGCTTATGGGAACCCAGTTCAATCACGCCATGCTAAGATGGGGGGACGACCTACACAATCATACTTGATCTGTGATACAAAGATATGGCAATAGCAACTAGGAGCAGCATAAGCTCAATGAGGTTAAGTCTGGCCTAGCCTGATCATCCCCTGTACATATCGCCTCAGTACTACAGGGCCCAAGTGCATACGAGCAGAGTTGAGTATTGGGCAAAGAATGGCCAAGAGCATACAAATGAGGAACAAAAAGGTGACCTTTACACAGAAAGTACCCTAGCATGAAGTGCTGGGACGTCTAGATTATAAAATCTAGTAAATGTGGATGGCGAGTTCCAATAAGCCACTGCACAATTTTCTGTGATAGTCACACCACTAGACCATGTCCAAGAAGGAGTACTGCTCTAGTCGAATGGACTCTTACTCCAGTTGGGCTTTGCAGGCCCAAAGAAGAGTAGGCTAGCTGAATTGCTAGCTGAATCCACTTCGAAAGTCTTTGCTTTGAGACCGGTAACACTCTGGCGTGGTTTCCAAAGCATATGAAGAGCTGCTCTGATCGCCTTATCGGCGCAGAACGCTCTATGTAGACTTTTAGAGCCCTCACTGGGCAAAGCAGAAAAAAAAAAAAAAAGCTCTTGATCGTCCTCTGTGTTTTGTAATGCAGAGAGAGAGTGACCACTTGTGCTCTGAAAGGTGTGGGGAGCACCTTTGGTAAATAGCCATGCCTTGGTTTCAGGACGACCTTTGAGTCATTAGCCCGAATTCTAGGCAATTAGGACTTATCAAGAGTGCTTGCAAATTGCTCACATGCTTAACTGACGCTAGTGCCAACAGCAAATCGGTCTTTAGCGACCGGGCTTTAAAGTTGCTGTAGGGAACTTTTGTAAAAATATATTTTTTACATATTTATTAAACCTGTCATTATGTTCTGACAGTAGAATATGAGACAGGTAATCTGTGAAAAAAATCAAGCTCCTCTGGCTCCTCCTAGCGAGTACACCGTGAATCCATTTTCCAAACCGTGTTTTTGGCTTGTCCTGAATCACTAGGGTGCACCTATGAGGTGGAACACGTGGTTTCAGCCAATACTGGAGGGGGCGCATTCCTGGCAGCCCGAGCTCCAGCACCGGCGATGCTGCTGACATGAGGCCCAGCAACTTCTGGAATGTTTTTAGGGGGTGAGAAGCACCTATTTTGAAAGAGGCCACGAGTCGCTGTAGAGCCGCGGCACGCTCATTCCCCATTGTTGCCCTCATCGTAACTAAGTCTAATACTATTCCCAGAAATTATATCCATTGGCTGGGGGACAGTGAACTCTTGGCAAAATTCACCCTGAGCCCCAGGCATTCCAGATGGCTGAGGAGCAAAGTTCTGTAACCCAATGCCTCCCCCTCTGACTGAGCTAGAACTAGCCATAATTGAGAATGCGGATTCCCTTCTGCCTGAGAGGGGAGAGAGCCGCATCCATGGACTTTGTAAATGTACCTTGTATTAGTAAGCCACACCCTCGAAGGTAAATCTCAAGAACGGCCTGTGATGGGGGGCTATCTGGATGTGAAAGTAAGCGTCTTTCAGATCCAGCGAAAAGAACCAATCCCCTTAGTGTATTTGTGAGTGGATTTGTTTCAACATGATCATTCTGAAGCACTGTCTCATGAGGGCACGGTTCAGATGTCTTATCCAGGATGGTGTGCAGCCTGCCATCCTTCTTGGGAACTAGAAAGTAACCGCTGTAAAACCCTGAGTCATGGTGTGCTGGGGTAATGATTTCTTTAGCTCCCTTCACCAGCAGATTTTCTACTTCAGCACGAAGAACATCAGCGTTCTCATTTTGCACTGAAGTGGTGACCACCCTGCGAAATCAAAAACAACTTCGTCGACACCTGTAGAAGGACGGCAAAACATACAATACAGTTTGGGGGGTGGTCCGCCACAGCGAGACTTAGCCCCCTCCTGTTTCTTTCCTGTAGATCAGGATGACGGTGGTGGGGCAGGGTCCAGCACTACCATGGGCCAGGCTCCCATGTGTTTATGGAACTGAAACCGTCTGGTGGCTGAGCGAGAACTGTGTAGAGGCTCGGATTTCACAGGCTGGGCAGCGGCGGTGGCAACGGGCGCTTGCTTGGGAGGCTGACGAGCATAAAGAGGGGCTCTGCACGAGCTGCAATGATGAGCAGTTCAGTGGAGATCAGTGAAGCAATGTTACGTTGTCGATGAAGGAGAAGAAATCTGAATTCCTGTGGCGAAGCGGGCAATATATAGCCAGATTCCCTGCCCATTTTGACGGTCTTTGGCGGGCCATAGGTTTGTGCAGCACCGCTGCGGAGCCATTGTTTTGTTTTAATAACACTGCACGAACCAATGATTGTGCAGTTTCACTGCATGATTGAATAAGGCTTCAGTTCAGGAGAAAAAATTAGTTTTTCCCATAAGCATCTTCGACGCAGTATGAGTGAAGTATTGAAAGGGAACTCTTGTAGCATTTTATTTTCCATTTGAACACAACAAACTGATATTTATCTTGGTTCACAGTGTGAAGTCTTACAAAAAAAAAAAAAAAAGAAGTCAGTCCACACCTTTGAATAGATCGTCTCGGTTTCATATGTAACCCTCGTTCCCTGAATGAGGGAACAGAGACATCACGTCAGATGACCGACAAATTGGGATCTTGTTTACCATTTCAAGAGTAAACTAAATAAGCCAATGCACACTGGCATGCAATTATTGCATCCAGCTGCCGGTGATCACAGCGTAAGTATAAGTAGGCAGTTGAGTGCATATTCAGGTTTTCACTGAGTCGAGTAGGGGGAACTAAGGCAAATGTAAGTAAATGAAATTATGTCGCTTTAAATGCATTTATAGCACATACACATTCATTAAAGTGTGCAGATGTCTAGAACACTTTATTTTAAGGTGTGCTTTACAAGTTATTATATATATTAGCACTACTAATATTAATTATGGGTAAGGTTAGGGTTTTGGTTTAGAGTTAGTTGAATGTAATTATGCATAATTTACAGGTATTACTATATTAAGTACATGTAATGTGTAACAAGGACACTATAATATAAAATGTTACCAAAATTTGGTGTGGAATCATTTTCCACTTATATATGCTAGTGAATGTCACAAATGTTACAAAGAAAGAGGACATAACATTGAATTAATGGAAACTTTGAAGTTGAAATACTGAAATGGTATTTTATTGCAAAACGTACTCCCTTTTTTTGTGTAGAGAAGAAAAAAAAAAAAAAAAAACTTCCCAAACACTGATCTTCTCTATCTGAAAGCATGTTTTGTTGATCAAACAGCTCTCAAGCAGCCAAAATGACAACTATCAGGACGTGTCAGTCCTAGTTCTTTAAGCTGTGAGGCTTGACTTCACATAAATTAGAGCATCAATAAAATAACAACCAGAATGCATGAGCAGCCAACCTAAGACCTGTCTGTTCACACTCAGCAGAATCTGCAGCTCTTGAATGCTTAATGCCACTTTTGTGGAAGGATTGCCAAGCCAGTAGAGAGGCTTTTCCCACACCTCCAGATGAGAATCAAATGCATGTAGGTGAGCAACATATGCAAGACATCAATACGACATGGTAACACAACTTAAGTGAACGCCATCAATCCCATCCAAAAGCTTGCAAATGTATGTCACGGTGCCGTTCATCCTCCAAGGTGTTTTGGGGCTCCTTTAGAATTCAGTTACTTCTGTAAAAACCTGTTACACAATAGGCCCCCATGGACATGGACCAGGATACTCTGATAGATGGAGAAAGACAGACCATCTCTCAGTTGGCTCTCTACTGTAGTCGACCTCATCCAAATTGCAGATAATTGTCAGTTTTAAGTGCTTGATGCTGACTGGATGCTCTCGTTCGAGTTGCATGCCAAAGTAAAAGGGGTTTGGGATATAAAACACTTCCTAGCTTTCGTGTTTGCTTATTGTTACCTGTCACTGCAGTGCTAGTCGGATTTACAGATCTTCAGAAATTTTTACTCAAAATGATGCATTATATTGAAGGTTCAGTATGTAATATTGCAGTTAGCGGTTGAAATGGATACTGCAGTCCAATTTCATAATGATGTAGAGTTGTTTCTCCTGCCCTCTCCTCCTCAAGACTTGGCGCTCACATGGGTTGCCAGGTGCAACAAGGAATGAGCATGACTGACAATGGCTTTACAATGTATGTTGTTTTATCTGCGTTTTAATATTCCTCTGATCATAGATCCTTTCAGATCGATCCTGGGACTTTTTAAGTCAGGTAGCGTTTGTGATTCCTGACTCTGTTTGCTTGCTTCCATGGTGATACTATTGGGTAAACCCGCAGTGGGCGAAGTCACACAGAACAACACAAAAACTGGCATTCCGATATGGAATTCACATCTCAAATTAGAATAAATTCTTGTAGCATTGTTTTTTTTTTTTTTTGGGGAACAAGTAATTGAACTTAGCATGTTTCCTAAATATCTGCAAACATATTATGTTAAAAAAAGATATTGCACCTTAAAACAAAACTGACAAGTTCTCTTTCTTTCTACACCTGCAGGCTTTGTTAATCCATAGGCACGTCTGCTATGAAAAATGGTTGTACATGTTTATTATTATTTTTTTATATTTAGCTCATTAAAGATTAAAAATTGCAGGAAAGGCATGACAGTAACGCACACAGACTGCTCTGCCAGCCCATTACTCAAAAAAACAAGAGTTCGGAAGCCCAAGCCAAAGAACAGTCCCAGTGCTAGCGGAAGTGCATTATTTTCTCGTTTTCCCCATTGCCCTCTGCTTAGAAAGGGTGAATGAGCTGAATACCAACAGCAACGAGAAGAGGACACAACATTCAAATCTTTGGCAAGAGTAACTGGCAGTGGCTGCACAGCTGAGGACACACAGCCGCCCAGTGCCTCTGGTTGTTGAGTTATAGAAGCATCACTGGGCAGAAGGGCTGAAGCCACTCTGTCACATGCTCAGGACTGCCAGGAAAATATTGACTTTCAGACAGTGAATATTTAAATTCCGATCAATAGGGAAACAACTCAGTGGTGCTTGTTTAAAATAAAAGGTTGTTTGTTTGTTTTTGTATTTTAATTGATTTATATTGCTCTTATATGCTATTGATACATTTATGTAACTGTATTTTAATATAACAGTTGAATCCATTACATTTAATATATAGCAAAAATTACTCCATAACAACAGCATTGTATCATAGTCATTGGACTATGTGTTGGGACCCAAGTAATATTGCGATCTTCCCAAACAAACAAACAAACACATACATACATACATACATACACTAATAATAATACAAAAATAATTTTATTATTAAAAAATAAATAAACAGTAATCTCTATCTTCTGTTATGATTCTGATAGATGGTGTAGGTGTAGCTAAAGGTCCGGTGAGAATGTGAGAAACAACGTTTGTTTACAGGAGCAAAAGAAGCTCCAGTGTTTTATTTTGTTCTCTCCATTGTGCTTCCACATTTGTCACTGGATTTGAAATGTCACTGGACCTTACGCTATGTCATACGCAGCTACGGTGTTTGATAACAAGCATATGACACTTAGCGGAAACTATAAATTACTGTTTATAAAGTAAAAAAAAAAAAATATTGCTTACAAAAATGAAAGAAGAAAGTCATTCACACCTGGGATAACTTGAGGGTGAGTAAAAAAAAAAAAAAAAAAAAAAAAAATCATGGATCAAGGTTTGTGTTTTTTTTTTTGAATTATTTAAAAACATAATTATATATATATGTGTGTATGTGTGTGTGTGTGTGTGTGTGCTTGTTAAGAAAACTTGACAAGCAGCTTTGTTTGGTGTCTCTATCTGCTCACAGCTCATAGCCAACCGGTGGAATAATAGAGGTGCTGTAGCTTAATTCATCATCGTACATTGCATAGTGTGCCCTTCCGCTTTGTTGCAGTTAGATGATTTTTGTATAATAACTTCACACTCAGAGTGGGTTCAGTATACTGTGTTGCAGGCTGATTTATTGAAAATAAACAATTTCTGATAAATATTGATGATTATATATAATCAAATAATATTTGGCTTGTTTTGGGCTTGTTTCTGAATCTGCGGTTGCTTATTTGTCTTGAGAGAGTTGGCAACACAGGTGATAAGCTGCACATGACTCCACCAAAGGACAATGGGCACATGTTACTTTAGCTCTGCTTAAGCATTTACAGTATTTGTTTATATGTCTAGGAAAAGAAACCGCAAACATACTGTAACAAATGGATAAACACTTTATGAGTCCAGCAGTTGGCTGCTGCACATTTGTGTGCTCTCAGTCTCACTCAAACACACAATCTCCGTCTAAGTCCTTAGCACTAGTCTGTGAAATGGCAACATTTAGTAACGTGACATACAGCCAACTATGGTGACCCATACTCCGGATTCGTGCTCTGCATTTGCTTTCCCATCCAAAGTGCATTCACACAGCAGTGAACACACACACAGCAGTGAACACACACAGAGCAGTGGGCAGCCATTTATGCTGCAGCGCCTGGAGAGCAGTTGGAGGTTCAGTGCCTTGCTCAAGGGCGCCTCAGTCTTTTCAAGCATTTTAAATACAGTTGCTCGTTTACGCTTAAGGAAGGTTAAGGAAACCAGTATGACACCATGGTATAATGAGCATACTCGCACCCTAAACAGAGCAGAAAAATGGAGCGCAGCTGGAGGAAAATAAAACTAGAGGTATTTCGTATTGCTTGGCGGGAAAGTAACCTATCCTACAGAAAATAATTAAAAACTGCTAGATCCGATTACTGTTCTTCTCTTTTAGAAGAAAACAAACATAACCCCAGGTATTTATTCAATAGAGTGGCTAAATTAACGAAAAATAAAGCCTCAACAAGTGTTGACATTTCCCAACATCACAGCAGTAATGACTTTATGAACTATTTTATTTCTAAAATCGATACTATTAGAAATAAAATTGTAACCATTCAGCCGTCAGCTACAGTATCGCATCAGACAGTGCACTATAGACCCCCTGAGGAACAGTTCCACTCAATATCTACAATAGGAGATGAAGAATTGTATAAACTTGTTAAATCATCTAAACCAACAACATGTATGTTAGACCCTATACCATCTAAGCTCCTAAAAGAGGTGCTTCCAGAAGTCATAGATCCTCTTCTGACTATAATTTATTCCTCATTGTCATTAGGATATGTCCCCAAAACCTTCACACTGGCTGTTATTAAGCCTCTCATAAAAAAAAAAAATAAATAAATAAAAAAAAAAAAACACAACTTGACCCCAAAGAACTAGTTAATTATATAGACCAATCTCGAATCTCCCTTTTCTGTCCAAGATAATAGAAAAGGTGGTATGCTCACAATTATATTCCTTATTAGAGAAAAATGGTACATGTGAGGATTTCCAGTCAGGATTTAGACCGTATCATAGTACTGAGACTGATCTCCTTAGAGTTACAAATGATCTGATTTTATCATCTGATCGTGGGTATATCTCTCTATTAGTTTATTAGATCAGTGCTGCATTTGACACAATTACCACAACATTCTTTTGCATACACTTGAACACTTTGTTGGCATTAATGGAAGTACATTAGCATGGTTTAAATCATACTTATATGGCCGCCATCAGTTCGTAGCAGTGAATGAAGATGTATCATATCGATCACAAGTGCAGTATGGAGTACCTCAAGGCTCAGTATTAGGGACGCTACTCTTACCACTTTTTATGTTACCCTTGGGAGATATCATCAGGAAACATGGTGTTAGCTTTCACTGTTATGCTGATGATACTCCGCTCTATATTTCTTCACGGCCCGGTGAAACACACCAATTTGAAAAACGAATGGAATGCAAAGTCGACATAAAAAACTGGATGACGAGTAATTTCTTACTGCTAAATTCTGAAAAAAACAGAGGTGTTAATTATAGGACCTAAAAACTCTGCATGTAATAACCTAGAACACTGTCTTAAGACTTGATGGCTGCTCTGTCAATTCTTCGTCATTAGTTAGGAAACTAGGTGTGCTATTTGAGCGCAATCTTTCCTTAGAAAGCCATGTTTCTAGCATTTGTAAAACTGCATTTTTCCATCTCAAAGATAGATCTAAATTACGGCCTATGCTCTCAATGTCAAATGCAGCAATGTTAATCCATGCATTTATGACCTCAAGGTTAGATTATTGTAATGCTTTATTGGGTGGTTGCTCTGCACGCTTAGTAAACAAACTACAGCTAGTCCAAAATGCAGCAGCAAGAGTTCTTACTAGAACCAGGAAGTATGACCATATTAGCCCAGTCCTGTCAACACTGCACTGGCTTCCTATCAAACATTGTATAGATTTTAAAATATTGCTTATTACTTATAAAGCCCTGAATGGTTTAGCACCTCAGTATTTGAATGAGCTCCTTTTACACCATGTCCGCTATGTTCTCAAAACTCAGGCAATTTGATAATACCTAGAATATCAAAATCAACTGTGGGCAGCAGATCCTTTTCCTATATGGCACCTAAACTCTGGAATAACCTACCTAACATTGTTCGGGAGGCATGCACACTCTTGCAGTTTAAATCCAGATTAAAGACCCATCTCTTTAACCTGGCTTACATATAACATACTAATATCATTTTAATATCCAAATCTGTTAAAGGATTTTTAGGCTGCATTAATTAGGTAAACCGGAACCGGAAACACTTCGGAAGTACATCCGATGTACTTGCTACATCATTAGAAGAATGGCATCTACGCTAATATTAGTCTGTTTCTCTCTTATTCAGAGGTCACCGTAGCCACCAGATCCAGTCTGTATCCAGATCAGAGGGTCACTACAGTCACCCGGATCCAGTACGTATCCAGACCAGATGGTGGATCAGCACCTAGAAAGGACCTCTACATCCCTGAAATACAGCGGAGACCAGGGCAACTAGAGCCCCGGATACATATGCCCTATAAAGATGTTGTCTCAGATGATCACCAGGACAAGACCACAGGAAACAGATGATTCTTCTGCACAATCTGACTTTGCTGCAGCCAGGAATTGAACTATTGGTTCCATCTGGTCAGAGGAGAACTGGCCCCCAACTGAGCCTGGTTTCTCCCAAGGTTCTTTTTCTCCATTCTGTCACCGATGGAGTTTCGGTTCCTTGCCGCTGTCGCCTCTGGCTTGAGTTGGGTCATTTCATCTACAGCGATATTGCTGACTTGATTGCAAATAAATGCACAGACACTATTTAAACTGAACAAAGATGACATCACTGAATTCAGTGATGAACTGCCTTTAACTATCATTTTGCATTATTGACACACTGTTTTCCAAATGAATGTTGTTCAGTTGCTTCGATGCAATGTATTTTGTTTAAAGCACTATATAAATAAAGGTGACTTGACACTCAGTTCTGGTATCGCTGGCCCGAGACTCGAACCCACAACCTTAGGGTTAGCAGTAAAAAATCTAACCATTAGGCCATGAATATATTTAGCTAGTATAGCTCACAAGAAATATCAACAAAATTCAGAGCCTGCTTCATTTCAACATATGGTTAATGCTCTTTCTCTTGGTTAAATATACAACTTATGTGTGGTAATAAAAAATAAGTTCTCATACTACAGCACACTACTACATATTACTACATTTGGCTGACTTTGTGCAATGTGACTGGTGCAATAACTCCATCATGCTATGCAAGAGTGACTGCTCTCTGTCTTGAGTAACATATAGATGTGTAAATAAATTAGACACTGACTAAACACAAAACGAGTTATTAAAAAGCCAGAATCTGGTTCTCTTAGCTTTCTAAAGGATTTTTGCACAGCCTACTGAAAGCACAATAAAATTAAGAAAATGTGTTCCATGACTGTTTTTTCGTAAGATTCATTTTGTGCGTATCGAGTTATGTAAATACATGCTACTATTTGCACAGAATAAAATTAATTGTAATCACTGGTTATTGTTTATGTCCCACCAAGATTTTGTGCAAAGCATCATGGGATTTCACAATTAAAGCAGAGGCAGTGCCAAATGCTTAATTATTAGACATCCAATAACCTAAGCAATTTAAGATGACTAACCTAAGTCAAAGTCTTCACAGATACTAATGTTGAAGAAGGAGTTTAAACAATTTTGGGGTATATCTGTCCTGCTGTTGTTTTTTTCTTTTCTTTTTTTCTGGTGTAAATCTCAGTGCCTAAAGAGGTGTGGTGATTGGGAAACCTTGAGATGGGAGGACAAATTACATTTTAATGCTTTCACTTTCCCAAGTTTTAAGTTCCTCCCGAAAAAAAAAAAAAAAAAAAAAAAATGTTGCCTTCACTCACAAAATGTTTGCATTCTCTGTGATTAAACGTAAATGTTTATTTGATTTCACAGAATCTTTCCTTGATTTTTTAAACATCATGTCTCTCTTATACATAAAGCCTAACTGATTAATCAAAAAATAATCACTATAGAAAAGCCCTGATGCAGAGTTCACAGCTACTGTATATTGTCCTGGAGTCACCAAGGGTTTGCTGATGGCGATCGTCCACTTGCTTACTTACTTATTTTGCCAACATCTAATTGGTTTTGTAGCAATATTGTGAACTGAACTAAAAATAAATGTTGGTTCATTTTTTTCAAAATTACCAACATATAATAGCATATATTATAATGCAGCTGGTATAATTCAGAGGTAACTTGATTCCTTTATATTCTCCGGGGAAACATTTTGATGCAATACGTATCGCAGACACAGAGTTGGTTGCATCATAAAGGGTAATGAATGTCTGCTATCCCTCAAGGGCTCTGCACACAGACTGTGGGAGTATTAAATTAAAGAACAATCTTAAGGACTAGGCAGTTACACATACATTGATTACCAGTCCGCATTTCAAGACAGAGACAATCTGCTCTTATGTAATAACAGCTCGCTCCATCTTAGTACAGTTCTCCCGAACTGAAATGACTTGAGCTCCTATGAAAGTCTCTGAAATTGTCTTTTGCCTCAGGGCTTTGAGATTGGGTCACATTGTTGCCTCTAAGGACATGTTCATTGCTCTGTTATATATCTCAACATGTCTGAGAAAGTTATGGTGCAAAAAGAGCAATTGCATTTAATGATGCTACACAACATTTGAGGAGGGAGAAGACTTGATTTGTATGGCTATTTACTTGTGTGAATTAAATGTAGCTACAATGATGAAAAAAATGCTTTGCTATCTGTTCAAATCATAGTAATTTTTGCAATTTTGTACAATGCTGGTTATTAGATTGTTTTTTTTTTTATGATTAGCTTTTTCTTTTTTGCCATATTTATGTATCGGTTGTCAAGAAACTGGAACCCTATTTGACCAAACCATGTCTTGGTCAAAACTAAAGAATGAAGCTGTCCAGCTGTCCATCTGTCATGGTGTCCATATACAGACACATATCTACCAGCAACTGTCATCCTAGGAAAAGCATTACTACCACAGGTCATCAATTCACTTCATGCACATGATCTAATAAGAGGACAGGTCAAACAATATGCACACACACACACACACACACACACACAGCAATGCTGTGCATGTAATATAACTTTCAGCTGTCAGCTTTGAAATGTTGATTATGCATCTAGTCATAAAGACTCGTAGGCTGAAACCTTTTTATTTTGACTATGCCATTTGTATCACCATGCCAAAATAGAGGGGTGCTTGAGAAGGGATTAACAAACTCAGTAAACCTGCAAAGAGGGGAACTGCATAAATTTGTTTGACAATTACATTTAGCCAGATTGTTTTGGGGAACATTATGTGATTCACTTAAGTATGGTAGTAAAGTGGGTACTAAAACAGTGCAGTCAGAGTGAGCAAATGGCAAAAAAATAAAAATGGAAACAATATGATTCTGCTTACAGTTTTTTACAAAAGTCCTATAAAAACGAGCCTGTCCTCCAACAAAAAACGATTATATATTTAGGTTTTAAAGTTAAAAATAATGACAGTATCACGTTGCGTCTGTCATCATGAAATGACGTATAACGCCATTACCAATCAAAACACACATTTATTTAAATGCAACGTTTGGGCTTTTTATACCGATCTCACAGTATTTCCTACATATTTTACTCGGTGGCTTATCCGTTCGAATGACCACACCTAACCCCACCCCTAAACCTAACCCTCACAGAAATCATGCTAAATTATGATTTATTGAGTATATACATTTTTGTGCACGTCCATTCCCTGGGATCGAACCCATGAAAGCATGATTACATAACAAGGTATAATGCAACAATCTACCAACTGAGCTACACGAAACGCAAATCAGAGTACAAATAAAAGAGTACAAAACATTAATATGAAAACTACCTTTTGCCGATAGAGGCACAATTGTAGTATACGCTCTGATGGGTCGTATTTCAGAGATTTGGACAAACGTCCTATACGAGCGTATTGGTTGGATGACAGGTTGATAAAAACATACATACAATTCACCGCAAATTCCCGACGAAATTAACACTAAAGGCAGTAATGTTTTATTTACATTCATTCAAAGGATTACACCAGATTATTGAAGAAAACACTTTACCGTTGTGCATGCTTTGTAAGCTAAAACATTTTGATGTACAACCAGATGCATATGTATGACTTTTCTGACATAGTAAACTTGCTAGGTAGCACACCCGAGACAACACTGCACTTGCGATGTAAAGCGCACTACGAGTCCTGTCAAACTTAAGTCACAATAAAAGAGCTCAAAGACACTTTTTTATTTATTTATCTCTCTCACAATTGCTTTTGTCAACAATTTGTTTATTTTTAGAGTAGGTGCTACATTGTTTTCAAAATGAACAGAGTATTAACCCTTTAGTATCTCTTACTGTACCTTTTATTTCTGAACTGCTGTGATACGTGCAATAACCAACATAAAACGCTGTCTGGTTCATGTTTATCAGTTTTCGATAAAACTGAATGTGCTTTTAGTGTCACTCACTGTATATTTGCCTTTGAAAATGGCGCGAAACATGCATGATAATGTCATTTTGTAGAAATGTCGCCACAGGCATGTTTCTTTAGTATATACCTGGGTTGGCAAATACACAAGGATATATTCCCCCATATCGTGACCCTAGCACTTCTAAAACAAAGAAATCAATTAGTGCTGTAGACTAATGGCCAGATACATTAAGCTTTGTGAATTAAGAGATAAACACTTTCACAAGCACTTTCACGGTCTCTCAGGTGGTGTTGGAGCTGCTATATTTGGACGTCCCCACTTCAGTTGACCTCATTCAGTGAAGAGCCTCTCCAGGCCTTTCCCGGCCCAATGCCTGACCACAACCACAATATTCTCATCATCATCATCAGAAATTAAGTGCAATGAGTGATTTGGGTGATTTTGGGAAACAAGGATGTGCAAATAGCATTGTGCGTGACTTACAGTAACAAAATGAATAACAGAGTTATTGCACTGAGCACTGTAATATCAGTTCAGGGCTTTATGAGGGTGGAAACAGAGCCCTGGTGTTTTTTACTGGCACACAGACTGACTACTTATTCATTTTGGCCTTTAGCAGCAGGCGTGCCAGGGCAGGAACTGGCACTTACCACAGCTGCAGATGCCAAAAGGGTCTCAAAGGTAAATTACATTACAAATTAAGCTATTAAATCAACTGTTGGATTTGCTCTCACCAAAGCTGTACAGAGAAATAAATGTTTCCGCCTGGCATTTGATTCATTTTTTCATCCTATCTTTTCTTCAATAACAAATTAAAATTGTTTTTCCTTGCTGGTTTGGTTCAGTGGTGAGCTGTTTCAGGTGGATAACATAGCATTGTTGTCCTTGGCAAAATTACGTTAGATATTGTTTTGAATGTGCACATCAAATCTTTGTAATCTTTGTAATAATGTCAAATTAAAAGATTTGCTTTAAAATACATTTGAAATGTTAATGTTTTGTCATGCTTTAAAAAAAGTACACTTGTTTTGATGTGTTGACTAACATACTAAAGCACATGTAAAGTAATTTTAACTGTAGTGTGTTATTTGTTGAAGAGTGTTATTACTACATTTAAAGTTAATATATGTTAAATGTATAATGTGTAAATGTGTAATTACAAATATATTTAAATAAATGACATTTCAA
This sequence comes from Carassius gibelio, assembly GCF_023724105.1. Classification (NCBI taxonomy): domain Eukaryota; kingdom Metazoa; phylum Chordata; class Actinopteri; order Cypriniformes; family Cyprinidae; genus Carassius; species Carassius gibelio. Next base: position 5,446,851 of record NC_068375.1, on the reverse strand, counting down.
TAGAAATGGCATTAAAGTATATTTTAGTTTCCAGAAATGATTGTGGTAACATTTTATTTAGGGTCTCTGAACTAGTTGCTTATTGGCATGCATGTAACTAATATCAGCCATTTATTAGCACAAATTATTGCCTTATGCTACAGCAGCAAATAAAGAATTTATTGAGGGAAAAGTCGTAGTTAATTGTGAATAAGTGTTCCCTATTCTAAGTGTTTACCTCGCTTGGGACACACTTTATTTTAAAGTTAAATTCTTGCTATTAACAAACTATTAACTATGACTTTTGCCTCAATAAACTTTTAATTTGCTACTTATTGATAGTTAGTAAGGTAGTTTTTAAGTTTAGGTATTGGGTGGGATTAGGGATGTAGAATATGGTCATGCAGAATATGTGCTTTATGTGTAGTAATTAACAGCCAATATAATAAACAGGCAATATTTTAATAATTGGCATTCTAATAAGCAACTAATTAATAGAATTGGTCCCATACTAAAGTGTTAATAAGTTCACCTTTGTCTCATTGGACAAACAAAGCAACATAATGACTGTGAAACACTCACTTACTTGCACATGCAAAAGTTAACCATACGGGACCTAACTCTGGTAGAAATGTGAGAAATCATCTTTCTCTGTGTGAGACATAATGTCTTGTGAGAAAAATGGAGTCTGGATTGTCACGCTTTTAGTCCATTTTGAAGTTTCTCTCAGGTGCTGTAATGCAAATGAGTTTCTCAACAGACAAATTAGCTGCTCTTGATGTAGCGTGCATCGTCTCTCAGCTTGGCATCACGTTTGTCCAGCACAGGCCAGAGGTGTAGCTCTATAAATGGCCAATATCGATTAATAAAACATGGCCGGTTGCAGCTGATCTGCATGGGGCACCTTTGATTCACATCTCTGTGGTGATGCAGTAAGAATCGGCCCTGGCATGCCAAATAAAGTTTCACGTGTGTCAATTATTCATTCTCGTATCTGCCCGCAGCGGCCCCACAGATAACCAATCACTGAATGTGAAAAGTGGCTGGAATGAAGGTTACTCAGAAGTAGAGACACTGCGAATTGTGTGGCTGGAAAGAAGTAGGTTTCTGTGATTCATCAAATTTGCAACGCTCAACAATAAAATTAAATAAGATAATAATATAGAATATAATTAAGTTTTTTTTTGTCTATTAAAAATATATTTTATAAAATGTACATTATATAATTAATGTTACATGATAAGACTGTTTTTAAAGAGTGTATCAATTTCTTAGTGCACTGGAATATGCCATCTGTTTTGAGCAAAGATTTCACTAAATTAAACCAAAGGCAACAACAATAATAATAATAATAATAATAATAATAATAATAATAATAATAATAATAATAATAATAATAATAATAATAAACAAACAAACAAAAACAAGAAAACTATTTTCAGATAAAATTTAGAAATTAAAATTAAAATTAGTTCAAGAAATATTCTCTAAAAATCACAATGTACACTGTATGTTTCTCATGTCTTCACTTGTAAGAAACAAATCCATTATGACACTTTTAACTTTAATCCATTGCTTCTGGCCAAAATACCATTAGAAGTCTATAATCTATAACATTTTTGGGTGCACTATTCCTTTAACTAACTAGTCCATATTGGAGGAAAAAAACAGCACTAAATATTGTTGCAAGGCTCATTGTTGACAAATTTTCATAGGTTTTAGTATTTTTTTTTTTTTTTTTTTTTGCCTCAAGTTGCATTTGATTTTTAACATTTTATCTTCTTATTAAAAAAGAAAGAAAGAGAGAAAGAAAGAAAGAAAGAAAGAAAGAAAGAAAGAAAGAAAATGAACAAAGTTGTCCTAGCAAGTTCAGTCCAGGCAATGGATCATATTTTTCCATGCACAAATGTCTCCCTTTTTTCCTTTTTTCCTGTTTGCAGGTGCACCTCACAGTTGCACGTACCAGAGCAGGGCTTTTATTAGAACTGCACAGTTAGCTAACATAGCTGACTACATTAATCCAGAGTTTGTGATTTGATTTCAAAAACTTACTGTATCCTGGCACAGAAGTGAAGACAGACAGAGGGATTCATGTTGACAAAGTGTCAGGTTCATATTATCATGTGTTACCCAGCTGGGCTGTTCTCTCGGACACACGCTCCGCTCATGAGACTGGACTTGGTCCAGAAATGAGCAATGATGATTTAAGGAGAAGCTCACGCTCCAGCACAGTAAATTGGTTCGTGGGTTGGAAGTGCACACAAACTGCTGTTTTTCAGTCATGCAGAAAACAGCAGTCGTGTCAGAAGTAGTCACGGTGTTGCCATCCTGGTGTGAGGTTCATTTACATAGTTTAAAGTACAAGGTCCAAGAAGAGTGTTTGGCTCATGCATTATTCCTTTATCAAACCCCCTTTCCAATGATTATAGGCATTGTGCTGAACACACATGATAAGAAATGGTTGAAATATGCATTCATTTATATGTTAATTGGTTAGCTCTCATGGACTTTTGTGTTAACAGTCAATTTCCATTAACAAAAACTAGTCTTTTGCATGAACGTTACGTACATGTGGTGCATTTTGGTATAAATTCAAGGTCTCCAAACAGGTATGAATGGACTTTTGTGGCCTCTTTATGTTTATTCATTCAGTGATCCTAAGGAATTTTTTTTTTTTTTTTTTTTTTTCGAGTTGACCATTAGTTGACTTATTGTATGTTTATTATTTTAATGTAATAAACCGTTAGTGCTGTGTAGGTTAATTGCAAATTTTAGTCTGTTACTGATTTCAAATTGCATAAATCTAGTTAGTAACGTAATCGATTACATTACCCATTTAGGTAAAATAATCAGACTACTTTTTGATTGTGCTTAGATTACTAGACCTAACTCCTTTATCACATTGATTTAGGTAGGATGAATTTGATCCACATTGATATAAAAATACAATATATACAAAATATATTTCATTCATTGTGCATTAAACATTACATTACACCAAGGTTTCCCAAACTGGGGTTCAAGAGTTTAATGAAAAGCTAATAAATAATCAAATCATAAAAATGTAAAATTAAAACAAATCACTTTAAAATAACAATAATAATAAAAAAGTATTTAAATTGTTTACTTGTAAGACATTTGACCTATAACTGCAACTCAAAAACCTGAAGACTTTCTAGATTTTAGAAAGGTAAATTTAAAAGATGAAAAGAAGGGGGATAATCAATAAATTATGAATAACTTAAAGCTATTGTTTGAATAATATGTAATCATATAATCAAAAATTAAATAAAAAAATAACTAGTCTTAATCTAATTACAAGTACTTCATTATTGGAGTTTGATTACATAATAGATTTTACATTTAATCGATTACTAGCAGTGTGTTCCAGCATATTTACCGCTTTGTGCTTCCAGTTTCAGAAGTACTAAATACACTAGAATAGAATTTGATGCACAGAATTTGGTCTGATATACAAATCATATTGACAGTTAACATGAAAACATTGTGACAACCATTGTTATAGCACTGGATGATCCATTCAAGATCTCATGTGATATGTCCATTCATGTAAAAAAAAAAAAAAAAAAAAAAATAGAGTTTAAATAATCTGTCAATATTTCTGTATTGGTCTCTTTATGTTTGCATATTCTCATGTGCAAACCTGCCTGCATAATTTCCATTGCAGAATGTAGTCAGCTCAGCAGCTGACTCACCCGTTCTCATTTTAGCAATGCTAATGTGCAATCAAACAATTAACAAAAGGTCACGGCTTGCCAGTGAAAAGAACGTCCTCCCTTACAAAAAAAAGATGCTTCCCTGCAAGGAAGCAAATGTTTCTGCGGATTAATGAACTAGCCACAAACCTTTACTGAAGAGAAGTCACATGCTCTTGTGTGCTTAGAAGAAATGGACATCAACCTTTCTTGGCTTTCGCTGGGCTGAGTATTCATCACAAACTTTAGCATGATTGATGAATGGTTTGGCTGTAGAACTCAGTCCGGTGAGAATTTCGGCATATGACTACATGAATAGCATTAGCCTTTATTAGTTATATATTAGTTTTAAGTATAATATATAAAACATATTAGATGCATATTGAACTATTGCACTTTACAATTACAAAGTGATTAACAATGCTGAATAGTATTTTTCATTATTTGTATTGTGCAACCACAAAAATCACAAAACTACATAGGCCTAGAAACAGAAAAGAGAAACATTGGTAATAAGAATGGTTATTCATTTAGAAACAGCAAAAGTCTTGCACATGAAGGTTATTATATCCTTATTATAGATGATAATTGTATTGTAAATGCTGTATAACTTTTGAATGGATTACTACATCATGTCACATTCCTACATGAAACAGCAACTAAATCCCTCAGTCACTGCATTTATCAAGGCTTTAAGCATGTTTTGTACATTAGAGCTGAGGTTGCCACAGATGTAATTAAAGCAGTGGCTCTCAATTCCAGTCCTCGGACACCCCAGCTCTGCACGTTTTTTATGTCTCTCTTTGTTAACACACCTGATTCAGATAATCAGCTCATTAGAAGTGAGATCTGTGCATGAACTGAATTCCCATTGACATGGTCCCTACACAATGTTCATTGCTCCCTACTCCCTGAGAAGGGGAAATCTGTTGAAGTTTACCTCACTTCGGGAACATTAATTCATAGATTTGCGCTGTGTAAAGCCTCAGAATTTAGTTTAAAGTAATGAATTTGCAAATAATATTTTTCTTTTAATAAATGACTGTAATTAAGAAAGTCACACATTTTACTTTTTTCTAGATGAAGTCAAAGGGTAAAACTCAATTTGAGTTTTAGGAATCCTTTTCTTACTGACAAGTGTATTAACTGGATGGTAACCATTTTTATTAAATTCACTCATGCTCATATTCTCTGTTAATCTAATGTATTTTTATTATTATTATTATTAATTACACTGAAATTGTGTGTATATAGCTGTCAGAAGTAATTTGAGAGGTTAAAATTACCAGCGTTGCTCTTGGACTAAAGAACACAAGACACCGAAGAGCAGACCTGCTAAAGTTTTCACTCCTGAAGCTAGTGTTGGGCATTTTTGAAGTCCTGCTTCTTGAAGCTTTGTAACCTTTGAGAATCATTTGTTTTGAAACAACGGTTCGGAGCGTGTATGAAACTGCCAAACGGTGCATTACAAACAGTATATATCACTCTCCGAAGAGCACTTCGGAGTGAAAACAATCATACTCCCCATTTTGGAAAGGTCGTTCCAAACCGAAGTGCTCAAAACCGGACGCTTCGAAGGGTACAACTGATGGACATTCCAGGTTCCCATGAGCGTTTGCTCAGATTATTTGTATGATGACGGCCCCTCCTTGTGGGGACGTGATGATGACGCAGAAGGGCACTTCAAAAAACAGTTGTTTGGTCCCCTACACCCTTCAACCCTTCAAAGCTCTCACACTGGAGGGTAAACCCTTTGAAGGGATTAGGGCATAGGGATGAGACCTTCCAAATGGAATGCAGAAAAAGTCACTTAATTTCAGTAAAGAAGGCTTTATTAAAACATAACTGATGTGAAATGGTTCAAAATTTGAATGAAGCCATGAATCATGTTCGAGTTCACTGATATTGATGAAACATTGAAACAGCGTCTATGGTTTTTGATTTTGTAGTCATTTTTAACCAAACGTTTGTGTAACTAAAATTATGAGTAGTAGGTAATAGTCTCTTACTGGCCTATTTAAGCTCTCCATAAAACAAACAAAACAATGAATAACAATTTGAAGCAGTGAATCATTCTGCGAAGCAACTGGTTCAATTTGATTCAAAGCTTCAAAAAGGTTGGCTTCTCCCAGCACTACTTAAATAATAAGAACAAAAATAATAAAAGAATCGAATCCGAACAGGGTAACAAACATGCAAACATTTACGTAAAATAAAACAATGCCCAACAAACAAATATTGAAATATAGGGGTATAAATACGCAGGGTAACTAGACTAACAAGGGGGTGGAGCTACTGAATTTCCAACAAATGAGAAAGTAAACCAGATAGCACAAGGAACAGGGGGAAATCTAAGGCCATGTTCATAATAAGGCCATGTCCACACATACATTGTATTTTTATAAATTTTTATAAATCTCTGTCCACATAAAAACGCAAAGGATATGCTGCACTGTCAAGAGCAAGCCAAACCAGCAGTTGGCGATATAAGATATAATCTCAACAGTTAAAAAAGTTTCCAGTAGGTGGAGATAACAATGCTGGATCTGACATCACACACCAAAAACGCCGGTTACACTGTCTACATGATGATACTGCAACCACAGTTTTGTCAAATCTTCACCCTGGCAGGCATTTTCAAAAATATAGAGTTAGATGAGTCCATACACACCTAATCACTCCGCCCAAGTAGCCACTCCGCCCAAGTAACGTTAGCTGTGCTCCTACGCCTAGTGAGGATATAGTTCCCAGTATTTATATGATTAAAAATGGTCTCTGTCTCATATAGCCTTGTTATTTGTAAACGCTGTGACTATACAGATCACAACATGTAAATAGGAAAATGTTTGCATTATTTTGTCCCTTATTGGGATTACTATGCTACCATTATCCATTTACATCCAGTCTTTGTGCTAAGCTAGCTAGCGGTGGGTGCGTCAAATATCACTTACAGAACGCACAGAAATGAAAAAGATATGTATGGACTTATCTAACTCTGGGGGATACTGTGAATAAGCTAAAGTCCCAAAAAGTCAGAGTGTTCCTTTAAGTGATCTGGAGCTGCATTTGCATGTTGATCAACAGCCAAACTGCATAGAAAAAGCTTCATTTTTAAAAGTAACCGTGTTCATTTAGACAGGGCCTACAGATGTAAATCAGGGCTAATCATTTAGTTTCATTTGAGGGCCATAAAATGGCTGCCCACTGTTCCGGGTGTGTGCTCACAGTGTGTGTGTGTGTGTTCACTGCTCTGTGTGTGTGCATTTTGGATGGGTTAAATGCAGAGCACAAATTCTGAGTATGGGTCACCATACTTGGCTGAATGTCACTTTCACTTCAGAGGAAACAATAGCAACCAACTGAGTTGGTAGGCATTGAAGTCCATTATATGAAGAAAACATCATTAAATGTTTTCCTTAAAAAAAATAATTTAAGAAAAAACGCCATAGATATCCTGGATGGCATTGGGAGGAGTAAATGATTAATTTTCATTTTTTGTGTGAACTAATTCTTTAACACTGTATTACAGAAATATACTCGGCGAAAAAAAGAAACGTGCATATTACAATGATTGTGTGTGTGTGTGTTTGTGTGTGTGTGTGTGTGAGAGAGAGAGAGAGAGAGAGAGATCACACACAAACGCTCTCTCACGCTCATTGACGAGTGATTTAGCGTGAGTGCGTTTGTATGTGTACAAGTGAATGTGTGTGTGTGTGTGTGTTACGCTCATGTTCGTTATTTCCAATGTAGGCGCGCGGTATGCATGTCATAATGGAAGCATCCAGGCGCGTCCGCAACGCGCAAAGAGTTAAAAACATCTCAACTTTTCAGAATGCCACAAGCGCACCGCGGGTCATGTGACAGGAACTAACCAATCAGCTTCATCCTTTCCCGCAAGTGCCGGTGTCCTGATATTTTATCCTACCCCGTCAGATTTTCCTACCCGGGTTTACTGCGCACGCGCACATCAATATCGCGTCCTTAGTCTCATGCTAAACAACGATATTTAATGTATCTGCATTACTGTAAGGGTAGGTTTAGGGTTGGGGTAGGTGTAGACTTTAATAAAAACGCAATCTAATTGGTAGGAACTAATATTTATTGTTGGTTTCCTGTAACTGTATCCCTTCTAGCTACAACCGCGAATATAACACATAATTACTGTATTTGTAGTACTGTAAGGGTATGATTAGGGTTGTGGTAGGTGTAGACATTAATAAATCATAACTTTACAGTAGCATTTTTCGTTGTACCCACTGTTTTAGTGGGAGGTAGGAAAATCTGACAGCGTAGGACAAATCGACAGAACACCGGAGCGCTTTGGAAAAAAAGTAAAGTGAGTGACGTCAGTGAATGTGTTGTCAAGCAAAGAGAGCGAGCGGTAGCAGTGTCTGATCCCGGACGGTCTTGGGCACGAAACATTTTTTATAATATTTTTTGTCAAAAACAACGTGATGAATGCTCAAATCCGAGTCCGAGTCCGAGTCCAAGTAAGAGTCATCAGTCCACGAGTCCAAGTCGAGTCACGAGTCCAGAGAATGGAGTCTCGAGTCGGACTCGAGTCCAAAGAATAGTGACTCGAGTCGGACTCGAGTCCGAGTCCAGGACTCGAGTACTCCATCACTGGGGGGAGCCCAGTATTATTTACACCAATAATTTTACTGATATCTCTATTAAATTATTTTCCCCTCGAATTTAAGCAATAATTATAGCCTTTCAACATTACAATATAATTGAAAGCAATTATTAAAAAAAAAAAAAGTATTCAGAAAATTTTACATTTTTAATTTAAGTGAACAGTCTTCACAAACTACAAAATGTATATGTATAAACTATAAAATTAATATACGTTTATCTTTATTCAAACTACAAAAGTTAATTAGTGACTAGAGCAGTGGAGTTATTTCCTTTTCTTTTTATCTTTTATTTACATCAGTGACAGACTTCATCAGGTTTTACTTTAAAAGCAGTGCTATCTCTTTAAATCCTGATATCTCATAATCCTCTCATGTGAGCACTTGTCGGTGAGTGTCTTCCTTTTCTTTTTCGTTTGTGAAACAATGGCCCAGGCCAGTGTAGCCACTTTGTGGACAAACTAATTAGAGCAAAATAATCTATTTGAGGTGTGTGTGCTACTCTTCTCCCGGGTTGGATGAAGATGATTGATTAGACCCACGGGCCACCAATTGAATAGCCATGATAAAAATAAATAAATAAATAAATAAATAAATAAATAAATAAATAAATAAATAACTCATATTACACAGCGGTGAAGTTTCGCTTGGTTACGTCAAACCCTAACTTGATGTCATGACAACGAATGTCACACAGGAAAAATGTTTATATCTCGCCTTCGCCTTAATTTTTTATCATCTCCAAAAAAATATATTCAATTTATAATTAATGCTCTTGAAATACAAAATGGAGGAGGGTCCGGACTTTGAGAAGGGCTGCCTTAATCCCTTTAAAGTGTTAAACCCTCCAGAGTAAGAGCTTCAAAGTGATGAAGGGTGTAGGAATAAAAAAAAAAACAACAATTTTTTTTGGAACGCACTTCTGCATCACCTTAACAAGAAGTTCAAAGAGGCGCCTTTGCCATACATTTTGTAAGACGTTTGACCCCCAAACATATTTAATGTTAAATATAATGTATATCTGTGTATGTAATGCAATGTAATATGTATTTGCAATGTATATTGTTTCTATGTATTTGAAACATTTGAATGGACTGATAAATGTAGCTGTAAAGTTTTATTTATTTATTTACCATACCATTGTACCAAATCTAACTTCAATAAACATTAAAGGAGTATAGAAAAATACTATACATACATTTATCGGTGAAGTCAAACTCTGAGCCTCCTTTTGTTTCCATTCTGTGATGCCAAACAACTTCCCTGTGCAAAGCATCATGAGGGCCCAAAGTGTCCATAAACCATAAATCCTTAATTCCGAAAGGGCCCTTTGAAGTGGCCAGTATTAAATAAATCAGTTTGGAACGTCCCCTCAATAGGGAGACCAGGATTGTTTTCACTCCGGAGTGCTCTTTGAAGGGTGATATATCCGTTTGGAACACACCCAGGAACTAAATACAGGAATGCAACACTGAAACAATGGGAACAGAAACAGCTTAAAATTCCTTAAAAGATTGGGATGGGGTACAAGACAGACTGTAACAAAAGGTAAAGATTGCAAATGGGAATGGAAGAGTTATTTAAGTTAAAAGTAATTGCCGACACATAAATATCAATGACATTTACAGTCAAATGTGTATAATTTTCTCCAGAATTACACATATATGAGATATCCCTTCAATCAAAACAAAAAATAAAAGGATAAAATTACTGCAGATTTTTTTGTAGACAGGTTTTTATAACAGATGCAGTTAAAGATGTAGACTGGCTCATCACTGTTGTAGAGGAAATATGCATTTAAATCATAGGTATGCATAAATAATGCTGTCATGGGGATAGAAATATACTGTGTTTTTTATATAAATATAAATAAATAAATAAATAAATAAATAAATAAATATTCATGCTAAATAATACATTCTGGCATAATAATAATAGTAATAATAATAATCATGATGATGATGATGATGATAATTTATTAATTGTTTTAGTAGTTAATTCAGCCTTGACATTTAGCAGATTGTAGTTTCAGGTGTGATGTCTATTATTATTATTATTATTATTATTATTATTATTATTATTATTATTATTATTATTATTATTATGTCATTTTTAAAGATCTTATTACTTTTAAGTATATCTCCCATGGACCGTGGACATAATTGCATATGAATTTGGTCTGGTTTTTTTTTTCATCTAATTGCACACAAAGGCTCCCTAAATGCAAACAAATGCATGGCAATAGCTCCACAACAACACAGTAAATTTAGGTGCAATTTGTTCCTCCAGCACCTTCAAAGCACATAAGGTCCATCACATGCACTGACGGCCTCCAGTGATTTAATCTCCCTCGTCGAGATGCTTTGATATGTGATTATGAAAGAGCATTGGATTAGTAAAATCTTTTTATTGAACAGCAGAGCTGCAGGGAGCACAGAGGCTCAGTGGAGAGGAGCTCCACATTAGCAGCTGTAATGGGCTTCATGCTGCAGACTCAGCTGATATAAATGGGGGTACTGGTCATTACGGCCCACCGTCAGACAGGCACCTGTTGAAGGGCCTCAGAGCAGGATTAACCAGTGCGTGTCAGGTGTGACTCGGTCTGTCCAACCGACTGCTGGCTTTCTGTAAAGGAACAGGTTTAAATGAACTTTTTTCTTTCTTCTTTCTTCAGTTGAAAGCAAAATGAGAAACTCCAAACTCGAGAAAGGATAAAAAGCACCACAAAAGTAATTCCAAGTCATTTTAGAGTTTTTGAACCATTTAATTCCCTGCATTTGTGACTTGTTTATACCCACAATGCAGTCTGATTTGGAGTCTACAAGTCAGCTTTATTTATATAGCGCTTTAAACAAAAATACATTGTGTCAAAGCAACTGAACAACATTAATTAGGAAAACAGTGTGTCAGTAATGCAAAATGACAGTTTTCATTTGCAGCTTTAACTTAGTCATGTAAGGATGCCTTAACTATAGAAGTAAATAGAAGTCCTACTTTTTACTGGAGTAAATATGTGTAAGGGAGGAATGTAACCACCAGTGTTGCTTGCTTTCATTAAGATGAAGGTTTAAATGAGGTGAAAATGTGGATAGTACTGTATTTCTGAGGCTTATATTAAAGAGAAGCAGAACCAGCATGCTGTGATTTAGAAACATATTTTAGAGCAAAATTATTCATCCTGCCTCTGGGCTATAGTTTTTTTTTTTTTTTTTTCTTGTGAAAGAGGCTTGTGGTTCACCTCAATATTTAACATAACTCTAAAAGGATAAGTCATTTAAATAATTTAAATTACAAATTATTTTTCATGCATTTTTCTGCAACAAAAAACATTGATTTTAAACATGAAGGACAATTAGTACCTTTCACTGAGTGCAACTACCCCTGAGTCTGCAACAGTGGCACTGATTTACAATACCAACCATCTGCAATCATCATTACTGTCAAGACCATATTCCTGTTTGGATGAGTATCAATGAGATGACGCTTCCTCCTTAACAGGTGGAACCAGAAGATGGCATCATTTACAACAGATTCTGGCACTGGAGCAAAGAAAATAAACATAGATGAAGAAATAAATAAAATCATAAATCAGGAGAGGCTGAAAAGGGAAAGATCTAGGAAAGTAGTTTATCACAGCAATGTGTTGATTAAATTAAATAAATTCAATTAGCATACCATTGCATGGATGAGATGTCTTGAAGAATATGTGAGTGTGATATTAAATTACATAAGCAGTACATTCAATTCAATTCAATTCAAGTTTATTTGTATAGCGCTTTTTACAAAACAAATCGTTACAAAGCAACTTTACAGAAAATTATGTTTCTACAATATTTAGTAGTAGCTAGTAGTTTGTGCACATTTGACAGGATTTTAGAAAAAATAAAAATAATAATAATAATACAAGACGTAGTCAGCTAGACGAAGAACTATCAATATTATTAATTAAGTTATTATATGATTCAGTCACACATTTAGCAATAATTGTTAGTTCTGTTTTTTGATTCAGGGTTAGCATCATCTGGGGTCCTCTGAGGTTCAGCATCATCTCTTCTCAGGTGTTCTGGATCCAGACTGGAGCTTGGCGAAACATAGAAACAAAATACAGACATCATTAGCATAGCTGCACATCCAACAAAGTAAAATTAGTTTAACCCAAGCTAATGAATAAAAATGCACCTTTGATCAGATGCAACTACACTCACAATTAAAAAGATACATTATTCGAATGCTTGGCGAAAGAGATGTGTTTTTAATCTAGATTTAAACAGAGAGAGTGTGTCTGAACCCTGAACATTATCAGGAAGGCTATTCCAGAGTTTGGGAGCCAAATGTGAGAAAGCTCTACCTCCTTTAGTGGACTTTGCTATCCTAGGAACGACCAAAAGTGCAGCGTTTTGTGACCTTAGGGTGCGTGATGGGTTGTAACGTGGTAGAAGGCTAGTTAGGTACGCTGGAGCTAAACCATTTAGGGCCTTATAGGTAAGTAATGATAATTTGTAACTGATACGGAACTTAATAGGTAGCCAGTGCAGAGACTGTAAAATTGGGGTAATATGATCATATTTTCTTGACCTCGTAAGGACTCTAGCTGCTGCATTTTGGACTACCTGTAGCTTGTTTATTGACGAAGCAGGACAACCACCTAGAAGTGCATTACAATAGTCCAGGCTAGAGGTCATGAATGCATGAACTAGCTTTTCTGCATCAGAAACAGATAACATGTTTCGTAGCTTGGCAATGTTTCTAAGATGGAAGAATGCAGTTTTTGTAACATTGGAAATATGATTTTCAAAAGACAAATTGCTGTCTAATATAACACCCAGATTTCTGACTGTAGAGGAAGTAACAGTACATCCGTCTAGTTGCAGATTGTAATCTACAAGATTCTGTTTAGTGTTTTTTGGTCCAATAATTAGTATCTCTGTCTTATCCGAATTTAATTGGAGAAAATTATTTGTCATCCAATCTTTTACATTTTTAAAACACTCTGTTAGCTTAGATAATTGGGAAGTTTCATCTGGTCTCGTTGAGATATATAGCTGAGTATCATCAGCATAACAGTGGAAGCTAATTCCGTATTTTCTAATAATATTACCAAGGGGCAACATGTATATTGAAAATAGAAGGTGACCTAGGACGGATCCTTGTGGCACTCCATATTTTACTGATGATAAATGAGATGACTCCCCATTTAAGTAAACAAAATGGTAGCGATCGGACAGGTAGAATCTAAACCATCTTAGAGCCTGCCCTTGAATACCTGTATAGTTTTGTAATCAATCTATGAGTATGTCATGATCTATGGTGTCGAACGCGGCACTAAGATCAAGTAAGACTAGAAATGAGATGCAGCCTTGGTCTGACGCAAGGAGCAGGTCATTTGTAATTTTAACAAGTGCAGTTTCTGTGCTATGGTGGGGCCTAAAACCTGACTGAAATTCTTCATACAGATCATTTTTATGCAGGAAGGTGCTCAATTGAGCAGACACAATTTTTTCTAAAATTTTAGACATAAATGGATGATTTGAAATAGGCCTATAATTTGCCAGTACACTAGGATCTAGTTTTGGTTTCTTAATAAGAGGCTTGATAACCGCCAGCTTGAATGGTTTTGGGACGTGTCCTAAAGATGACGACGAGTTTATGATATTGAGAAGCGGTTCTTCGGCTACAGGTAACAGCTCTTTCAGTAATTTAGTGGGTACAGGATCTAATAAACATGTTGTTGGTTTAGATACAGTGATACGTTTATTTAGCTCTTCCTGTCCTATGGTTGTAAAGCACTGCAGTTTATCTTTGGGTGCGATGGATGAAACTGAAGTGTTAGATGCTGTAGAATCTACATTCGCTATTGTATTTCTAATGTTATCTATTTTATCAGTGAAGAAATTCATAAAGTCATTACTATTTAACGTTGGTGGAATATTTGAATCAGGTGGCGTCTGGTAATTTGTTAACTTAGCCACTGTGCTAAATAAAAACCTTGGATTGTTTTGGTTATTTTCAATGAGTTTGTGTATATGCTCTGCCCTAGCAGTTTTTAGAGCCTGTCTATAGCTGGACATACTGTTTTTCCATGCAACTCTAAAAACTTCTAAGTTAGTTTTTCTCAATTTGCGTTCAAGACTACGAGTTACTTTCTTGAGAGAATGAGTATTACTGTTATACCATGGTACAGTAAGTTTTTCTCTAACTTTTTTCAATTTGATTGGGGCAACAGCTTCTAATGTATTTGAGAAAATAGTGCCCATGTTGTCAGTAATTTCGTCTAATTCATGTGTATTTTTGGGTACAAATAGCAGTTGAGATAGATCAGGCAGGTTATTTGCGAATCTTTCTTTGGTGGCTGGAACAATAGTTCTGCCCAGACGGTATCGCTGCGACATATAGTTAATATCAGTTATACGCAGCATGCACGATACAAGGAAATGGTCTGTAATATCATCACTTTGAGGTACAATATCTATAGCAGTAAGATCGATTCCATGCGATATAATTAAATCTAGTGTATGATTAAAACGATGAGTGGGCCCGGTGACATTTTGCTTGACTCCAAAGGATTTTATTAGGTCAGTAAACGCAAGTCCTAATGTATCATTTGCATTATCAACTTGAATATTAAAATCTCCCATGATTAGCGCCTTATCAACTGTAACTAGAAGGTCTGAGAGGAAATCTGCAAATTCTTTTAGGAATTCTGTATACGGCCCTGGTGGTCTATACACAGTAGCCAGAGCAAGAGATACATTCGATTTCTTTTGCATGTCTGACAGAGTAACATTTGGCAGAAGTATTTCAAAAGAGTTAAACCTGTATCCTGTTTTCTGGGTAACATTGAGAATATCACTATATATTGTTGCAACACCCCCACCACGACCAGTCTGACGGGGCTCATGCTTATAACAGTAGTTTGGTGGAGTAAACTCATATTAGACCAAAATAATCATTTGGTTTTAGCCAGGTTTCAGTCAAGCAGAGTAAATCAAAACTATTATCTGTGATCATTTCATTTACAATAACTGCTTTTGGTGTGAGTGATCTAATATTTATGAGCCCAAACTTTCAAAATTGTTTTTGTTCATTTACTTTACATTTTTCTGGTTTAATTACGATAAGATTTTTTCTAGATCCTACATTATTTTTATATTTATATTTTGACCTCACTATTCGGGGAACAGACACAGTCTTAATAGGTTTTACAGCGCAAGTACTTTTAGCATTTAAGCGGGTGGAACAAAATTCATCATAATGGTTATTTGAGAATTGTCTTACTAGTCACATGGAGCGAAGTGTCCTGAAGATGTTGTCAGAGAGAAGCTCCGCTCCAATTCTGCTGAGGTGTAATTCATCAGCGCGAAACAGACTAGGACGCTCCTAGAAAAGATTCCAGTTATTAACAAATAGCAGTTTCTGTTCTTTACACCATGACAACAACGATTCATTTAAAGCAAAAAGTCTACTGAACCTTTCGTGTCCTCGTCGATACGTGGGCAGTGGTCCTGACACGACGATCGTCGCCGCGGGCGTCGTGCTGCGAACCGTCTCGATCAGGCTCCTGAAGTCCCTCTTCAGCATCTCCGTCTGCCGCAGCGTGGTGTCGTTAACCCCGGCGTGAAGCACGACCGCTCTGGGGCTCTCGTCGTCCTTCAGGATCGCGAGTATCTGCGCAGAAACATCGAGAACACGAGCACCAGGCAAACAATGAGTGTGCACTTTACCTTCGGCTAACGTAGCACTTATGTGTCGGACGATGGAGTCTCCGATGATCACAGCGTCGCGTCCTGTCTCGCGGAGGGGAGCGAAGCGGTTCTGGATGGAGATCTCGAAGGCAGGAGGGGGAGAAGTCATCGCCCGGGACCCGGCTCGCATCCTCCGCTGTGGATGCACCCAGGGTCCGTGGTGTCCCGGCGTCGCAGTGAAGGACATCTGGGAAGATCGCGTCCTGGGTGCACCGGGCCTGTGCAGAGAAACACACGGAGTAGACGTGGTGGGACTGTTAACAGCACGCTGTATACTTACCCCAGCCTTGTGAGCGTCAGCACGGGATGATTCCAGCGTGGCTCTCCACTCTCTCAGCTGGGCCTGCCTCTGTTCCAGGTCACGAATCTGCTTCCCCACGGCCTCGAGCTCGAGCTGCACAGAGTGGAGACAGTCATCCGCCATTAAAGCAAGTAACAGTGAGTACAGCAGTGGTAATGTGTGTGAATAGAGTATTAGCAATGTAAGCGCAGTTAGCAGCAACCACGCTTGCTGATGCTAACTGGCTAAAAGCTAATAGCAGACCCGGGAGATCAAAATAAAACTAGTGATAGCGAGGCGCTCTGATTGTTTTTGTTGTAGAATACAATAGAGGATATATTCACGCGTTATATAAACGGAAACAATGATGTATAAAATTGATTTTTAAGTTAAAAATAGTCAATGAAAAGAATATAGTGACGGAGCTCAAACGCAATACAGCCGTCAACAACAAACAGGAAGTGACGACTGTTGGGTCTACAGGCTAAAACAGGACATTAGATAAATGCTTGATACATTCATTTACTCAGTCATCTGTTGTAAATTCTGAAAGCATATTGGCTTCGATGCGCTCTGATTTTCATGAGCAATTCATCATTTCTGTTCCCATACAATAAACCCGTAATGTAATGTCCACTATGACACAAACCTGCTCTTGTCAGGGTTATGAACCTGTCTGTGTGTGGTTTTGCTCACTGTGACCCAGTCTCTCTCTCATGTTGATTGTTAATTTGATTCCAGTTGTGTCTAGTTCTTCCCCAATTATCCTGTGTTTAAAAGCCCCAGTCCTCCCAGTTTAGTGTTCGTTGGTTCTGAGCGTTCTTCCGACTGAGATCAGCCACAGCCATCTGTCTAAGCACTCGAGCTGTGAAATATAAGCTTCTGTACTATTTAAGCAGGTTTGTTCAAATGTAAAAGCAATCGAGGTCTGGCTCAGATCTAATCCATCCTTACACTGTGCACCAGCCTCTCTTCAGAGCGCCGCGAGGATCATTTAATTAACTGTCTGCCCTTCTGGCGGGATGTTTTGTTTAATGAAGCAATTTTTCTCAGCGTGTTTCAATGTTACAAACAATTCAAAGTGGACAACTGATGTCATACAGCACTCTGTTCACCGATTTATTTTGTTTCGTTTTACTCAAAGCAAAAGAGATTTCTTCAGGTAATAAACCGTGCTTTGCCATTACTCAGGTTTTAATTGGTTTTTGCTTAATTCCTCAAGACCAATTTATAAGTCATTATCTTCAAATTTACACAACATATGGGGGAGCATTCTAGGTTAATTACTATTTAATAGAGAATATCTGCAAAAATATAACAGCCCTTGTGTCAGAGGAGGCCTCTGAAATTAGCAATATGTGCTAGTGTTTGTTATAGATGAACTGCTTTCGAAGTGAAATGCTGCGATTAAAAAGACTGTTTGAGAAGTTGAGGATCTTTCGTGCTGGTATTTGATGTTCTCCAATGCTTTGTTGAAAAGGGCATCAGTCATATATCTGGGCTTAAAGTTTTCAAAGTTCTCTCCTGAAGAGCAAATCTTTACACCCACCCAGTTGGAATTGCTTTCAATTGCTCCCTCCAGAGAAACCTTGGGCTGTATCCATGGCCTTAAAAGGAACATCAAGCTAAAATGTCACAAACCATCTCAGTTCAAATACCTTTTTTTTTAATCCAGCCAATGGCTTTTATATCAAGCAGAACGAAACCCGAGACATTTATTATTATTATTAATTAATGAAAAACTGCACAGGATCAGCAGGTGAGTAAGTCCGTATTTCTATTCTTGCCACTACTATTAACTATACTCCAGTTCACATATTAGTAAGTAATAGCACTAAATTGAATGTGTTAGTTCATGGTTATTGTTACTTTTCAGTAAATACTATTTCTTGATTTTTTTTTCATACCTCCCAGTAAACCATGTAAATTGTAATAATTATTACGTGTAACACATAATTATTTCTAATGTGCAGATCAAGTGTTCAGAAATGTGGGGTTTAGGTAAGGGGCGGAGTCCAGAGGTTTTGCATAATAAATCTTTAATAAAAATTTAATAACTTTTGAGTCATTAGTTAGTTAGTTTTATTTCAGCATTTAGCCAGGTCTCGGATACAGCAATAACTGCTGAGTTATTATTCACAGCTATACTGTACAACTCATCGCACTTGAAGCGTAAGGAGCGCACATTGGAAAGTAGAAAACCAGGCATGATTGGTCTTGATTTATGTTGGTTTGTCTTAATGTAAATTAAGTTCTTGGGATGGTGACAACAGTCAGAAGCAAACAGACTTAACTCAGTCAGCTTGCTCTTAGCATCCACTGTAGTCCCACAGAGAGAAGGACGATTTCCAACAATTGTACATATTGTGTGAATGTAATTTTTCCCAGCTTTCTTACCCCTTGGGCGAGATCTAAGTCGTAGAATCCCAGTTTGCTGCAAGATGGTTTTGACTTCAGGGGCCAAAGGGAATGCATATTTTTTCAGGCTTATTATAAAGTTTAAATTGTTCTTAAAACTGAGTTGTGTCATTGTTAACTTGGGGAAAGACAATGGTAGTTACTTAAGAGGTTGCAGTGGAGAATTTTCATCCATCCAACTGTAGTTGAGTAGGCCGCAATGTTCCTAGAATCCATCAAATATCTCCTCAGAGTAATTCCATCCAGATGTTCTGATGCCCAATTTAAGAATAAAATCACACCATTAGGTGATCCATTTGTGCATTTCTAGACTATGTTAAGTTAGTACTGTTTAAAAAGCTAAAAAAAAGGTATGTTCTGAGCAGCTCAAAAGTCATGCGGCTGCCCTTAAAAGCGCCACCTAGTGACCAAAAAAGTTCCAACTCAAAAGTTACTACTGGTTCACCATAATTCTCCAATTAAGTATTAATACAATTAATTTTTAACATATTATCTATTGATTATGTAAGTGTTACCGGCTATGCTGGTGTGTAAGGAAGGCGCATGAGGAAGACTATATACAAATAATGCTTTTAATAATCGTAGGAGAAAAAGGCCACATCCAACATAAGACAATATACAAACCTAATCTTACTCAGGATACAACATCAAGATACAACAATAATCACAGACCAAGAGGAACTCAAAAGACAGGGTATTTAAACACGAAGGAGAAATGAGGTGAATGGAGACAGGTGGGGATTAATCAATTAATCAAGAAAAGGAAGATGACCAAATAAGGAAACTGAAAGTCACTGAATGTAACGGTAAGTGGTTAAAATGTTAATATGTCCTGCATCAAATTCTCACTATTAACTATGCCCTTTGCCTTAAAGCGGGTGGGGGGGGGGGAATGCTATTTCATTCATACTGAGTTTTTTACACTGTTAAAGAGTTGGATTCCCATGCTAAACATGGACAAAGTTTCAAAAATAAAGTTGTACGTTTGAAGGAGTATTTCTGTTCCAAAAATACTACTTACGGTTTGTCACAAGTTTCGGAAAGTTTTTTTCGAGTATGGCTCTGTGTGACGTTAGATGGAGCGGAATTTCCTTATAAGGGTGTCGCTGTTGGACAGTGTTTTCTCTACTTCCTGTTGGCCTTCTGTAGCTAATCATAGCTCCATGTAGCTGTTTTTATTTTATATTTTTTCTCTATAATCTTTCTTACTATCACTGTCTGTTTGTTTGTTTTTTTTTAATTGTAAAATATAACTTAATTCACACCATATTTCTGATATTACCGATCAATCTTATCAGATTAACTTTGATCGTTCACTCTTCCGTGACTGCAGCACACCTGCAAAGCGTTAGCACTCGTTAGCTTGTCATTAGCGTTTTCTTTTCTCCTCTCCTCTCCTCTCTCACGCTGCAGTTTTCCACAAGTTCATCAAACAACCGCAGTAAGAATATTTCATCAAGCACGGTGAGTAATGGCTTCTCCTACAATTGTTATTTGCACCTCTTGCCACATGTACAGTTTATCTATCTCTGTCGCTGATGAGGGATTCACATGTGATAAATGCAGGGAAACAGTTAGGCTGACAGAGAAGATTTCAGAATTAGAGACACGCATCCAAACTTTAATTGAGGACAGTAAGAATGTTAGGGCTCTAGATATGGCTTTGGATGCGTCTAGCTCAGGGATTCCTGTACATTGTCCGGTTCCAGCAGAGCCCCTGCAGCAGGGCAACTGGGTGACGGTGAGGCAGCGTAGTCGTGGGTCAAAACACCGCTCTTCTGTTCCGATCAAAACATTAAACAGGTTCTCCCCACTCAGTGATGCACCCACTGAGAAACCTGATGAAAGTGCTCTAGTTATTGGCGATTCTATTGTACGGAACGTGAATATAGAGACACCAGCCACCATAGTCAAATGTTTACCGGGAGCCAGAGCGCCTGACATCTTGGCAAATTTAAAAGTGCTGGCTAATGCTAAACGTAAATACAGTAAGATTGTTATTCATGCCGGCGCTAATGATGTTCGACTTCGCCAGTCGGAGATCACTAAAAATAACTTTAAAGAGGTGTGTGAACTTGCAAGCACGATGTCAGACACTGTAATATGCTCTGGTCCCCTCCCTGCTTACCGTGGTGATGAGATGCATAGCAGATTGTCATCACTCAATGGCTGGATGTCTAAGTGGTGCCCACAGAATAACATAGGTTATATAGACAATTGGACGAGCTTTTGGGGCAGACCTGACCTGTTTAAAAGAGATGGTCTTCATCCCTCCTGGGGTGGTGCCACTCTTCTGTCTAGAAATATGGCAAATAGTCTTAGTGTTTATACTTGACTAACTGGGGCCCAGGTCAGGAAGCAGACAGACTGGCTAAACCGACCGTCTGCTAGCTGCCTCCCGTCACAGAGGTCAGTTAATTCTCAGCACATAGAGACTCTTTCACCTAGATATCACACTATAGAGACTGTGTCTGTTCCACGAACTAGAAAATACAAAAAACGTCCTAACCAAGTTAAGGTTAACAATTTAATTGAGGTTCAACAAATAAAAAACAAATGCAATATGGATAAACAAATGATAAATATTGGCTTATTGAATATCAGATCCATTTCTACGAAAACACTTTTTGTAAATAATATGATAACTGATCATAATATAGATGTGCTCTGCTTGACAGAAACCTGGCTAAAACCTGATGATTACATTATTTTAAATGAGTCCACCCCCCAAGATTACTGTTATAAACACGAGCCGCGTCTAAAAGGCAAAGGGGGAGGTGTTGCTTCAATTTATAATAACGTTTTCAGGATTTCTCAGAGGGCAGGCTTCAAGTATAACTCGTTTGAAGTAATGGTGCTTCATATAACATTATCCAGAGAAACCAATGTTAATGATAAATCCCCTGTTATGTTTGTACTGGCTACTGTATACAGGCCACCAGGGCACCATACAGACTTTATTAAAGAGTTTGGTGATTTTACATCCGAGTTAGTTCTGGCTGCAGATAAAGTCTTAATAGTTGGTGATTTTAATATCCATGTCGATAATGAAAAAGATGTATTGGGATCAGCATTTATAGACATTCTGAACTCTATTGGTGTTAGACAACACGTTTCAGGACCTACTCATTGTCGAAATCATACTCTAGATTTAATACTGTCACATGGAATTGATGTTGATAGTGTTGAAATTATTCAGCCAAGTGATGATATCTCAGATCATTATTTAGTTCTGTGTAAACTTCATATAGCCAAAATTGTAAATTCTACTTCTTGTTACAAGTATCGAAGAACCATCACTTCTACCACAAAAGACTGCTTTTTAAGTTATCTTCCTGATGTATCCGAATTCCTTAGCATATCCAAAACCTCAGAACAACTTGATGATGTAACAGAAACTATGGACTCTCTCTTTTCTAGCACTTTAAATACAGTTGCTCCTTTACGCTTAAGAAAGGTTAAGGAAAACAGTTTGACACCATGGTATAATGAGCATACTCGCACCCTAAAGAGAGCAGCCCGAAAAATGGAGCGCAGCTGGAGGAAAACAAAACTAGAGGTATTTCGTATTGCTTGGCGGGAAAGTAGCATATCCTACCGTAAAGCATTAAAAACTGCTAGATCTGATTACTTTTCTTCTCTTTTAGAAGAAAACAAACATAACCCCAGGTATTTATTCAATACAGTGGCTAAATTAACGAAAAATAAAGCCTCAACAAGTGTTGACATTTCCCAACACCACAGCAGTAATGACTTTATGAACTACTTTACTTCTAAAATCGATACTATTAGAGATAAAATTGCAACCATTCAGCCGTCAGCTACAGTTTCGCATCAGACAGTGCACTATAGACCCCCTGAGGAACAGTTCCACTCATTCTCTACTATAGGAGAGGAAGAATTGTATAAACTTGTTAAATCATCTAAACTTACAACATGTATGTTAGACCCTATACCATCTAAGCTCTTAAAAGAGGTGCTTCCAGAAGTCATAGGTCCTCTTCTGACTATTATTAATTCCTCATTGTTATTAGGACATGTCCCCAAAACCTTCAAACTGGCTGTTATTAAGCCTCTCATAAAAAAGCCACAACTTGACCCCAGAGAACTAGTTAATTATAGACCAATCTCGAATCTCCCTTTTCTGTCCAAGATACTAGAAAAGGTGGTATCCTCACAATTATATTCCTTCTTAGAGAAAAATGGTATATGTGAGGATTTCCAGTCAGGATTTAGACCGTATCATAGTACTGAAACTGCTCTCCTTAGAGTTACAAATGATCTGCTCTTATCATCTGATCGTGGGTGTATCTCTCTATTAGTTTTATTGGATCTTAGTGCTGCGTTTGACACAATTGACCACAACATTCTTTTGCATAGACTTGAACACTTTGTTGGCATCAGTGGAAGTGCATTAGCATGGTTTAAATCGTACTTATATGACCGCCATCAGTTCGTAGCAGTGAATGAAGATGTATCATATCGATCACAAGTGCAGTATGGAGTACCTCAAGGCTCAGTTCTAGGGCCGCTACTCTTCACGCTTTATATGTTACCCTTGGGAGATATCATCAGGAAACATGGTGTTAGCTTTCACTGTTATGCTGATGATATGCAGCTCTATATTTCCTCGCAGCCCGGTGAAACACACCAATTTGAAAAACTAATGGAATGCATAGTCGATATAAAAAATTGGATGACGAGTAATTTCTTACTGCTAAATTCAGAAAAAACAGAGGTGTTAATCATAGGGCCTAAAAACTCTACTTGTAATAACCTAGAACACTGTCTAAGACTTGATGGTTGCTCTGTCAATTCTTCGTCATCAGTTAGGAACCTAGGTGTGCTACTTGATCGCAATCTTTCCTTAGAAAGCCACATTTCTAGCATTTGTAAAACTGCATTTTTCCATCTCAAAAATATATCTAAATTACGGCCTATGCTCTCAATGTCAAATGCAGAAATGTTAATCCATGCATTTATGACTTCAAGGTTAGACTACTGTAATGCTTTATTGGGTGGTTGTTCTGCACGCTTGGTAAACAAACTACAGCTAGTCCAAAATGCAGCAGCAAGAGTTCTTACTAGAACCAGGAAGTATGACCATATTAGCCCGGTCCTGTCCACACTGCACTGGCTCCCTATCAAACATCATATAGATTTTAAAATATTGCTTATTACTTATAAAGCCCTGAATGGTTTAGCACCTCAGTATTTGAATGAGCTCCTTTTACATTATACTCCTCTACGTCCGCTACGTTCTCAAAACTCAGGCAATTTGATAATACCTAGAATATCAAAATCAACTGCGGGCGGCAGATCCTTTTCCTATTTGGCGCCTAAACTCTGGAATAACCTACCTAACATTGTTCGGGAGGCAGACACACTCTTGCAGTTTAAATCTAGATTAAAGACCCATCTCTTTAACCTGGCATACACATAACATACTAATATGCTTTTAATATCCAAATCCGTTAAAGGATTTTTAGGCTGCATTAATTAGGTAAACTGGAACCGGAACACTTCACATAACACTGTACTTTCTACATCATAAGAAGAATGGCATCTACGCTAATATTTGTCTGTTTCTCTCTTGTTCCGAGGTCACCGTGGCCACCAGATCCAGTCTGTGTCCAGATCAGAGGGTCACTGCAGTCACCCGGATCCAGTACGTATCCAGACCAGATGGTGGATCAGCACCTAGAAAGGACCTCTACTGCCCTGAAAGACAGCGGAGACCAGGACAACTAGAGCCCCAGATACAGATCCCCTGTAAAGACCTTGTCTCAGAGGAGCACCAGGACAAGACCACAGGAAACAGATGATTCTTCTGCACAATCTGACTTTGCTGCAGTCTGGAATTGAACTACTGGTTTCGTCTGGTCAGAGGAGAACTGGCCCCCCAACTGAGCCTGGTTTCTCTCAAGGTTTTTTTCTCCATTCTGTCACCGATGGAGTTTCGGTTCCTTGCCGCTGTCGCCTCTGGCTTGCTTAGTTGGGGTCACTTCATCTACAGCGATATCGTTGACTTGATTGCAAATTAAAACAGACACTATTTCAACTGAACAGAGATGACATCAATGAATTCAATGATGAACTGCCTTTAACTATCATTTTGCATTATTGAGACACTGTTTTCCAAATGAATGTTGTTCAGTGCTTTGGCGCAATGTATTTTGTTTAAAGCACTATATAAATAAAGGTGATTGATTGATTGATATGGGTCCTGAGGGCACTTCTGCCGGAAGAGTGCGCTCCCGTATAGCAAAGCACTGAGAGCACAACAGACTTCACTGATCAGAGCGAGAGCGTCGCGAAATGTCACAAAAGGAGTGTGTTTTTGGTTGCCAGGGCAAGACAACACTGCACAGATTACCAAAAGAGAAACAGCATTAAGGGACCAGTGGATGGAGTTTATTTGTACAGAGCATCAACGGAGTTGTGCAAGTGTTTGTGTTTGTTCCCCTGCATTTCGAAGATGCTTGTTTTGCAAACAAGGCCCAGTTTGACGCCGGATTTGCACATTGTTTATTTCTTAAGGAAAATGCAGTCCCAATGAAAAAGGGTCACGATCGTGTGTTGGAACCGCATGCGGTGAGTAAAACTGCTTAAAATATCTCTGTGTTATTAACTTAGCTATCGGCGTGTAAGCACATCAAGTAAACAACATGCGTTGTTGTCATCAAACTGCACTTTCCACATGTACAGCTTAAAAAAAAAAAAAAAAAGACGACAAAGTGGAACTTAGTCATTTTCCAAAACCGCTAAGCAAATATATACAGTTTCAGTACATACCACATAGAGACTGATTGCTGATGCTGCTCTTGTTCAATTTCAGCCTCTGGATCTGATTCTGGATCATAAATATACGCTGAATCTGACTGTTAGCCATGGTTTGTTTTGGTTGGTTTTGTCCTCACGGTGTCACAGCTTCCAGACGCGCTCAACTCAAAAGTCTACTGGCGCTCGTGATTCTTTAGCTCCGCCCACACGTCACGCCTCCAGCCACTCGTGTTTTTCCGGGAAAAATCGGTACAGACTATCTTTCTCTTATGAATATAATAAAACTAAAGCCTTTTTGGAGTTATGAAGGATGCAGTACTACTCTATAGGTACTCAAGATTAACAGGATATTGAGTGAAAACGAGCATTTCACCCCCCCTTTAATAAAATCATAATTGGCTGCTTATTAAAAGTTAGTAAGGTAGCTGTTAAGTTTAGGTATGGGTTAGGAGTAAGATATCTAAAATATGGTCATGCAGAATGAACATTATGATTTATAAATACTAATAAACAGCCAATATATACATGCTTTTCAATAGTGATAATTAGTCCTTAAAATAAAGCGTTACCAGAATAGTTACTGATTAGCTGATAGTAAACTACTGCATTTAATTGAGTGTTACTTACTAATTTGTTACTCAAGGGTTCCTTATTACTTATGAGTAGTTACTATAATGTTACACATTTGTTTCTGTGTAGTTTGTTGTTGATGAAGGAACAGTATTCTAAGATGGTACCCAACGTTGAACTAAATTAAGCTGAATAATGAAACTGTCATATTTTTTTTAGAGCTGCTTCAAATTGTATTTGTTTTATCATTAAAGAAGTTGGTAGCACTTTATTTTACAGTCCTGTTCCCCATGTACATACTATGCACTTATTATAGTAATTACAATAACTATGTAATAACTAGGTACTAACCCTGAACCTACCCCTAAACCTAACCCTACCCATGTAGTTACCTTGTATTACCAGAACTTTCTTAGATAAATATACTGTACACTATAAGTACATGTAAGTACACGTACTGTAAAATAAAGTGCAACCAAGAAGTTTGCAACATTACACTGCTGTATTTTATTGTAACCCTGATAATTAATTTGAAGTCACTTTGAAACAATCTGTATAGGCATAATGCAAATAAACATGACTTTACAAATAAGGAGCAGGTGTCTTCATGACAAAACTTAGACTTGAATACATTTTCAAGATTTACACTCACTTGCAATGATAAATTGCTCGAAAACACACATGTGTGCACTCTACCTGACACAGTTTGAGGCCCTACAGCTTTCCAAGGCCTCCAGAGAGACGCCCAGGTGGCCCGTTAGTAAATCCACAGCAGCTGCTAGTATTCGAAAGGTGCATGATTCTGCCGTTTAGCTCCTCAAAGACAAATGACAGTAATTTGCTTCGGTCAGAGAAATCCTGACTGACACGCGACCCAGCTGCAACATCAACACATGGACATCCTGTGCTATAATTTATGCCTGATCTCTGCCGGTATTCTCAGGAGTTCAGACCCTGGTCAGTCCGTAATGTCCTTCCTGTCACTGTAGTCTCCTGCATCAACTTACAGGCCGTGACAGGTAATCCACAGGGAGGATGTGCTGAGAAAAAGCTCCTCTGCTATGCTGGCAAGTTTAGAATATTCTTCCTTTTGCATCACAGTCGGAGTCAAGCCGGTTCACCTCCATCCCCCGTCGGTCTCCAGAGCTGAGGCTTCTTTCAAAGCAAAAGTGGCGGGTCTTGAAGGGAGACCCATAAATTGTACTTAACTATTGGTGACTGGCCATTCCGTTCAATGGCACAGCAGCGGCAATCCTTATACATTTACCTGTCCTTGACAGCAAATTAATATTTATCTTGGCCTGCTCAAGGGATGATTTATGTTGTTTTTCTGAGGGTGACCTAAAAATAGCTGAGAAAATACATGTCGGCCTTGGCTTTTACTCCAGCTCTTTTCTTGCTAATAGCTTCACAAAGCCACACAATGCTCCACTTACCATATATGCCACAAAATCTTCATTTCGTATGATCATGAAAATGATCAGAAATTGCACTTTCAGTCAGATGGAGAGAGGTGTGAATGCAAACACTTAGCAAACAAGGGCTTCTCACACTTCAGAGGGAAATCGGGGCTAATGAGACGCTTGTTAGCTGATTTATTTCTCAGGATGAGGGAGGCAAAGGTCTTATAGGACACCTTACATCAAGTGTGAGGAGAGAAACTGAAGTAATGGGCGTTTGATCACAGCGCCAATGAGTAGTTGGGTCATTCCTATAAATATAGACACTAATGTTCAAAAGTTTGGGGGCGGTAAGATTGTTTTTAATGAAAGATGGCTTCTTATTCACAAAGGCTGTATTTATCTGATAAAAATACAGTCCATTGTAAGAAATCATTAATTCTTGTATACAAAACTGAATTTTCAGCTTCATAACTCCAGTCTTCAGTGTCACATGATCCTTCAGAAATCATTCTAATATGCTAATTTGCTGCTCAAGAAACATTTCTAATTACTATCAATGCTGAAAAAATTGTGCTACTTCATATATTATTGTCTTTATTTAGCATAGCATAACAGTTATTGTTTTATAATACACTTTGTAGATGTCCTGGGTTTGGACAGAAACCTTTGCAGTCGTTTTCTTTTTTTTAATTCTTATTTTTATTTTCTTGATGATTTCAGTGAAAGATGTTAAGGGGTAAAATCTTTTCAGAACATTTTAAAGTAACCTCATTTTATGTGAAAAGAAGTCGAAGGTATCGGGGGTATTTTCATTCGAAGGGCAGTGTTTGATGAAATGTGTTGATGCGAATGGCCAAAACATTTCACTCTTATTCCATTAATCTTCATGCCTTCAATGTTTGTTTTTTTTTTTTTTTTTTTTTAATTAGGCTACGTCTACATTAATCCGGATGCATTTGAAAGCGGTGTTTTCATTTTAAAACACTCTTCGTTCACACTAGCATTTGTCAAAAGTTGTCTCATCCACACTGAAACATCAGTAAATTTGGTTTCTGCGCATTTGCAAAGCCTAAAAAAAAAGCTCATTGTAGATGATACACATGGAACAAACATGAGACGTTTTAATGCAGTTCTTCTGATGGGTTTATTTTATTTACTAAAAGAACCCACCATTCACCAACACGTCCAGGTCGCACACACTCACAATCATATGTCTGATCTAAAATGCAACTTCCCTTATGTTTTGCCACAAATAGCAATTACAAGTAAATTTGCTTTCACCTTTGCAGGACTGGGATATGAAGAGTGTAGAAAGTAATACATTTGTAGCAATAGTGTGAAAGTGCATAGCACATTACATGCACAATACCAGTATAAACGCAGATATCTTTTGGTATAATATGCATCACATGACTAAAATTGTGTCATCGTTTTCAAAAGCCTCCATTTTCACAATCTACACTACAACGCGAAAACTGCATTTTCAAATTTATCCACTTTGGAGAGCATTTTCAAAAAACTTCTTTGACTAAAAACGCTATCTCAGTGTGGATGGAAGGCCAAAACGGAGAGAAAAAGTTGAAAATGTATTAGTGTGGACAAGGCCTTAAAGTAATTTAAATGAGAACCACCAAACATCACACTTTCACCTTGAGTCGCTTTGAGACACGAGCATTTGTCTCTCTATAACTGTGACACAGTCTTGCTAGACAGTATTTCTTTGAAACCTGTCAGGGAATTAAATTTCTTTATAACTCTTGAGCTCTTAGAAATGCTCTCAGCAGAATAAATTTTGGAGAACTTCTGTGCATTCATCAAAATATTATGAATTTCCCTTACACGTGTCGTTTTCAGAAATAACCAAAATGCTTTTAAAATTGTGCCTGTTCATATTGTAAATTGTGGATATAGTGTTCTCATTCTGGAATGTAGCCCAAATGTTTAATATGCAAAAAGAAAAGATTGTTCCCAGCTGTACATGTGCAGAGTTTTGTTTTGTCCTCAAAAAGGTTTTTACAGTTCTTACGTCCTTTCATGCTTCTTGTTTCCACATTAATAGCTCTGTTCCTGCAGCTGAAGATCAGCAGGTAGGCAGCATGTTATACTGTCTAAAATACCTAATTTAGTTTCAATTCTAAATTATTCTTCACATAGAAGCCAATATGGGGATGTACGCTTTAACAAGAACACTAAAACTGTATTTCTTTTGAAGAAAAACAAAAGAAAACATGGTAACTTTTTTAGATTTAAGGAACACTATTCCCTATTAACTAGTTACTTATTATCATATCGGCTGTCTTAGTTATAAAGTACATATTAATGCCTTATTCTGCATCCCTTTACTCTACTCCATACCTTAACATAAATACTACTAGTAGTGAATATGTGATCCCTGATCTAAAGTCTTGCTGAAAACAAAATGTACTAGAGTACATTTACAAGTAAAACATGTAATTTCACATTATTACAGAGACCAATTTTTTAAATACCTTATCATGAAAGCGTACCATATTTAAGTACATTTAAGTTTATTATTTATTTCACTACTGTCTGCAATATTTTTTTTATTTATTTATCTTTTTTTTTTGTTCTTTTAATACAACCCAGTCTCATGGCAAATACGTAGCTCTGGGTACTTTTTTTTGCAACACCGGTTTTACGAACCTTATTGAAAGTTTCGCTACAGTTTCAAAGAGAAATCTCCACTGACTGATGCTAAAAGACAGGTTCAACACGAGAACCCTGGCATGTTTTTATTACGTTGAAATATGTACGTTTAGCTGTGTTTTATTACGTTGCTTCTGATACATATTGTGGCGGATCAGAATTCAAATATCCGGGGACTGTCGCTAAAAGTTAATCACCTATCATGTTGGAAATATGCCCTACACCAAACCCAACCCTAAACTTACCCGATAGTGTTATCAAATGCAAAACTGATATAAAATCACATTTGTTGATGCAACCGTGCCATTTTAACTTCCTTACATGCAGATTTACGTCTAGCGAAAAAGTGCCCCCAGGTACATGTTTGCCATAAGACCAGGTAGTTTTAATAAGATGATAAGTTCACTAAAAGTGGATATTCAATACAGTTATGTACACTTCTTTTTTAGGCTGTACACATTCAGGAAACATATTGATTCTTGGATATTCAATTTTAAAATAACACAATTTGGTAACACTTTATTTCACCTTGTCCTTTTTACGTTAAATGCATTATTTTAGACAAACTTAAAGTCTTTCAAATGTTTTGCAGGACAAACTCTAAATGCTTTTAAAAGTGTTTTGGAGTTTGCAAACTGCTTAGACTTGAACTCTGATGACTTTTCATGATGATGTATGGCCAGGTTGCCGGCTGATGAACAATATAAGGCTGTCTGGTTATTCTAACAATTCCTAAATCACATAAAAAAACACAATCCCATAATTCCACTTTCTGTCTGAATGCAAGCCTTGTTTGAAATGAAATGGCGGTGGCGTGGATTTCAGACAGAATGAGGGAAGCTCACGGCTGCCTGGGGCCTATCTGGGTGGTTGCTATCGAGTCAGAATTTACATCTGGTGGCATTGAGAAACTAATGAAATTGTCTGTCTGCGATAGAGAGGGATGCAGCGTCTGTGCCCAGCTGGAACGAAATTACCCAGTGAAGGGCAAATGCCATTTAATTTGCAAATGAGAATATAAGTGTATATCAAGACCCTCTTTTTGTGTCAGTGCAAGAACATGTTTTTTTTTTTTTTTTTTTTTTTTTTTGTAGCACAATGAAAAACACAGATGGAGGTTTTGGAATGGACAGCGAACAGAAGGCTTGTTCAAAATGCTCACGCTGACATTAAAGATGTCAAAGCCATCTAGAAGTCTTGAAGAATGTCTGTGCATACAGTATTTTTGGGTGAAGAACTTTCAAACAAGCAGTTCAAGATGTGCTGCATCAGGTTCCACATCAATGAAGCCGCATTGGTCTTGAAATGCAATGTTGCAAGTTTAATTACATGCATGTATACGATTTGAGTGCTATTATACATAAAATACATTATTTAAGCACAGTGATGCATAAAGGACTGAAAGTGCAAGGCAGAGCGCAACAGACAACAGCTTGGATTTAGCGTTAGAATTTTATTTCTCCCTCATACAGTTTTAAAAGATATAAAATGTAATGTACACTACAAATTCACATTCTATTCAATTAAGCACACTTCTTTTTCACAAGGGTCCACTTGGAAAGCAGAATGCGAAGCTTTTTAGTGTCTGTCCTCATTCCTCGTCATTGTTTGGATAAGAGCAGCTCTTCTTTTGTGTTTTACAGAAGAAAGGCATACAGGATTAGAATGACACAAGAGTGAATAAATAATGGTTTTCTAAGACGAGCTGTACTTTTATCGAAATCAGTGTGAAATTAAATAAATGAATAGAAATGTTTCACCAAAAGTGGCTCAAACAGTTTGACACCCTTTGAAACTGGCATGTTTTATGCATAATAAATCTTTGGTCATACTATGCGTTTACTGAACCTCAGGAGGACCACTCAGTGTTTCTAACCCCAGACGCGCGTTTGACTGCATAAAAGCATTATGTTTCTTTTCTTTCCTGTCTACTTTTCTTTCTCTTGGATTAAATACATCAAAGACCTCCTGATGCTTCACGAGAGCGTTCACTGTCTCTTATGAACATCCATGTGTTGTACATGATAAGAGCTCCTTTAGAGGCATTAACTACTTTTTTCTTCTACAACATGATTAACTGTCACAACTAACTGATGCACTTCCTGTTCCAGTGGCCTGGAGAGGATTTTCTGCTGTTGTTCTTTTCACACATTACGTCTGTTGCCTCCAAATGCAATTACTCTCTTTAATTAGCTCCATATTTCTCATACTCTGCGCATGTTTTTACTGCTGTTGTTGACTTGCAGCACTCTGTGAAATCTCTTTCTAAAGCACAACCGGAACGAGCCGCGCTGTAACAAACTTAACGTATGCTAATGAGAACCCAATTAGTCATTGTGCAGTTGAGTACATATTTTCAGCTTCATATTAAACCGATAGTGGTTATACTGTCACATGTGCAGTTATTTCAACGATACAAGTCTAGCTTATGAAATATTCAGATAACACATTTTACTTGTAGAAAACTATACACTAAAAAAAGTGTAAAAAAAAACATGAACATGAACTGAACACGTCATTTATTTAAAGTGACATTTTTATATTGGGTAAATATTCCGTTTTTGTTTTTGTTCAGTTTGTCTAAAAGTAAATAACACTCACCATAGTTAAAAATAAATAATTGTGTTTAAATAGTATTTTGCCTAATTTAGTTTTTTGATTTTGTGTTTTTTATTTTCTTTATGTATTTGCTGCATCCATGTTAGCACGTCACGTTTGATGTGGTAATTTCACAGTAGGCATACACACAGGTTTAAAGACTCGTTCTCGCCCCCTACAGATTCGGCTAGGTATACATCCGCGCTAAACTATCAAGGTGAAAGTCATCATCGCTTGCGTAGTATAGACCCAGCGCCCAACTTTGAGAATAGATTAACGGCGATATTTTTTTAATCGCCCGAAAGAGTCTCACGTTAACGCAGCACGTTAACGCCGATAACGGCCCACCACTAATATATATATATATATATATATATATATATATATATACTAACAGATTTTTTTTTTTTTTTTTTTAATCTTAGTTGAAAATTCTTCTTTAATATGACAGCAAACTCAGCTTTCATGTCAAAATTAAGTTGTAAAAGGTCAGTAAGTGATAATATAAGTGATAATGATCAGTTGTGCATGTAACCATGGTTTCCCGAGAGGGGACTGCATCCTCTAGACACTATGGGAGATATCATCAGCATGACTTGTGTCTGAGGCATGTATGCAAATACTTCCAAATTTATTGGACCACACAACCCGTGGTATAAGCAGGTGACTGTAATCCACATCATCAGATTTCTTTTGTCTTCAGGAGATGTTTGTTCAGTGTGTGCGAAGCTCTTTGAGGAACAAGAAGTCAAGCAAGTGTTTTAGGAAATGTGAGCCTCCATGCCCGAGACACACATGACCTTTGTTTCTTTGTTGGAGCACAGGTTCAGTGCTTGAGGGCACTACATACACTCATCGTGATAAATTTCCAATGAGGAAGCTCTGCTCTTGTTTGTCCCTGTTCTTTCAGGATGTGGGACAGGCATCTGTGTTTCATAGCTCTGGTCCTGCTGCTACTGCTGAAGATGAAAACTTATTTTGTGAGGTTTGCAGGTTGAGCTTGCTGTGAAGGTGTAGCAGCTTTTGTGAACACCTCTTCCAGCAAAAACCTAGCTTTCCCAAGAAGTCTCCCATCAAGTTACTCACCAGGCTCAACCGTGCTTAGCTTCAGGGGGCAACCGGTCTTGGGCTACAAGGAGTTGGCTATGATTCAATCACATTATTTGCAATCTACACAACAACATTGTATCGATTCTGTGCAGTCTGCAAGATTTCATTATGCAGGAATAATGTGAACCAATCATGTACTTAAAAACTATTTTTGCTGTGCAAGCAAAATGTACTGATACTAAATGTTTAAAGTACATATTATTTCATGTGTTTCTGAGCACAATGAGAAAATGGGGGAGACTTAGTGTTCAGTTGCACTGTATTATACTAAAGTTTTTGAGAGAGAGAGATAGTACTTTTTGATTTGGTGCACATAATGTAATCTAGCAGATTGCACATTTTAGAAAATTACATTAATCAAAAGCAAAGACCTCAAGCACACTTAACACTTGTTACTTAGCAACTGTCTTTCGTGATGCTGTGTGCACCACTTGTCACGTTAGGTCAAAGTGGCGCTTGGGGCTGCCATTGAACATGACATTGATGCCACTCCTATGAAAGACTGGAACTTGCTAACAGTGATAAAATCAGTGAAACTCAGTGCTTCAGTACTGTTAAAACTGTATCTCGTCGTGATTGTGGCAATGCTGAAAATCCCTTTACAAGAATAATATTGCACATTAAAATGGAAGATTATGCAAATGGTAAGATATCATGTAAGGCTAAATAAAATAACTTAAATACAGACATTTATCCAGGGTTATCTTGTTTCATGTTTCACACTGCTAATGCTTTACCCAGTGTTAACAATTAATTATGTGTATTCATAAGTTGCTATTTCACATAATGTTTTTATTTGTATATCTCTGGCATCAGTGTCATTGATGGGACAAACATAGCACAAAATTTGTTACAGTTTTCCTCAGTCGCTTTGGTGCATTTCTTGAATCATCCTTACTATTTGCAAAGAAGTATGTGCATTTCTCAAAACAATTCGTCCAAACAGCACCATGCAATAGATTACCTGCAAAAGCCCGTAACTTACTCAAATTATTTTGTTCATCTCTCAAAAGCATTTATGTCAATGAACATATCAGTGACATCAGAATGAAAAGTCCCTGTGTCATTGTTCACAAACAAGATAGTCAAAATGTTTAGTCATCTTGTCAATATAACCTGATGTAAACTATGGCAACAGTTTGGATGAGAGTTACAGTATTGAACAGTATGCCATATGCTTATGTATACCATATATCCGGTCAAAAGAACACATTTACACATTAATGTATGTGGGATATTAAAAGAGACTGGATACGATTCCCAGTTACACTTTTAGTAGTGGTCTGACCAAAAAATAAATAAAATAAATAAATAAATGCAATGTCATTGTCATATAGAAAAGGAAAAGGAAATGTGGGAACAAAGATTTGGGGCCTTTCCCACCCTTGTGGGCCCCGAGCAGGCTCTGATAATGGAACAGAAGTATACACTCCATGAAGACGGAGCCATAGAGGTGATTCCTCCTCGCATTGCAGGGTCCGGGCCCTACAGCCGGTACTTCACTGTTCATCATCAAAGGAAGTTCCTGAGGTTTGCTTTTGGGGGCAAAAGCCTACCAATACCGATTCTTCCTCTGGCCTTGCATTCTCACCCCACACTTTCACGACAATGTTGATATTAACTCAATCGCAGTGGATGGCGGTTCGGCATTGAGATGTCGTTCACGATCACATGAAAGAGCTGCGGTTAAGACTTAATGGCAAGAAAAGTGTCCTTACTCCAGCACAGAGAACCACTTATCTGGGCATGGTGTGGGATTTGACAACGATGCAGACACATATGTCTCCTGCTCGGATCGAGTTGATCCAGACTGCAGTCACGAGCATCAGAGAAGGCTGGTCACTCACTGTCAAGCAGTTCCGAGGCCAGGGAATGGATGCTTCATCCCTAGGTGGTGAAGCAGATTGGAGAATGTTTTGATCAGTTTAGGTGGACTGTTTGCGACTCGAGAGACATCGCACTGTCCCCTCTGGTTCTCTCTCTGACTCATCCAGCTCCATTGGGGCTGGATACCATGGTACAGATGTGGCTGAGGCTTCGTGGGCCTATTCGCTCCCAAAGTGTCCTTTGACGCAGCTCGAGTTCCTGAAGAGCATGGGACTATGGTTCCTCCAGGGAACGAGATGTTGTGTCTCGGGGGCATACTTCCCACATAAAAAAATTAAAAATAAAAATGGATGAGTGGGTGGGTGGGTTTGTGTATGGATAGATAGATAGTGAATGCATTTTTTTCTCCAGATATCAGCATGACAACAAATCTAATCCTGATTTTCTTAGTATTGTTACTTACATTTTAGATGCCCATTTTTGCTGTATTTTGATAATGAGTGACTCACTCATTAATACAATCAATCTTTTCATTCCTTTATTTATTCCATTATTTATGCATTTGCAACTGCTTGTTAAATACAACCATATCCCCTCTGAGCTGCATTAAACAGTCTATGTAAATTAATCTAAATGCCACTTCAGATGCAGATTCCATATTCGCAAAAAAGGTTTACTCATGTTGGAATTAAATTAAATTCTTCCTACTAGTTAAAGTGGCTCTTATACTAATCCAAAGATACAAATCGGAAAAAAAGAGTTCAAACTAAACACAAACTATGTTTCTTAAACTGGGTATATAATATATATATATATATATATATATATATATATATATATTTTTTTTTTTTTAATTTTTAATATTTTTGCAACTTTTCTATTTTGAATTTATTTGTACCTTTACTTTCAATACTATGTTTGTATATAATGTAGCCCATCCAAAAGCACACACACAAAAGTAAGTAGTGAACACACACACATTGTGAACACACACAGGGAGCACTGGCCAGCCATTTTTTGCTGCGGTGCACAGGGAGCAGTCGGAAGTCTGGTACCCTGCTAGGGACAAGTGTTGTAAATTAGCTTTAGCTAAAAACATTATGATACATGCTTCAGATGACCGTCAAAATTTATCTGTGTCATTTGTATCTGTCCCTATCTTAATAAACATAATAATAATAATAATAGGCTTTCACTTTGCCTATGCACATATGCAATTATATAAACTTTATTAATTATTTAATTCATTTAGTTATTTATTAAATAAATGTTTGAACATTACTTTTAACAAGTCTACATACAAAAGAAAGAAGAGCAGTCTGAATTGGTAAGACAACGTTTAAAAGAAGAGAATATATATATAGGCTATATATATATATATATATATATATATATATATATATATATATATATATATATATATATATATATATATATATATATTCTCTTCTTTTAAACAACCTAACCCTAACCTTCACAGGAAACTTTTGTGCATTTTTACTTTCTCAAAAAAATAAAAAATAAAAATAAACTCATTCTGTATGATTTATAAGCGTTTTGAAAAATGGGGACATGGGTTATGTCCTCATAAGTCACCCTCTCCTTGTAATACCTGTGTCATACCCATGTCATTATACAGAGTTGTGTCCTGATATGCCACAAAAACAAGAGCACACACACACACACACACACGTTTGTTCTTGTGAAAAGTGTGTTCATCCCATAGGTGTAATGGTTTTTATATTGTACAAGCTGTTTATTCTTTGGCCCTTCACCAACCCTACATCTAAACCTAACCCTCACAGGAAACTTTGTGCATTTTTACTTTCTCAAAAAAATAAAAAATAAAAATAAACTCATTCTGTATGATTTATAAGCGTTTTGAAAAATGGGGACATGGGTTATGTCCTCATAAGTCACCCTCTCCTTGTAATACCTGTGTCATACCCATGTCATTATACAGAGTTGTGTCCTGATATGTCACAAAAACAAGAGCACACACCCACACACACACACACACACATATAATCCTCACAGTGTAAGTGCAGTGTAATCTACAGCTCTAATGATTGAGTAACTACACCTATTTAACAACCCACCGAATGGTATGTGCAAATACAAATGTGTAACAGGACAATGGTAACAACACTTTTAGTTAATGAAAGTACAAATCTGTAACTTACACTTTGGTTACATACTATGTACATTTATTTAGTATTTAGTTACTATGTAAGTACACAGGTATTAGAGACAATGTAAAGTGGGACTGATAAGTCTATAGAACTGTGTATGAACAAAATTTCACATTGGTGAAGATTTAGTTTCAGAAACATAAAGGGGGAAATCGGGTGACGTTGCTATACACCGTGATGGATTTCAAATCTTTTAGAGGTTCCCTGCATTCCTATTTACTCAAAAAATGTGATATGCATGCACATGACATCACTGTTTTCACAAATACAATATTTTTTTTTTTTTTTTTTTTTTTTTTTTTTACACAGATGATAATGGTTTCATTTTCAAGAACTTGCATGACACACGGTTTATGCTTTCAGGCTTCCAAAACACCACTGTTGTGAAAATGAATGGCCAAAACACATATAAAGTTTTTAGTATTTAGTTGAAAACGATGTTGCGTAAATGCCCCCTAACCAGTGTTGGACTCGTTACTCCAAAAATTTAATTTATTTTTCGTTACTAGTTACTCCTTTCAAAAGCAATACTATTACTTGTTACTTTCTGGCAGCAAAAATTAGTTATACAACTAGTTACATTACTTTTCCTTCACCACAGAAGTTGACCTGAATCTACTCTGGATTGCAGTAAGAGGTTATTACAAACACTCAATGGTGATTGATAGTGACTAAGTCATTGACAAGTAATAATAAAGTGCTATTTTAATTGCACAATGTGTAACTTGAAGCTAACTGTAGCTCTAATTTCTCTGTTACCCATATACCATTATATTTCATGAAGTATTTTATAAAAAGAAAACACAAAGTTCATAATTGAAATAATGAAACAACTTTCACACCTGTGTTCAGATCACATTTTCTACTGACAAAATCAGTGTTGGTTTTGGTGAGATTTCTGCAATTGTAAGGCTACTACTGGACATATAGGTTTCAAATTTGAATAAGAGCATTTCTTATTTTAGTATGGGACAAACTTCTCTTTAGGGTCTGTGGTGGCCTATCGTCTGTGTGATTTGTATTCCACTGCTTTGACAGCGATTAATGTGTTAAGGGTCATGATGGCTCCGGAGTTCAATCCACTAACTTTCAAAGTCTTGTTAAAATGTAGTATTTCATCTATAAGGCCAAAGGAGAGCTTCCAAACTCTCATTTCTGACTTGTTAAAGCCGGTCAGAAGTGCGGAAGCTTGCTAGATTAATGCAGTGGGTGGTTTTTTCATGCAGACTAATCAATAATTTATATGGCTGTGTATTAAGTGATTTTCAATAGGCAGTAAAGTATGGATTCCTAGATCAGGGACATCTCTGATTGAGAAAGTTTTAAATAAGCATAAAACTCCTGAATAAATCATTACCAACTAAGGTTTGAACAGTGCTTGTTAATTTTGACAGTTGCATGTCAGTGTTCCAATTATTATTGCTTGCTCAAATTGAGAAACAGTCTGGAAAAGTTTGAATTTTTTAGTTCTATACTTTATTAGACCTTATTAAACAGCATTAGACATACATACATCGGCAGTATTAATCATCAAAAATCCAATTGGTAAAACTTGGTCTGGTGATGATCTTGGTGAACACTGGATGAAATATTGATATTCATATTCTGTAATAAATAAATAAATAAATAAATTAGAAAGCAGGATGTGGACGGGCTTATTAAAATTACTCTAGCACATGCTGTGGCCAAGAGCATCCCATCCATTTAAAATGATTCTTTATATTTCTTATAGCACCAGCACGAGTCCTACAGAATAAACACTGACCTATTTGTTAAACGTTTCTCTTGTGATGAAACATACGGCCTGTAACAACAAGACATCGCACAGCCCCTATTATGATTCTTACCACTGCTTTGGGGTTTGCTTAAACTTTTCTCTTTTAAAAAGTGGATCCTTAAAGGCAAATCGGAGAATTGGGAAAGCTTGTTTGACTGCCATTATGAAAGGAAACACAATGTGAAATGAATGGGCCTGTGCTTTTGCTCTGGGCTCTTCTGGTGGGAGACTGTAAATGGATGAACTGTGTGCTCTTGACAGCACCAGGTTATTCTGTTTATGATGGTGAACAGCTAGTTATTGTGGTTTCTGAGAAAGTGAATGTGTGAAGTGAAATGTTTGCAATTTTATTTGCATGGAGAAAGGGCTTACAGTGGGTAATGTACATGAATCAAAACCCTTGTTGATCCTGAAACTGCATGAGGTTTGGGAGTCTTGAACTTTTATATCTACGTATTGTTTCCCTCTGATATTTAGGGTAGGGATAGGAATGTGTT
Organism: Carassius gibelio; assembly: GCF_023724105.1. Lineage (NCBI taxonomy): Eukaryota > Metazoa > Chordata > Actinopteri > Cypriniformes > Cyprinidae > Carassius > Carassius gibelio. Next base: position 5,406,658 of record NC_068375.1, on the reverse strand, counting down.
CATTAGATGGAAAGGTTGTTTCAGGTCAACTTACAGTACTCATCAAAATCATGATCATCGGTGTTACCTTTCATAACAAACCTAGCCTAACTGGACAAACTATACTAGACAAACTAAACATTCATGGACATCCAGCATCACGACCTTTGTCTGATTGACCAGTGTGTTTTTGGTTAAGAGAGGAGAACGTCTCGGTTACGTACGTAACCCTGGTTCCCTGATGGAGGGAACGGAGACGTTCTCTTCTCTCTTGCTCTCAACGGTGGCGGTCGCATTTCTTTCCTCTCCCTCCCTGCCTTTCCTTGCTTCGCTTGTTTTTCTCTTGTCTTGTCTACTTGAGAGACTCTCTCTGCACTGCTCTCCTAAACTGGAATATGGATCTGATAAACTGGTCTCTCAACGCAATTGACACCATCTTCTCGACGAGAAGCCTGGGTTCGGGGGAACCTGACTTCCCTGCCGGAACGTTTGCAGCTGGATACACGATGGACGCGTGGGCGAATTGGCGGGTCGTGTGTCTGGCGACTCTTTCCGTGGAGGACATTGAAGACATCTACCTATTCGGAACCATGATAACAGGTCTTCTGCTGATTGGATTAGGCTTTGCCCTGGCTTATCGGAAAATTAAGAAGACGGGAACAGCCGTCCAAAGCCTCACAAGGCTGCCCGTCATGATTGAAGTAGTGGGCAGAGCGGTCAGCATTGAGACTGAGACTATTAACCGCAATATGGATAACATCATGAAGAAGCTCACGGATTTGGAAAAGAAATTGGAGAATTTGGAGACCAATGGACAATGAAAAATCATAGTGACCATGAAAAGAAATGCGGCTACTAGACCAAACAACTGGTATCTTATCTTCTTTTGGCTTCTTTACCAGCCTTGGCTGGATGACAAAAATCTCCCAGGTGAGCAGGGCAGCTTGACTTCTCTTGCATTTCTCCACCCTCTCCCACAGACACCTGCTGATTGTTGACTCTATCTAGGACCTGACCAAGGACGTCTCCATGGCAACTTGCTGTGACGCTGTAAAATCTGCGGACTGAGGCATCTAGAGAGAGTCTCAACTCTCCAGGCCTACAAAACTTCAAATAATAGCCCGGGCTTCTATTTACCCAAATCGCCGAACTGCACCGGCTTGTATTTGAGACAGGCGTCTATAAGAGACAGGCCTTTAATTTAGTGTTGAGATGATCAAGCATGACAGTAGGAGGTTACCACATTATATTACGTTTTATTTATAATTAATTTGAATGTGTTTAACAAATCATTTAATGTAAGAAATGTATTTGGCTATTGGCAGCTTAAAAAAATATATTATAAAAAACGAAACTATGTGACCGCGATGGGAGGAACAATACAAGTTAACTTAACGAATGTGTTCAACAAATAATTTAGTGTAAGAAATGTCTTATATTATTGGCAGCATAAAAAAAATGAAACGATGTGACCGCAAGGGTCAGAACAATATTACCGCTAAAATCCATCGAGCATATCAACAAGAAAGAATGAAGGCTACCCTGTAAAACAACTGCAATCATGTGATAGAAAATTACTCTATTCATCACTATCATCATCCCTGCGATCCTCAATTACAAGTTCATTGGCGAATTCCTCCTCCACGTCGCTCTCCTCCACTTCCCCCTCTCCAGCCTCCGCTAACTCTGCCTGCCTTGCTTGCACTAAACACAGCTCTCGCCCAGATGCGCACAGCTCTCCCTCTTTGAAACAATGGATAAGGTGATCCTCACCTCTGTCAGAAGCTACTGTCAGGCCACATACCTAAGGATAACACCCCGAAGTTAATCAAGTATATTACCTCCTCTTTCTCCCTCGATAACACACACGCGCAAGCATACCTTCAGCCGCTCCGTTTCTAGCTCTTTTTGTATCAACCGAGAAATGCCGCTGCTTCTCCTGAATTTTGTACGGCAAATTTGAAAACTGTCAGCTTAAAATGTCAAATTATACTTATTTATTTTTGTCTCCATGGAGGTATTGAGAGAATTAAGAAAAACTGAAGACTAAAAGAAAGTTCGTTAACCTCTTTATTATGTTGCCATAGTGAGTCGTTAATGAACTGTTGTCGTGTCTGTCACGTGAAATCTAATCAAGACATAGAACAGACGATCTGACGGGTTTGAGAAGATCAAATACAACCCACTACTAAAAAAAACAGACCAGGCCTCTATTTGAGACCGGCCTTTATTTACCCAAACCTGTCGTCACACCAGGCGTTTAAAAGAGACAGGCGTCTATTTGGGACTCGGCTATTATTTGAAGTTTTACGGTACACAAACTCTTACACATATACAGATATGCATTCACCCTCCCAACCCCCATCCCCCGCCTTCAACGCTTTGTTCCACCAGTCTGGCAGGCGGGTCTGTGACTAGTGCTTTCAAGCTGCTGGGACCGGATGGCTGTTTGCCTGCGCTGGATTACCTCAACCACCCAAAGTTCCGTACCCAGTTGCAAAGTTGTGTGTCTATGGTGTATTGATTATGTGCTTTTTTGTGTTGAGGTGTTTTTCCTGTTCTCATACTGTGCTCCCATAAGGAGCATAGTCTGGGTGTTGTTGTTTTTTCTCCTCACTTACCTAATGTTATGCTGTACTTATTTCTTCCTCAAATACCCTGTCTTCCTGTCCTGTCTACCCCACTGTCATATTGTATGTATGTATGTATGGACAGGTTGATGGCTAATTTTGCTGGTACTTGTGACTAGTGACAATAAAGGGCTACTACTACTACTACTACTACTACTACTACTACTAAGTGGGGTCTCACTTGGGAGGCCAATCATTTCTGAATTTAAGAGAAAACGCCAATGAAAATTGGCTAGTGGATTAACACACCTGAGTCACTCCCGTGCCGACGGGTATAAATAGGGCGACAGGTGCATCCACTCATTAGGTTTTACGCTGAGGAGCCGAGAACGTGTCCCGGCAACAGCAAATGGTTCAAGGTTGTGGCATGGGGACATAATGTCTCCGTTCCCTCCATCAGGGAACGAGGGTTAAGTATGTAACCGAGATGTTCCCTATCTATCGGTCACTACGAGTTATGTCGACCGACAAATGGGGTCCTATGGAAAACGCCACAACCTGAACCTCGTCACAACCCTGTGGCGCTGCAATTGTTGACAAGCCCTGGTGTGTCACAAAAGCTACGCTTAAGGTCGTAACCTTCCCAAAGCCCCAGCGCAAATTCACTGACCTTGGTACCGAAGGGGCCAAAGGGTGAGTACATCGCTGCTGGAGAAGGCCATGCTGCTGTTCCACCCACATAAAGTTAATGGAAGGGATTTCAACCTTCAGAGAAAGACTGCTTCAAATCTTCCCTATTTGTTCTTTCAGCTGGCAAGACAATGGGGAAGCGAGCCTTATGAAGAGGTCGCTACGGAGACCACATCCTACCCGTAGGGAGGTGACATGTGGGTAACCGATATGGACTGACCCTGGGGGCAGTACTACATATGGAAGGGGTCTCTGAGGCAGGTCCTACCTTGGAGTAGGGATGGAACAGCTGCCAGAAGAGACTGACAGAACGGGTCTGTCAAGGGAAGACACAGGTTTGCCAAGAGGGAAACCTTACCGTGGAAGAATACACATATGGGATTACCCGTAGGGAACCAAGCCATATGAACACCTAGCCCAGTACAGGGGCTGACCGGAACTCCGGGCATGTTAACGCCAGTACTGGGCCTGGCGACAGACTGTTCCGCCAAGTCTGACTGCCGAGGGTGCTGGAGGATGCTCGACCAGGGTACGCCAACCGGGGAACTCTACTGGGAGAAGAAAGGCGCTCGCATCCCCGTTTTAGGGGGAATGGCGGAGCAAGCGTGACACCCAGCCAGCCCTTCCCGCCAATTACCTGTTACCCAACACACGGGAAGAAACCGGCTCTACACGGAGGTTGTAAAACCTCGCAAAGGTGTTAGGTGTCGCCCAGCACGCAGCTCGACAGATGTCTGCCAGAGAGGCGCCGTGCGCCAGCGCATAGGAGGAGGCCACACTCCGTGTGGAGTGGGCCCTCACCCCCAGGGGGCACGGCTCGCCTTGGGAATGGTAAGCCAAGGCGGTGGTGTCCACTATCCAGTGGGCAAACCTCTGCTTGGAGACAGCCTTCCCCTTCTGCTGACCTCCAAAGCAGACCAGGAGCTTCTAAAGCTCTGGGTGCGGTCCACGTATATGCAAAGTGCTCTTACGGGACACAGCAACGACAAGGCTGGATCTGCCTCCTCCAGGGGCAGCGCTTGCAGGTTCACCACCTGGTTTCGGAAGGGAGTGGTGGGAACCTTGGGCACGTATCCAGGCCGGGGTCTCAGGACAACGTGAGAGTAGGCCGGCCCGAACACAAGGCACTCTTCACTTACCGAAAATGATTAGAGGTCCCCGACCCTCTTGATGGAAGTGAGCGCGATCAGGAGCGCTGTCTTGAGAGACAGGAACTTAAGCTCGACTGAATCCAGTGGCTCAAAGGGACCCCTCTGAAGTCCCGCCAGGAAAATAGAGAGATCCCAGGAGGGAATCCCCATGCCTCCCCAGGGACCGGCCACTGCAACGTGATGGGCTGCAATGGCAGCCAGCATGAGTTCCGAAAAGCAGGTCTGGGTGGGCCAGTAGGCGCAACCAACCGGACCTGTTCCTCGTCCTCCCTGAACTTGCACAGTGTCTGTGCGAGCAGGCTCACTGGGGGAAACGCATACTTGTGTAAAGCCCGAGGCCAGCTGTGTGCCAGTGCATCTGTGCCCAGGGGGCCTGGGACAGGGAATAGTACAGCTGGCAGTGGGATGACTCGTGGGAAGCAAACAGGTCAACCTGGGCTTCCCCGAATTGACTCCAGATCAGCTGGACCATCTGGGGATGGAGTCGCCATTCCCTGGGGAAAGTGAGCTGTCGTGAGAGCGCGTCGGCTGTACGATTGAGCTCCCCCGGGATGTGGAAAGCGCGCAGCGACTTGAGCCACATCTGACTCCAGAGGAGGAGTTGGCGGGCGAGTTGAGACATGCGACATGATCGTAGACCGCCCTGTCGGATGATGTACTAAACAGCCGCAGTGTTGTCCGTGCGGACCAGCACGTGCTTGTCCAGCACCAGCGGATGAAACCGTTGCAAAGCTAGATGCACTGCCAGCAACTCCAGGCAGTTGATGTGCCAAAGCAGTCGAGGTCCTGTCCAGGACCCTGAAGCTGCCTGCCCGTTGCATGTCGCGCCCCAGCCCGAGTTGGAGGCATCTGTTGTGACAACAACGTGCCGGGACACTAGTTCTAAGGGCACGCCGGCCCGTAGAAAAGCAAGGTCCAACCAGGGGCTGAATAGGCTGTGACACATCAGTGTGACGGTGACACGATGTTTACCGCGGCGCCATGCCCATCTATGGACTTGGGAGTGTAACCAGTGCTGAAGTGGCCTCATATGAAGCAACCCTAGCGGCGTAACTGCGGCTGCGGATGCCATATGCCCCAGGAGCCTCTGAAAGTGTTTCAGTGGTACCACTGTCCTGCCTCTGAAGGAACTCGGGCAGTTCAGCACTGACTGGGCACGCTCACCGTCATACTCACCGAGTCTAATTCCATACCGAGATAAGAGATTCTCTGCACAGGGGAGAGCTTGTTCTTCTCCCGGTTGACCTGAAGCCCCAACTGACTGAGGTGCCGGAGTACGAAGTCCCTGTGATCGCACAACTCTTCTTGGGACCGGGCCATAATGAGCCAGTCGTCCAGATAGTTGAGGATCCTGATGCCCACTTCCCAGAGTGGGGCAAGGGCGCCCTCCGCGCCCTTCGTGAAGACACGGGGAGACAGGGAGAGCCCGAAGGGGAGGACCTTGTACTGCCATGCCTGACCCTCGAAAGCAAAGCGTAGAAACGGTCTGTGACGAGGGAGGATCGAGACATGAAAGTACGCGTCTTTCAGGTCGATCGCTGCAAACCAGTCCTGGGGCTAGACGCATTTGATAATGCGTTTCTGCATCAACATCCTAAACAGGAGCTTGTGTAGGGCCCGATTCAAGACTCGCAGATCCAGGATAGGTGGAAGGCCACCGCTTTTCTTGGGCACGATGAAGGGCTGTAAAACCCTGTCCTCATCTCGGCTGGAGGGACCGGCTCGATTGCATCCTTCGCGCAAGCCACGCTCCCAGACTCCGTACAAGTGGCACCAAAGGGACAGTCGACATACCCGCAGTGGTGCAGCGATGGGGAGTCGTTCCGGAAGGCCCAGAAGGCACTGCGTCCTGGGTCATCACAACCACACTCCCCGTGTTCCCAGAGGAACTGGCCAGAGACGTGTGGAGAGGCGTTGCGTCTCCGAACCGTGACCTCTTGGCCGCTGGCAAAAGGGGGCGTCGTGCGTGAGAATGAGGAAGCTGTGCATCGCTCATTGTCAGCCCACGAGCCTTGCAACTCGGAGGAAGGAGAAATTGCTCTTTTATTGAAAATGTGGGTGCCACTGGCCGTTCCACCAGCAGCGGAACAGAACAAAACTGAAGATTCTCCACCCGGCCCTCCTCTGGGGGAAGGAGTGGTGCTGTCTTCGCCATCTCCTGAAGAGCAGTTCTCCGCATCTCCGAGTTGCCCTTGTCAGGGCCACTTAGTTGACTTCCTCGAGGACTTTGCAGCCGGAAGTAACACGGGGGGCGCCGCTCTCCTGCGCGGGGCTCGACGCGCCAGCCTCGAAGAACTCTCAGCACGGGGCGGAGCTGGTGTGGAGGACGCAGGGGGGCGCCCACGGCGACGAGCAGGCTGAGGTGCTACCCGCGAAAACAATCATCGTGCCGCGAGGGCTCGGGACTGGGCGGTGTGGTCACCTCCAACCCGATACTCACGGCTGCCCGGGCAAGCATGGCTGACAACTCCAAGTCAGATTCGGCAGTCGCGACAACACCCGAGGGGGGCAGGCCCGCCGAACCCTCATCCTCAGAGGTCGATAACCCATCCCCTGATGCCGCGATCGACACCTGATCTTCGGGCGGCGCACCGAAAGACATGCTGGGACCGCTGTGAGACGGCCCAGCAGAATCAATCTGCAGCTGCACGGGACAGGCACTGCGGGAGGAGTGAGAGGTCCGTGGGGCGTGGCCCGGCAGAGAACCTCTCACTGTAATCCTCAGATCTCCCAGAGCGCCAGCCGGCGGCCCTCTGCTCGAGCCAGAGAGACCGGGACGGGTGGCAACAGAGGGGTCTGCTGCACTCCCCTCGAGGAGTGAGAGATGCGATCGCAGTGCTGCCATGTTCATATGCCCACAATAGACGCATGAATCATCATCTCGCCAGCATTTATCATGGAGGGAGGCGGAATGGAGGTGGATCAGGGGGAGGGATGGAGGGCCAGGCCCGTGTAGTGGAAGAGAGCCTGGAGAAAGAGGTAGATAGGTTCCCCTCGGGTGAACTGTGAGTGGACACTGCCTCGGGGGAACTGTGAGCGGATGCCGCCACCGCCACCTCGGGGAAACTGAGACCGGACGCTGCGGTCTGAGAGGGTAGTGAGTGGACAGTGCCACCCCGGAGGGTCTTGAGCGGACGCCGCCGCCTCAGGAGCTCTCTGAATGAATGGCGCCTCCTCGGGAGGGCCGGAGGGTTGTGAGCAGACACTGCCACCTCGGGAGGGTCGTGAGCAGATGCCGCCACCACGGGAGGGTCGTGAACATACACCGCCGCCTCGGGAGGGTCGTGAGTGGATGCTGCCGTCTTGGGAGGGTCATGAGCGGATGCTGATGCCTCTGGAGGGTCGTGAGCAGACAACGCCACCTCTGGAGCTCAACTCAACACTCACAGAAGACGGGCATTCCAGTTGAAAACGGTGACATATGGAGGACAAATAAAATAAATAATCAAGTGAAACTTGTTAACAGTTTATACATTTGAAAATATATAGTGATAGAAATTTGAACGTGTAAGTTCAGATTTTTTTTTTTTAAATAGTGCAATCTTTTAATACTAAAGCTTATTTATATTACATGATCTGTATACATTAATGTTTATTTAAACTATAAACTCTAACCCAGAACATAACCTGCCCTGGAGAAGGTTAGCCGTGGAGTTATTATGTCAATGAATGCCGCTAAAAGCTAAGCTCTTACATCACTCTTTAAGAACTTTATCATTCGCTTTCCGATTTGATATTATTTTGTTTCACATAATAATCTCCAGAGCGTGCATGTGTTTGTCCTTGGGTTCCCCCCACACATCAGGATTTCTGATCGTAAATATTAAACATGTTGAATATTTATGATTTGCGATTTGGGAGGCTCCGACGTTCTTCCTTTCAGGTTTGGACACTCTTAACACACCTCACACTAAGGTCAAATCTTAAAGATAATCTGTAGAACCATCAAGATAATCAGGACATAGCTAGGATTGTAGGAAGGGGCCCAAAATCAGCCCCATTGTCTTTTGGTGTGTACCCAGCATAAGATGATGAAGGTGAAAGTGACGTGACATTCAGCCAAGTATGGTGACCCATACTCAGAATTTGTGCTCTGCATTTAACCCATCCGAAGTGCACACACACAGAGCAGTTTACACACACACACACACACACACACCCGGAGCAGTGGGCAGCCATTTATGCTGCAGCGCCGGGGAGCAGTTGGGGGTTCGATGCCTTGCTCAAGGGCACCTAAGTCATGGTATTGAAGGTGGAGAGAGAACTGTACATGCACTCCGCCCACCCACAATTCCTGCCAGCCCGGGACTCGAACTCACAACCTTTCGATTGGGAGTCCGACTCTCTAACCATTATGCCATGTCATGCATCTAACATAGGAAAAAAGCTTTTATATTTTTTTTCTCTAACCCATGCTTCTCTAACCATAAATGCTGCTGTGTAATATGCCCACTGACTAAGCATGCAAAGAATTTAGGGGAAGGATATAAATAATCCTGTGAATGCACTTAAAAAATGCAGAATCGAATCGTTAATCGAATCGAATTGAATCATTTTGAATTTGCAAAAATAAATAAATAAATTAAAAAAAATAATTCTTGAATTGAATCACAAACCTATGAATCGTGAATCAAATTTATTCACTGTCTACCCAAAGATTCACAGCCCTAGCTGTTAGCCATTGAAAACAAGTCACCTACATCTTGGATGGCATGAGGGTGAATAAATTAGCATATGTTCATTGTTGAGTAAAGTAACATGTGCATGTTTTGATGTCTTATGGGCTTTGTAACAACATGAGTGAATGGTGACAGTATTGTCATGTTTGTGTGAACTATGTCTTTAAAACTTATAATACTTGGCTGTGATGTGAGTTGAGTGCACATAAAAAATGTAACAGGTACAGGTGCCTATAGTGTCAAACAGGGGGCGATGTCCTTTTCTGGGCACCTTACTGCACCGTCTCAAGCTCACTTGCCAAGTTCATGGGCTGAAGCATAACTCAAGCCAAAGACACATTCTCATTATTTCTGCTCCACTGATGCAGAGAATATTTCATTAACGACTCAGTCAACACAGGTCACTGACGAACCTTTGGATAACAGTCATATCGTTTTTTCAAATGACTGTCTCATGTGGATGCAGAAAGCATACTGTATTTTATAAATATTGTATACATGTATTATTATATACATATTTCTATGCATTGTACTGTGGTGGGTTGAGTGAGGACAGACACAACGGATTTGCATCAGGCCTTTTGTTTTAGTAGTTTCTATTGCCAAAGACAGTTTTCAAAGCCCTCCTCTATGTTATGATATTATATTATTTATGCTGTAATTAACTACGACAAAGCTGCCTTCAGACTTGTGTATTAACATAAATATGGAAATTTTGATTCCAAAAATTTCAATAATTGATTTAGATTTTTTGCATTTTAATTTTGATTAAGATTATAATTAATGAGAATAATAAGAAGATAGAAGAAGAAGAAGAAGAAGAAGAAGAACAACAACAACAACAACAACAACAATATTAAAGGGGGGGGGGGGTGAAATGCTATTTCATGCATACTGGGTTTTTTACACTGTTAAAGATTTGGATTCCCATGCTAAACATGGACGTTGTTTCAAAAATTAAGTTGTACGTTTGGAGGAGTATTTTTGTTCGAAAAATACTCCTTCCGGTTTGTCACAAGTTTCGGAGAGTTTTTTTCGAGTAAGGGTCTGTGTGACGTTAGATGGGGGAATTTCCTTATATGGGTCCTATGGGCACTTCTCACGTAGATCAGAGCAGAGACATTCACTGACCAGAGAGAGAGAGCGAAATGTCACAAAAGAAGTGTGTTTTTGGTTGCCAGGGCAAGACAACCCTGCACAGATTACCACAAAAAAAAAAAAAAAACAGCATTAAGGGACCAGTGGATGCAGTTTATTTTTACAGAGCATCAACAGAGCTGTGCAAGTGTTTTTGTTTGTTCCCTGCATTTCGAAGATGCTTGTTTTACAAACAAGGCCCAGTTTGACGCCGGATTTGCATATCGTTTATTTCTTAAGGATAATGCAGTCCCAACGAAAAAGGGTCACGATCGTGTGTTGGAACCGCAGGCGGTGAGTAAAACTGCTTCAAATATCTCTGTGTTGTTAACTTAGCTATCGGCGCGTAAGCACATCAAGTAAACAACATGCGATGTTGTCATCAAAATGCACTTTCCAAATCTACACCTTAAAAAATAAATAAATAAATAAATAAATAAAAAGACGAGTTATGAAGCATGCAGTACTACTCTATAGGTACTCAAGATTAACAGGATATTGAGTGAAAACGAGCATTTCACCCCCCCCCCCCTCCTTTAATAAGAAATTTACCTTCTTAAAATTAAATCAATAAATTAAGAGTGCAATAATTTAAATATATTAATTTTAATGTAATAATTTTGGTACTAAATAAAGACTTTACCTAGATACTAAATTAGGATTAAGAGCGTGAATAGAATATTAATAATAGTTTTTAGCATTTCTTTTTTGATTTAATGATTTTATCATGTTAATTACTAAATTAAATTGACTATTATTATTAAATTTAGATACTAAACTAATAGTTTACCAAATTATGATTAATAATTTTGTATTTTCTATTAATAATAATTTATTAATTTTTATATTGAATTTATAAGGATTATACATTTAGAAAATCATCTTTGAGGTCACTTGGTTAAGATCTACTAGATTTGATTTTTTTTCTAAGCAATTTAAACAAATAAAAATTGAAAAATGTAAATTGTGCATTATTCTGAATTGACTATATAACGGTGGGTAAATGAGTGTCAGTGATGAGGTTACATGTTCATGTATGGACACTGGGATGTTCTTCTTATATTCCAAGTCCTACTTCTTCTATTTCCAAGTCCAGTGCTGCTGTCATGAAAATTTAAGGTAGATATAAATATTCTGTACAATGCAGTAAAAAAAAAAAAAAAAAAAAAAAAAAAAAAATATATATATATATATATATATATATATATATATATATATATATATATATATATATATATATATATATATATATAATTACAATTTATCATGCTGTACTTTCTGTAATATAATATAATAAAATATAATATAATGTACTTTTGAATTAATTGATTTTTAACTAATAATTCAGAGATCCTGTGTCACAGATGGGATGTGCAGGTAAGAACCCAAGCACATGAACTTTGCTAGCTTTTACCAAACTACTGGTGTTTTCACCTCAGTTCAGCAATCTTTTGATATTATTAGTGATTTTAATGTCATGAAACTTATGATGAGTTTGGTCTAAAATGGCAAGAGGCACCTTGAGATATGTGGTATACCCCCCCCCCCCCCATATATATGTATACAGTCATGTCCAAAATTATGGACACCCTTGGTAAATATGATCAAAGTAGGCCGTGAAAATTAATCTGCATTGTAAATCATTTTGATATTTTATTAAAAAAAATAACAAAAAATCTAATCTTTCATTGGATAATAAGAATTTAAAATGGGGGAAAATATCATTATGAAATAAATGTTTTTCTCTAATACACATTGGTCACAATTAAGGACACCCTTTTATTGAATTCTTATGAGTAAAATAATGTTGAAGTATATTCCCATTCAAATTCACAATTTTGAGTACTTTATGGGGATTATAAACATAAAATTATCCAGCCACTTTTTCCTGTTTCACAGAAATATAAATGGGGGGTGAAACAAAGGCCGAATTCCCTGAATCATCCATCAAAATGAGAAAAAAACAAATAATATATCTCTGATGTGCAGCAAAAGATAATTGAGCTTCACAAATTAGTGAAGTGGTTTTAAGAAAAGAGCTAGAGCAGTGAAAATTCCCATTTCCACCATCAGGGCAATAATTAAGAATTTCCATTCAACAGAAAATTTTATAAAATTGCCTTGAAGAGGATGTGTGTCTATATCGTCCTAATGCATGGTGAGGAGGTCAGTTTGAGTGGCTAAAGACTTTCCAAGGATCACAGCTGGAGAAATGCAGAAAATAGTTGAGTCTCGGGTTCAGAAAACCTTTAAAAAATGGTCAAACAGCACCTACAGTACATCACCACATGTTGTTTAGGAGGGTTTCACAAATAATTATCCTAGCTCATCCAAATGCAAACTAAAGCATATTCATTTATCAGACATGACTGGAACTTCAAATGGGACTGGCATCTATGGTGAAATGAAACAAAAAAAAAAATAAATACAATGTTTTATAGCAGCAAACACTCAAGATGGGTTTTGGTGAACACAGAGAAAAAAAAGTACCCCATGTGTACAATGAAATATACTGCTGTATTTTTGATGTTGTGGGTCTATATTTCTGCTGGAAGTCCTGGACATCTTGTTCAGATACATGGCATCATGGATTCTATCAAATACCAACAGATAAAAAATCAGTAAGTGACTGACTGAAATCTTATAATGGGCCATGTTTGGATCTTCCAACTCTCCAATAATCTAAACACAAACCTCAAAAACAACACAGAAATGGGTCACTAAGCACAAAACAAAGCATCTTCTATAGCCATTCCAGTCCTCTGACCTGAACCCTACAGAAAATGAGAGAACTGAACTGAAGAGGAGAAGCACCAACATGAAGCTGGGAATCTAAAGAGTCTGGAGTGATTCTGGATGAAGGAATGGTCTCTGATCTCTTGTCAGGTGTTCTCTAACCTCATCGGACATTATAGGAGAACATTTAGACCTGTTAAACTGGTAAAAGGAGGTTTCAAAAAGAATTCAATAAAAGGGTGTCCTTTATTGTGGCCAATGTGTATTAGAGAAAAACATTTATTTCATAATGATATTTCCCCACATTTTAAATTCTTATTATCCAATGAAATGATAAATATTTGTGAATTTGTAAAATAAAATATCAAAAGGATTAACAATGCAGATTAATTTTCACAGCCTTCTTTGATCAAATTTACCAAGGGTGCCGATATTTTTGGGCATGATTGTATATATATATATATATATATATATATATATATATATATATATATATATATATAGCTTTAAATTACAAAAACTGGTTCATTAAAATCATAGTCCGTAAAGATGCACTTCTCTGGCCAGGCTATGACGTGAAAATTTGCACAAAGCCTGGCCTGTGGGGCGTAAAAAAGTCGGGGTCATCGGGCTTGGGCTGGAATGCAGGACACATTAACATAGAGACACGCACACAAAATAGAACTCATTCTTCTTCTTTACTAGCGCATTGTGCATTCAGCTTACAGCATAACGGTGGAACATACCAACTATACAAACTGTGTGGGGGAAACCTAAACTAAACCATTCATTTCTGAAAATGTGTGTTTGAATTTGTTTAAAGAATGATGTTGCCACTGCTGCAAACTCCCATATCATATATACAAATAATTATTAAAAAAATAGAATTTCCCAGCAGCCCAGTAGGCCCCTCCCAAGTGTAGACCAGTGGGCTTCAGCCCCTTTAAGCCTGTGCGTTAATGTGCCCATGATACCTATAGGTAATTATATGTTCCCTTTCAGTCGGTTTTGCATGAAAGCCCAATAACATTCAAGTGGTAACAAAATGAAACAATGGTACACAGTGTACCTTTATCTTCAGGATTTGCATCGCGAGCTCCACCAGCTATGTGGGTATATAAGGAGCAGCACAAGCAACTCGTATTCGAGCTTTCGCTTAATGCAAGTCAGCTGGTGTTGGTGCGACAGTGCAATTCAGCGGTTCATCAAAAGCTTCCTGCCTTCAGCTCCCGCATTCCCCTGAATGCTTCAGCACCTCTGAAAGAGCTTTCTAAAAGAGTTTTTTTTTTTTTTTTTTTTTTTTGTGGTTGATTATTTTTTAAGATGTCATTCCACCCGTGTGTTTCTGGGATCGGTTGACATATGGCTTCTTGTGACGGCCAAGATCGCTGTATCACCTGTCTGGGATTTCAGCACGCTGAGACTTAGTTCATGGATGACTCATATTCTCATTGTGGGGACATGACCATACTGGTGTTATGATTGAGACTTGATTACCTTAAAAGGTATAGAGTCTTCTCTGCTGCACCCCGATCTAGCTCCTTTTCTTGTAAGAGGGCTACTTTGGCTGGTGGCCAGGGTGATCTGAGGGTTACCATGTGGGCTTCCCAGACGAGCCACCCTCTTCGGACCACATCCCCTCACAGACGGCGCAGCTGGTTGAGTTTCCGTTGGATTGATTTGCAGCGATCGAGCTAAAGGACACGTACTTTCATGTCTCCTTCTCAGGTCTCAGAGTGACCGTCACTCCAGCCTGCCTCCGAACCGTGGTAGGATATCTCATTTCTAAGGGCTGGTGTTCCCCTAGAACCAGTGTCCAGACATGTTGTTGTGTCAACAGATGCCTCTGCCATGGGCTTGGGTGCCATGTGCAACGGGCATGCTGCGTCAGGCTCCTGGACAGTACCCAGATTTCAGTGGCATATCAATTGCCTCAAGTTGCTAGCAGTATGGCTTGCTCTGAAATGCTTCAGGGCCCTGCTGAGGGACACGCACATTCTGGTTCATACGTACAACACTGCGACCATAGTGTACATCAACCGTCAGAGCAGTCTATGTTACCGTCGCATGTCGCAACTCGCTCGCTATCTCCTCTTGAGGAGTCAGAAGCATCTGAAGTCACTTCATGCCATTCAGATCCCAGATAGGCTCAATTGTTAGCTGATGAGCTTCCACGTCAACAGTCTCGCCCCGGGGAATGGAGACTCCACCCCTTAGTTGGTTTAGCTGATTTGGGAACACTTGGAAGATGCTCATGTAGACCTGTTTGCCTCTCCAGATAATTCCCACTGCCATTTGTTTTACTCCCTGACCGAGGGCACCCTTGGCATGGATGCTCTGGTGCACAGCTGGATGCTGGGTGTGCACAAGTATGCATTTCCCCCAATTAGCCTTGCACAACGTATGTGCAAGATCAGGGAGGATGAGGCGGATTTCCTCATGGTTGCGCCTTATTTGCCCGGCTGGACTTGGTTCCTTGAACGTGTACTCCTCGTGACAGCCCCTCCTTGAACAGTTCCTCTGAGGAAGGACCTTCTTTCTCAGAGACGGGGCACCCTCTAGCACCCACATCCTGATCTTTGGAACATATATGTGTGGGTTCTGGATGGGTCACGGAAGGTTTAGGTACCTAGCTACCATCACTTCGGCTATTGCCTTGTCTACCAGACATGCCTATGCTTTGAAGTGGAACCTCTTCGGCACTTGGTGTTCTTAATGTCTTGAAGACTCCTGGAGATGCCTGATCGGGTCAATGCTTTCCTTTCTTCAGGAAGGGTTGGAACAAAGGGTGTCTCCTTCCACCCTGAAGGTCTATGTTGCGACCATTTGGGCTCACCATGACCCTGTTGATGGTAAGTCTCTTGGGAAGCATAATCTGGTCATCAGGTTCCTGAGAGGGGCCATTCCACCTCGTCCTCATCAAGTTCCCTCTTGGGACCTCGCAGTGGTCAAAAGTTGGCAATGCCCAAAGTTCCCACCACTCCTTTTAGAGAACAGGTGGTGAACTTGCAAGCGCTGCCCCAGGAGGAGGCAGACCCAGCCCTGGCACTGCTCTGTCCAGTACGTGTGCTCCGCATTTATGTTGACAGAACTCAGTGCTTCAGGACCTCAGACCAGCTCTTTATTTTTATTTTATTTTATTTTTTTTTTACAGAGGCTCGCAGATGGGAAAAGCTATCTCAAAGCTTTATCCAAGACTTATCAGACCAATACCTGCCATGCCCCCTAGGCGTGAGAGCTCAATCAACTAGGAGTTTAGCCTCCTCCTGGGTGCTGATGCATGGTGCCATCGCTAACAGACATCTGTAGAGCTGCGGGCTGAGCGACACCTAACACGTGAGAATTTATAATCTCTGTGTAGAGCCAGTGTGGTTTCTTAACCAAAACTTTAAGTGTTTGTTTGTATGTTCATATGATTACCTGACCATAAGCACATTAGCATGTGATAATTGACCATATGACCAGAATTCATTGTAAATGCTGCATTTCTAGCAATCTCAGTATGTTCTGTAATTGGCATACAAAGTGCGTGTGTGAATGTGTGTGTGTGTTTGGGGGGGTTGGGCTGTCGGAGGGCAGAGTTCAGCAAGGAGACCATTGGGGGGTGCTGGCTAACAGATCAACTTTTAGTTAAAAGGCAAGGCAAGTTTATTTATATAGCAAATTTCGTACACAATGGTAATTCAAAGATCTTTACATAAACGAAAGCAGGCACGTGCACACATAGACATCAAAGGGGGCTTGAGCACCTGCCCTTTTTATTCCTGGAGAGAAAGTGCCCTTTTTTCTGGGGTGCTTTTTTTTTTTTTTTTTTTATAATATATATTCCTGTTTGCGCACAGCTTCCCTGTCAAACAAATATATTTATTGAAGAAAAGTATATCTAAATATCAGGTCAGGAGTTCTGAAGCGCTCATTGAGCTGATGATACTGCGCATGTGTGATTCAGTGTGAAGCAGACTGACTCACAGCTCGTCTGAAACGAACTGGTTCTTTTGGTGATTGATTCTGAACTGATTCTGTGCTTATGTTATAAGCGCGGGTAAACTGAAGGCTTGAATTAAGGGCAGTCATCGCTAATGACATTACATCGAGCGCAAAAGAACCGGTGAACCGTTTTTTTTTCAACTGGTTTATTTGATCGAATTGTCCGAAAAAACGGTTCACTTGAGCACCTGCTCCTTTGCCTCAAAAGTGCCCTTTTGTCAAAGCAAAATTTCCTCGAATTTTTTTTTGTAATAACATACCCTTTTGTGAATGCCTACCAACGCCCAATCAAAATATTATTACAATTTATTAATAATAATTTAGTCGTAAATAAAATGACCAATATGTTGACCTTTCACCTGACCGGGAAAATTCCTCAGGCCGCACGCGCATTTTTAATTGCTCAAAGATATTTTCAGAACCGTGGCAGCTGGTAAGTGGTGTTTCATTCTTAGCGAAGTGAGTTTGATGTTTATATACTTATTATTATTTTACAAGAACGATGTGATGTGAGAACATGCAGATATGTTACTGTGTGTAGCCTGTAGTGTAAAAGTAACACTAACGTTAGCTGTTTGAGGGAGAAAAGTTTCACAGGCATCGAAGGGTCTGGTCTTTTTTATGTTATTTGACAAAACTTTTATTATATTACAGTACTTATTTATTTTTTAACACGTTGAGTGCTATAAAAATAATTATCACAACACTGGTTAGGCTTATTCAGGTTTTCAGCAAGACCACTTTAGCCTGTAAACTCAATAATATCTCTCTGGAAATAAATGTAAAAATATCAGTGTCAATAAAAAATGCATAATATACCTGACATCAAAGTGCAGTGTGAAGGAGATGAATAACAAATGTAGCCTGTCATTTGTTTATATTGCAAAGGTGTTCGATTTCTAGACAATAACAACTACAACAGTAATAATAATATTAATCACTATATTCCAGTGGATCAGTTTTTTTATGTTTTGTATCAATATTTAAGGTGGACTTATTGATTAGGTGCAAGAGTAGTAGTGACGGTTAAAATAATAGATTAATGCTGAAACAGAGAAGAAAAAGCCATCAGGTTGGTACAATTTAAGACATTTCAGTTTCTAATCCCAGAGCTGTTATTATTTTAAACTTAAAATTGTCTTCTCTATTGTTTCTTTGCATCAAAGCATTTGCTGCTGTATCAATACATAACCATCCATATCGATACGTGAATCCGCAAGGAATGCATCACAATATATTGCTGTATTGATATTTTGAACAGCACAATTTAAAGCCTTGTTCCATGTGCCCCTTTTATACTTTGAGCACCTGCCCCTCCAAAGGTCTCTGCACGGCCCTGAACGAAAGTAAAATAATAATGAAGAAAATAATAACAAGAATAAAACAAGCAATTTTAAAACTTTTTAAATTATAAAAAAATGTACTTATTTAAAATGAATTTAAAACAGAAAATGATTTAAAAATAAATAAATAAATAAATAATATAAATAATAATTATAATTATAACATTAAATACATAAATAAATAAATAGTTTACATAGTTATTTAGTCTGTTAGTTACATAAATACTAATTCAGCAAAGATGCGTTAAGTTGATCGAAAGTGAATCAGAAGAATGAGCTTTATTGCCAGGTATGTTTACACATACGAGGAATTTGTTTTCGTGACAGAAGCTCCGCAGTACAACAGAATGACAGCGACAGAACATAAAACACATAATAAAAGAATAAAAAATACAAATATGTAGACAGTGAATGACAATATACAAATGACAATTGTAGGCAGGTATATTACAAAGTGAAGTTATGTATGTACATATATATTGTGTGCAAAATTTAAGTGTATACTAAGTATGTGTGTTAGATAAATAAAGTGTGTGTGTATATAAATATAAAGTGTAGTGTGTTCGCCATTATTGTCAGCTGTTCATAAGATGGATTGCCTGAGGGAAGAAACTGGTCCTGTGTCTGGTCGTTCTAGTGCTCAGTGCTCTGTAGCGTCGACCAGATGGCAACAGTTCAAAGAGGGAGTGTGCTGGATGTGAGGGGTCCAGAGTGATTTTGACAGCCCTTTTTCTCACTCTGGATAAGTACAGTTCTTGAATAGATGGGAGAGTTGAACCGATGATTCGCTCAGCAGTCCGGACTACCCTCTGTAGTCTTCTGAGGTCAGATTTAGAAGCTGAGCTGAACCAGACAGTCACTGAAGTGCAGAGGATGGATTCAATGATGGTGGAGTAGAACTGTTTCAGCAGCTCCTGTGGCAGGTTTAACTTCCTCAGCTGGCGGAGAAAGTACAACCTCTGCTGGGCCTTTTTTACGATGGAGTCAATGTGAATGTCCCACTTCAGGTCCTGAGAGATGGTGGTTCCCAGGAACCTGAATGACTCCACTGCAGTCACAGTGCTGTTCATGATGGTGAGTGGGGGGAGTGCAGGGGGGTTTCTCCTGAAGTCCACGATCATCTCCACTGTTTTGAGGGTGACAGTAAAGACATTTAGAATGTTACAAAAATTTCTATTGCAAATAAATGCTGCTATACATGGATAATAGCAATAAGTCAGCATATTACAATGAAACTGGAGTAATGATGCAGAAAATGCAGCTTTGATCACAGCAATAAATTACATTTTACATTGTATTCATATAGATAAATATGTGTAATGATATTTCACAATATTACTGTTTTAGGTTTGAATGGTACTGCATATTTAGAGTTTTATTTTTTAACCTTTATAAAATGTGATTCATTTTATTTCATTACAATTCGTAGCTGCTTTTGGTCGTCAATGTTCTTTTCTATATTGTCTTTTTGTGCTCCACAGAGTTGATAGCAGCACAAGAGTGAGTTATTGAGGCATTTGCATAAAAGTCAGTAGAACAGTGTTTTCTTATGAGACGTGTATTTCCACAGCACAGTGCAGATATGAGGTAGTCACAGTAAACAACCATCTACCCGTCTGCTTGGGTTCAAACTTATTGTGTGTTTCATCATGTTTCTGTAGCCAAATTAGTGTGCATCAGATTTCAGTGTCACACATCCATAAATTGCTAAAGGGCCACTTTCATTTGGCTGGCATCCAGGGCATGTTTTGGCTCATTCAGAGGCTTTTTTAATCAGCAGTAATTAATGAAAGGCAGATATGGAGACATCGGTCAAGGAAGACTAAATTATTTTAATAATATTACCTCCTAGCTGAGAGATAGCCATTGGGTTGAAATGCTTTTGACAATTACTGACTGAAATACAAATGGACACAGGAGGGATGAAAAGTTGAAAGTTTACTTAAAGTCTGAATAAAAGTCAGTCTGAATATATGGAATGAAAGTCTGAACATATAAAACGAATTTCTGAATATATATGGAATGAAAGTCTGAATATATAAAACGAATTTATATATATATATATATATATATATATATATATATATATATATATATATATATATATATACATATATATATATATATATATTTCTAAATATATATGGAATGAAAGTCTGAATATTTAAAACGAATTCCTGAATATATAAAACAAATTTCTGAATATATATAGAATGAAAGTCTGAATATATAAAACGAATTTCTGTATAGATATAAAATGAAAGTCTGAATATATAAAACAAATTTCTGAATACATATAGAATGAAAGTCTGAATATATAAAACAAATTTCTGAATACATATAGAATGAAAGTCTGAATATATAAAACAAATTTCTGAATATATATGGAATGAAAGTATGAATATATAAAACGAATTTCTGAATATATAGAATGAAAGTCTGAATATATAAAACGAATGTCTGAATATCTGATGTTATCAGCGCCATCTTGTGTTATTCATCTACTATTTTACACATTTAGAGCAATGAGCGAGTCCGCACGGAATTTAGTAGCAGCAATTTTAAGTAACGATCATCTAATTAACGCCCTGGCGAATGCGTGTACGGGCCAAAATACTGGCATCCGTCCTCAACATCGTTCTACTGATGAAGAAATGTATTCACTATTTCACCGCGGAAGAGCAAATGCGGTGAACTTCACAGCCCAGGGAGATCCTGCTTATCAAGCAAACATTACAGAAAGAAACATGCCTTCTACCTCACAGGGACCACCCACAGCTATCTACAATCTTCGCCCGTTCACTCGAAAGGGCCCTAGACATAAGAGGTAAGAACAAAATTAATTGGGAGTGATAAGAGTTTTTGTCATAGCAAAATTCAGAAATATGTTAAGTGTGATTTCATATGTAGACAATTGTAAATCTTTAAATGAAATGTACAATAATGAGGCTTAAGTAGTTAAACTTTGGAATTAGTAGTTTTTCACTGCTGTAATGACATATGGTTGTGCACAAATGTTGTCTATAAACTAGATAAAAATAAATCTTAATATCAACTACATTTTACAATAAATTAATTTAACACAGCTTCCAATTTATAAACAGAAAAGATAACTTAATATAAAGTACATACATATTTAATTGAATTGAATATGTTGATTTTCTTTAAAGTTAAGGTTTCAGGCACTAGGCAGTTTACGTCCGGTGGCTCAGTCTTTCACCAAAGAAGTTATTCTCCTGCCAGACCATACATCTACACATGTGCCAAGGCGTGCCAAGAAAGCTTGGCTTTTTGAAAATGGTCATATAAAATCTGCCTTAGAATTAGGCTGTGACTGGGACGCCGACAAAGTTATGCAGACTATAACATCAGCCTTCCAGCCAGTTGTCAAGGGATGCAGGTAAACGTTAGTTGTGTTTAATCACATTTATTACTTATTTTATATTTTTGCAGTAATACTAGTAATATAATGTGCTTTGATAAATATACCTTGTTGTGATATGTAACAAAATTAACAAAATATTGGATTTTGCCAATACATTATGGTTGTAAATATCTAATTCTTTTAAATTTATATTAACTGACCAACTGATAAACTGACAGTATAAAAATGTGAATGTGTAGACAAATGGTGTATTGAAACCATACCTTTCCATGTACTGTTGTGTGGTTTTCTTGCTTCAAAATAAGTTTCATATACAGTGTGCTTTTTATTTTGTCAGATTACAAATCTTGATGTCGTGCCACAACAAATTAGTGGAGCCATCCCTGACTTCCAAACAGACTTTAGGTGGAGACCTTCTGAAAAAACTTTTTCATCAGAAGTCCATTTATTTCAGGCCTGACAAGGTCATTTTAAGTGAAGAGAAAGGATATGTAAGTAGTGGAGAAGATTTTTTTATTTATTTTAAATTACAGTATTGTCAAAATTCGTATGCACCCTAGTATTTTCAGCCTCCAAAAATTGCTATAAGCCAGTTATTAATATATTTTGCTGTGTTGTGTATATAGGAAATATCAATTCATATTTCAAAACATTTCTTTTGACATGAAGTGTAATAATCAAATTAGACTTTTGTTTGCACAAGGACAACAGTTGGTCTGCAAAACACAGAGATCTGAACTCACCATCATCAAGTGCATCTGTGATTACATGAATGAACTGAGACAGACTAAATCCAGACACCAAACACCTAGAAGATGCTTGAAGAAACTCACCTGCAAAACTACTTGCAAGTGTACCAAGGACAAAAGCTGTTGAAAAACAAACTTTAATATGATTTAGTTAATAGTAGTTAATTGTTAAGTTAAATCTTTTCATTATTTTTGCAAATTATTATTTTCATCCAAAATTTACAGCATTTTTGTTAGATCTTTCTTCAAGCATATTTGAGATGTTGCCACAGTTCTTCTGGATTTAGTCTTCTGGTTTCTTATTTTTCTCCAATCGCACATGGACTTGGTGATGTGAGATCACATCTCTTTGTGGTGCACCGGATGTTGTTAGACTCCTTGTGCATACATAATTCAATTCAATTCAATTCAAGTTTATTTGTATAGCGCTTTTTACAATCCAAATCGTTACAAAGCAACATTACAGAAAATTATGTTTCTACAACATTTAGTAGTAGCTTATAAGTGGTGACTGTCAGTTTGTGCACGTATGACAGGATTTGTAGAAAAATTTATACAAGACGTAGTCAGACAGGTGATGAACATTATTAATATTATTAATAATTAATAGTTATTATATGATGCAGTCACACTTGTAGCAATAATTGTTAGTTCTGTTTGTTGAATCAGGGTTAGCATCATCTGGGGTCCTCTGAGGGTCAGCATCATCTCTTCTGAGGTGTTCTGAATCCAGACTGGAGCTTGTGTAAATCCTAGTTACCACGGGATGTAAATCCCATGGCAAAACATAGAAACAAAATAGAGACATCATTAGCATAGCTTCTGTTCCAACAAACTAAAATTAATTATTTTAACCCAAGCTAAAGAATAAAAATGTGCATTTGATCAGATGCAACTACACTCACAATTTAAGAGATACATTATTCGTATGCTTGGCGAAAGAGATGTGTTTTTAATCTAGATTTAAAAAGAGGGAGTGTGTCTGAACCCCGAACATTATCAGGAAGGCTATTCCAGAGTTTGGGAGCCAATTGTGAGAAAGCTCTACTCCTTTAGTGGACTTTGCTCTCTAGTGGCTACACACACCTTTTCGATTGGTCCCACTATCAGTGGCACTGGACACACACCATGCTTCTCTGCTAGCAACACCTCTGAGGCATCCCATAGTCCCACCCAAACCAATGCACCCAGAACAAACTACAGGTACATGTTCTTTTTATACAGGATTGTCATGGTCAGGTTTTAACGTCAGTAGGCCTTGTTTACAGTAACAATTAGTATTCTAACAATTTTGTGTTAGAATAGTCACTCAGCAGTAGACAATGTTATTATTACATCTAGGATGATATTTGTCCTGTAGTAATCAGAGGTGTCAAGTAACGAAGTACAAATACTTCGTTACTGTACTTAAGTAGAAATTTGAGGTATCTATACTTTACTTGAGTGATTATTTTTCAGCCGACTTTTTACTTCTACTCCTTACATTTTCAGGCAAGTATCTGTACTTTCTACTCCTTACATTTTAAAAATAGCTTCGTTACTGCTATTTCATTTCGGCTTGTTTTCATTCCGGCTTGTCATCATTCAAAAAAAATAAAAAATAAAAAAAATAAAAACCTATCCAGATAAATCGCGCCATCCGGATGGAGTGAATTTGATTGTGGTTGGATGAGAAGTATAAACATACACCATTCCGACACCCTATTGGTCTGTACGCGATCCATCGCACCTGCACGTGACACAAATCACATCACAGTCCAGCCAGGACATAGACAGTTTTGGGTTCGTTTATCAAAAAATATATTTCTTAAAAGTAGGGTTGGGTATGGAACCGGTATCCCGATTGCCTCAGAGTCAGTCCGCTTAAATTTCACATGAAACCAGCGTCAGACCGGTCTCCTCCCGTCTTTCAGCGCGCTCTTCAATCCGCAGAGGCGCAGACCGCGAACGGAGCAGCGCATGCGCACTTAAACAAACAGAGGACACAAGGTATTTGTTTATCGATAGATTGTTAGAATATCCATATCTGTGCAGTTCTTTGTCATAAATACAGTTTACAAAAGGTCACGAGGTAGTTTTCGCTCATTACACCACAGCCGTTTCCTCCAGCGAAAATCTAGCCCTTAACACATATGAACGAACACATACTTTAATTACACTTACTTAAATATACTTAATTTAATCATACGTACTTTATACATACACTACTGTGCAAAAGTCTAAGACACGTTAGTATTTTCACTTAAAAGAATGGTGTTCGGACAGTTATTTATATATTTTGATGCAGTGTGTCAATATAAAATATCAGTTTGCATTTCCAAACATTCATTTTTCCGTTGTCAGACTGCTTGTGCATTCAAAATCAC
This sequence comes from Carassius gibelio, assembly GCF_023724105.1. Taxonomy (NCBI): domain Eukaryota; kingdom Metazoa; phylum Chordata; class Actinopteri; order Cypriniformes; family Cyprinidae; genus Carassius; species Carassius gibelio. Next base: position 5,381,886 of record NC_068375.1, on the reverse strand, counting down.
ACTAGATTATTATTAAAATTAATGGCACATCACATCAGATTCCTGCAGCTAATCTTGGATGTACATTTACATTCCATTAAAAGTTATTGATGACAAGCCTCTGAAGTTTGACTTTTTGCACCATAACAATACTTATTGGCAACTAGTCATCATATCTCTAGTCCTTTAATTTATTTGCATTGTACTAAAGTGCGTTCATTTTAAATGGGCATATGGGCTGATGAAGACCTGAAGGTCGAAACGTTGCTTGATTAAATTCCTCTGGAGCAGTAGTTTTCAGTGTTCAGACTTCACTTCTTTATTTGTCTATATCATTTAGTTGTCTTGCACCTGCGTCCTAATTGGATGTTTGGGATGTGCACACCATTTTTGTATTTTCATATATGCGGCTGAAACAGGAAGCCTAGTGCATCCCAAATTTTTCAACATGAACATTTTAATATAACATTATAGTCATTATGGCCTATGGCCTTTAGAAAAATGTTTTTTTGAGGCGGTGGGGTAGTGCACAATAGGCCCCTGTGGTGCGACCTAAGCTTTTGTTCTTAATGGCATTTTTTTCCCCTTACATTACTTTTACTTTTATACTTTAAGTAGTTTTTTAAACCAGTACTTTTAAACTTTTACTTGAGTAAAAAGCTTGAGTTGATACTTCAACTTCTACAAAAGTCTTTTTAAACCCTAGTATCTATACTTCTACTTGAGTAATGAATGCCAGTACTTTTGACACCACTGGTAGTAATGCAGCTATTTCTGTTAACATCATATATGTACTTAAACATTGTTCATTATAAAATATTGATATATAAAAAAATTTAGTACTTGACCTATTTGAGGAAGAATACCTCTCCGATGACGCTGATCTCCAGGAAGCCATATCAAGGTCCTTAGAGTCCAGCACAAATGAGAGGTCAGTAGAAGATGTTATGTAGAAATGTTTAATTCTAATGTATCATAGCAATAGCTTAATTTCCTAGACTCGTAGCAATAAACAAATACCACCTAAATGATTCAGAAATATATTTATGAGTGCAAAATGTCTCATATCAAATCTTTTCTGTGGTTATTGTTTCAGCAATATTTATAATATTGTTTATATTTAATAAATTGTTGTTTAATTCATGGTGTAAAAGTGTATAAAATATATAAAATAAAAATATATAATTTTTGTGTGTTACATTATTGGGGAGTTACCATTGTCATTTTTGTATTGTTTTATTGTTTATTATTGTTTCTGTGATTCAAGGATGACTTTAGAGAGAATAATGGAGCAGATTGGTTCGAGAGTAAATAATGACAGGATTGTACGGTTCAATATCATAAGAAGAAATGTGTGGGATGGAACATCCAGAGCAATGGGCAGATCCAATTTTTCACCCGAGAAGAAGGTGGATGTTAAGTTTACTGATGACTATGGAACATCTGAGGGTGCTGTGGACAATGGAGGACCTACTCGGGAGTTTTTCCGACTCTGTCTACATGAAATCAAGGACAAAATTGGCATCTTTGAAGGACCATCTAATGCTAAAGTCCTCACATGCAACTCCAAAGGTACACTACTTATAAATTCATATTGATGTCAAGTAAAGGATTTCTTTTGGTTTCCTAAATATATTGTACCTGAAATTATTTAGTAGGAAATTTAAGAATCTTCAAATGTTGTTCTTACAATGACAATGATGTTTTAATTTCATTTGATAATAGCGATGAAAGACAATGCATAATTCTATGCTGGCCAGATCATGGCAATGTCAATTGCCCATGGGGGGCAGAGTCCATGTTTCCTGTCTGAACTTATGTATGAGTGTCTTCAAAAGGGCCCTGACAATGTAAAGGTTAAAAAATATTACCGATGAAGAAACAAGGTCACAGTTGCAGTCGGTAGGCATATTTTACTTTAATTATATTGTATTTTGATATAAATTATTCTTTTTGCATGCACTCATTAACATTGACGTTACAGCTAATAGTTGTATATTTTCATTCAAACAATGTTTTTTTTATTTATATTTATATTTTTAGATCTTACAGGCCCAGACTGATTCACAACTACAAGATGCAGTTGCACAGGCTGCTAGCTTAATCAGTCTTGCTGGTCACAATGTACGCATAACACTTGAAAACAAACAGGAGACTGCTTTGGATCTGGCTCATTGGTATGTCCTTCAGCGGACCCGTGCACCATTTGAAAGGTATGTTTATATCTGAACACATAATGTTATTGTACTTTGTCAGAAAAATTAAATATAGTTTAATGGCTGTAAAATCGCAGAAATACAAGAGATAGAAGAGGAAAGCATGTACAAACAAAAGTTTTTGAGTTGCTAAAAAAGTGTGCCTACAGTATAAGAAAATTTTATGATTGACCTCAACTTCCATGTTATAGTGCACCAGTACAGGTGGGCATACTAATTCATTGTGGAACCTCATCTAATTAAAAATGAAAAATACTAGTGCTACATGTTTCAAATCACATAAACTACACATTACAGCGTGTTTCCTTTTTATTAGGTTCAGAGATGGCTTAACGTCTCTGGGTGTCCTAGATGCTCTCCAAAACTATCCTGTTCAGTCAAAGTGCCATTTTGTGAAGGCTGAAAAGGCCTTAACCGCAAATGATGTGGAGAATCTTTTCCAAATCATTCATTCTGAAAGAGGGAGTAATGCATTTCAAGCAGAGTGCCGGACCCTGGCTTTCTGGCAAGACTATCTTCAGGATGCTGAAAGTAAGTTTAGTATTTCAAGTTTCAACGCAGTCCGTTATTTTCAAAAATAGTTTTTGAATATATATATATATTTATATTGCAATGTTTGAATTGGTGTTTATGTACTATAAATTAATTCATATAAAATGTAAAGCTAATTTTGCCAAAAGTATTGGGTCATCCCCAATGTACATTCATTCAGACACTTCCAAAACTGTTGCAACAGAGATGGCAATCAACTTTTATATACCTGAATTATATTTCCATCTTTGTTGCCAAAGTTTTGGAAGTGCATTTTTCTGTTCTACAGAAGGGGGTGTCCAAATACGTTTGTCCATATACATGTCATTTGTGTTTGGTGATGAGTTTTTGACTCAAGGTCCACATTTAAAACACACCAGAGATGTTCAGCTGGGATTTGGAGTTAGCTTTATGCAGACCAGTCAAGTTCTTCCACACTGACTCGATCAATCATTTCTTTTTGAACCTTGCCTTATACACAGAGGCTTGGAGAAATATTATTTGCTACAGTCTTCACCAACTTCTATCTTTTATTCTGCTAAATGGCTCTTTATACTCACCAGACTGTTGTTAGTGTTGCATGTGACATTATGAGCAACCCTTTCAAATATAACTACTCTTATAACAATTTAGCATTACTCCAGTGGTATCATTTAACATAGACCTGTGGTACTCTTTTTTTTGTTGTTTTACAGTTGAAAACAATGTCTCTCTGGAGGAAAGCCAAGACTTGAGTTCATTACCTGTTCCCGATTTCCAGTGGCCAGTACTTGTGAAAATATTCTACGCATAGCAGTTCATGCAGTGTACACTGCTTTCAGATCTGACATGGATTTGGCAATACGCAATTCACCAGGATTTGGAAGAGCGTGAGAGGTAATTTTTTTAGAGGCATGTAGAGCTTGAGTTATGTTAGATTGTTTATGCTATTGCTGTTATTTCACTATGTTATTCATTGATACCAACATTCTGTATTTACTGTAACAGCACATGAAAAAACAATAAAAGACATTGAAGTTCTTCATTACATTTTAAGATGTATTTCAAGCTATATGTTCCAGTCTTCTAACCTGAACAGACATGTTCCCCAGTTTCATTGTTACGACAAAATTGTTATTTATTTTTAGGCTGTGTATGGCTTTCTTTTAAATAAATGTTTTTCTGTTCTTACTTTTTGTGCACTGGCTTATATTTTTCTTTGTGTCTACAGTGGTGGGACTTGTGCATCCAAGACTTTTTAATGTAACATTTATTCTCATTTTATATAATATACTGTAGTTACAAAATGACACTACACAAAACTACATAAAATGAATGTATTTAATAACTTAAAATACAGGTTTCACCTTGAACAACAGGGTTATGTTACAACGTTTACAAGGATGCATCATATAATATACACTATTTATATGGTGATAATGTTCAATGGTTCATCGTGAAAGAAAAGTGTATTTTGTTTTTAAATCATAATTTTACATGCTAATGCCTTTTTCTGTCACCACAATAACTTCAATGTGATAAACATTACCAAAATTACTAAGCAGACTAAGTATTTATTTCAAGCAAGTTACATGCTGCGAAAAAAAAAGTTATATTCCATGATTTCCATCGTCAGTCAAGGGATTTACTGTGATTAACTCATGATGACACCGGCGATGATCATAAGGTCTTTGCAGATGCGCAATATTGAGTGGTCCTTGATTTTCAGGAAGTTGGAGCATTCCAGGTCTCCAAAGTTGCAGTGGGAAGTGGCTTTCCATCGTCCTTAAACTATGGTGGTTCCACTGGCTTATAAACTCATCACCAGATCTGTTTATTCTTGGGAGGTAAACATGATGAAGAGCCGTAATGTGAAGTGGGATGTTGCTATCTAAAATGCCAACATTTTCCATGAAAAGGAAAAGATCTTTAAAATAAGCTGACACCACCCTGTTAAGTTCTGCCCACAATCTTTCGATGCGTTGATTATGAACACTACAACCAACCATAAAGCTTACTCTGTTTGCCCCTCGATTCTCAATCATAAACCTTGCAACATCAATATTCTCACTACCTGCATCACCCCTGACATGTTGTGGGAGTCCAAACAGATCCACTGCATTTTGGAAAAGTTGCAAGGCAGTTGATGCTCTGTTGTCTGTGCAACATCTCAGGTAGGTAATATAGCGGCTATAGCCATCAACTCCACCGTGAAACACAAATCTCCATGGATTTAACTTGTGGTTTGTGTCAATATGCCTGAAATAAGAATTATTTATATTATTATAAACCACATTGGATCAAAGTGTAACTTTTTTGTATTTTTCTTCCTTCTTCCTGTATATACTTTTACTTTTTTTTTTATGTATCGGTATCTCACATTTTCATGATGATTTTACAACAGCAACAACCATAATAGTAACACTTAAATACTGTTTCTTACTGTATAATTATTAAGTAATTATTGAAGTAACAGCTAATCAGTAACTAATGTATTCTGTCATACCTCTTGCAGAACAGCAAATCAAGTTTATACAATACATTTATATATTGTGGAAACTGAATATATTTAACATATGGCAAATTTTGTTAATTCTGTATGTTTTCTGATGGTTTGCATCTTCTCTTCTCAGGTTTTTGATTCTTCATTTAAGGGTTGGATCCAGACTAAGGCTTCTGGAATTCCTAGTTATTATTATCGTTATTCTTATTCTTATAAACCACATATATAAACCACAGCTTTGTTGTCTTTTTCTTGCCAAAAAAACTGTTGTTAGAAATATAAATAAATACTAATAATATAAATAATGTATTAATCTAAATATCATTTTTTTCATGCTTATACTTTCATATGTTGCATTATCTCACTTTTTCATTTTGATTTTACAACAGCAGCAATCTTGCTTCATTAACCAGCTAGAGAGTAATTATAAATTTACAAAACACATACCACAATTGATTTGGGACAGAGACATTGTAGACCCTCCATTGAATAGCCCTTCGTCCTCTTAAGGCTCTCCCCACTGGATCTATGATTCTTAAACGCTCTCGTACTCGCCATCGCGGAACTCTGATCCCTCTTCCCCTCAAACTACCAGTGATGTATGTCTCTCCTGATCCAGGGGTTTGTTGAAGAACCTCAGTAATATGACGATCTAGATCATCATTTGAAATGCTTGTGAAACTCCCATAGTCCACTAAACCAAGTTGTCTCCTGTGGTTGTACAGTGTTCGAATGTTTACAGACAACATTCGTGATATGGCCATCCAGCTAAATCCTAAGTCCCGCATGTGACTCAACAGAGCCGCTGATTTGTTGTACCTCAAACGAGAAAAAAACAAAATAACAAAAATGTGCTAATTCACAAAGTGTTAATGCATAACTTGTATTAATTATTTTGTTTGCAACTTGCAAAGAGGCTAAAGTACAATCAGTTATCTTCACTCACCTCAGCCTTCCTCTCTGTGATGAAGAATGTGCACTTCTACCATGCACTTGTGTATCAGCTTCTACCTGGAGGACTATTTCAGCCAACATTTCCCTAAGAGATTCATAAACTCCTTCGAGAATGATGCATAAGGTTCTTTCAGCAACATTTTGTTGAACATGACTGCCCATAACTGCTAAGAATGTTGCAAGAATGGAAATATGATCCTCGAGATGACGTGATGTAGACTCCAAATTGTTTATGTTGTTTGGAGTATGACCCACTGTTGCAAAAAAGTCTTGTAGCTCATGAAAGTATTGGAAAATTTCAGTGAATGACATTTTAAATGAATCACAATTCAAAAAAGCTAAAACAAGCACATCATTCAGAGAGAATTGTCAAATGTACACTTTCTTTTCACATATTCACACTTTCACATAAATTAAGAGTTTCATTTAATATATTCAGACTTTCATTCTATATATTCAGACTTTCATTCTATATATATTCAGACTTAATTTTATAAATATAATTATTTCCTGAACGGCTTGCCATATATATAATATATAAGAAAATGGATTTATTGAAAACATTATGCACATCATATATAAAACAACAGAAATACAAGGCTTGTTTATTCAGAATGCATCATATCACAGTGTTTACTCTTTACAAAAACAACACAGGCTAACTAAATATAGCACTGCACTTCTGTTCCAAGTCAGGAATAGATACATAAAAACATGTTCCATGAATATTTTTATGTCAGCTGTCAAGGCTCTTTAATCACAACTAAACAAAAGTTTGACTTTTCCTTTGTTTCAGAATAATCATCTTCCACATGTGAGCTGGCCTACACGTGTTTCCGCCAGTCATACTCTGTTATATGCAGCTTTTATTCATCAGTGGATGTTTAATTGCAAAGAGCTGTTGGCCTGAATTTATCAAATAAATAATTAAGTTAGTTTGTGCTTGTACTGAGGTGTGTTTGTATTTTTGTGTGCTGTAACTATTAGGCCCGGGCCGATTAACGGTTTAAAAGTATACCGTGATTTGAGCATTTCATTGTTTTAAAACCACTAAATTTTTCGGTAACACTTTACAATAGTGTTCCATTAGTTAATGTTAATGTATTAAGTAACACGAATGAACAATGTACAAAACATTTATTACAGTATTTATTAATCGTTGTTAATGTTAATTCATGAAAATATTCACTTGTGGTTCATGCTAATTCACAGTGCATTAACCAATGTTAACTAGCACAATTTTTGATTTAAATAATAAATGTTGAAATTAACATTAACTAAGATTAATAAAATGCTGCAAAGGTATTATTTGTTCATAGATCATGTTAACTTAAGTAGTTAACTAATGTTAGAGAGAGAACATCAAAAATGCTCAAGAGTCAGCTTATGTAACTCAAGTTCCTTGACGTGTCAGGGTCATGTGCCATTGCTCTGTTAGGTTTGCACTTCTATTGGCAGTGTCAGTCTTCCACACCGAATTATTTCCTAATAAGTCATTTGAGTGACAATCTAATCTTGCATTCAGCTCATTTAAACATTGTCGCAGACCCATGAGAGAAGTGCTGGTGAGCGTCTTTGATGTCGGGGTGTAGATGGCCGATAGCCCCGTGCCGCCGCGCCACAGCTGCTCAATAAGACAGGTTTTTGAAGCAGGTTCAGTCATCTCAGCATTCTCTGCCTTTCTTCCGCTGAACGTCCCTGGGAGGAAAGATAAGACTGATTCAAAGCCTGCAGCAGCCTCAGGTCTCTGTGTGTGTTCAGAAGCACAGAAAACATCTGCGTGTGTGTGAGTTCTTGCACATGTATGTTTACTTTTTTTTTATCAATGAAGTGTACTTTTACATAGGCTGAATAGAATGAATAAATGTGAAAGAAGTATACTTTAGCATACTTTCAAAAAGAGCACTTATTACGGAAATAATGCTCTTCAAAAGAATATGCGTAAGTGTGGGCTGAATGTAAGGTTTTGGACACTGTTATTTTCAGTTAAAATGTGTTATACCTTCAATATATATCAAATGGAATTATTTGAACTTTAGAGTTCATTTATATATGTGATTTATATATTACATTTATATATGTGATTTATATATTACATTTATATATGTGATTTATATATTACATTTATATATGTAATTTATACTTATATAAATAAGTGTACCCTAAATATTATTAATTATTATTAAAAGCAGCATTTTTTTAAAGAGTGCTTAAGTGTGTACTTAAGAATCAGTCATAAAAGTGTGAACACTTGGATAAGTTTTCTTTATTGTTTAAAATAGTTTTTACAAATAAGATTTTAAGTAGACTACAAATACATATTTAATACATTTAAACACATAGGTGGATAAAGATGGACAAAGGTATCTGCTAAATAATGAACGTTAAATGTAAATGTATTTTAATCTTGATGAACCTCAAACTGTCTCAGACTGACTCACATCTTTGTTTTTCCAACATTTAAATAACTATGTTTCTTCTTCTTCTTCTTCTTCTTCTTCTTCTTCTTCTTCTTCTTCTTCTTCTTCTTCTTCTTCTTCTATATTTGGATTTCATGTTAAATCTGTGGGAGCTTGTTTCTGCCACAGTATAACAATTAATTAATTCATTCATTCATTAATTAATTAATTAATTAATACAGAAACTGTTTAATATCACTATATCAATTTTTATATCACAATTCTGACATTGTTTCTTGCCATTCAGAGGAAAAATAATAATAAAATAAAGATAAAAAATATAAACTGTGAGAAAAAAAAAGTCTGAATGATGTTATAATGATGTAAATTGATGTTACAGTAGCTTCATTATGTCGCAGAAAAAAAAAATAATACAAGATATAAACATAATTTCAAGGAGATAAAAATCAAATCAATCAATCAATCTACCCTTTACACATACATACCCTGGAAATGCAATTGCCATTGGCTAGTGATTGCTGTTTTTGATGTTGTTTACACACAAGACTAATATACTAATACATTATTAAGTTATTAAATGGTAGTATTATATTCCAAGTCTTCTAGAATCATGTGACGCTCTTTGTGAAGAACAGACCAACATTCGTTCACAAATATCTTGCCATCTGCCAGATCACTCAAATCTAATTTTTCCAGACAATTATGAGTGAATAATAATTTAAATCTCTTCTGTACCTCACACAAATCTTCAAGATCAACTTGGGTGGATTAAATCCTCTAAAACCAATCGAATGGACACATTCTGATGATCCCATTCAGTCCTGAAAAAAGCATAATTGGTAAAACTTTCCATGAAGCCCTTATTATAAGGGTATTCTTAAGGCATTATAATGAATGTATAATATATTTGTTTATGTATTTTAATATTTACTTATTTGTGTTTATAGCTTTTAAGAGTATGATAATTTATAAAACTCAGTGGCCAGATGTTGCATCTGCTTAAGTTTCAATAAATTATATTTCTCAAAGTTATAATGTATTTTAAGTCTCATAACTTGCCATTGTTCAAGACCAAACTTAACCTGAACATCTACTTACCCAATACTGCTAGTCTACTTATCCTCTTATAAGAGTTAGTTTTCCAAAAATCAAATGTAATTCAATGTAATGTTATATATATATATATATATATATATATATATATATATATATATATATATATATATATATATATATTGCATTTTTTTTCTCTTCATTTGGAAATGTTACATATGATCTTAAACTACCTCAACACAAGATGTTGTAAGACACTGTGCAGATCTTAAATGAATAATGTCATATACTTCATTATAAATTAAGTTCACCCATAAATTAAGTTAAATCTGGTTTTAATTGTGTTACGGATAGTCATACTCTTAAAAGTTGTAACCACAAATGCATAAATATTACAGTGTATTATAATTGTTGTTATGATTATTTATGATATGTTTTTTATTTATTTTGATAATGCATTATGCATTCATTGTACAAACTTAAGAATACCTTTATAATGTGTTATAAATACAGGCTTCATAAAAAGTGTTACTGTGCAGTTTTACATGTTCTCAACCATTTAAAACACTTTGATAAAAACAGTCCTCATGCAGCCTAATGACTTTCATTGTGATTCATAACATCACAAAGCTTGTTAGGGCTAATGAAAATAGTGTGGTTGACGGATGACTTTTAGGTGATCACACAGATGCTTTCTGTGAAAGAAGAATCGCAATTAGGCGATGTAACCACACAAATCTTTCTGTGCTCATAGAGGTGATAAATACTAATATGCATGTCCCCAACACCTTAAAAACAAAACACTTAGCTAAGTGAAGGAACTGTCTGATCATTTAAGGCAAATTAAGTGGATTTTGTACCTGGTAAAGCTTGCATCACCATATTTTCATATTTAACAGATGTCGCAGTATTCCTCACATTATGTTTGACCAATGTGCTGCTTCCTTTCACATCACAGAATCCATCAGCAATGACAAATGGAGACATTAAATCTGCATATTAATGAAGCACATTTGTTTGGGTGCCACAGTGATGGGTGCTGGGTGTTACACACAAAACTCACTCTTGATTACGGTAAGGTCAACCAGAATTTGACTAAGTGGAGACTTAGTCCCACTTTACAAACCACCAAGTTGCTAAAGAGATAGAGTGGAACTTGACAAAATAGAGCAGAGGTCACTCATTAGCAGACCACAGTCCACATCCAGACTTTCTCATAAATGAATATAACAACTATTTCTCTACAGGCAACACAAAAGCAGCATTTGAAACAGCATTCTGTGTATGTACTGCATAGCAGTGGTGACTTGTTTAACTGAGCATATTTCGACCTGATGTAACCAAACACAATACTCATCAAGCATGAACGTTTTTATTTCAATAAGTTTGCTCAAGCATGTTGTCAGGTAACATGATCCTTCAACATACTAACACATGACATAATTTAAGTTCTACCAGAAAGACTCGGGAGATAAAATGATGTACGAAGCATACATTTATTGACAACTAAGCAAGCATAATTATTAATTTCTTTGGCGGAAGGCCCCGTCCATGGTTTGTAATCTGAAGGTAGCGGACCTGCTTTTCCTGCCTGAAGACGAAGGCAGGGGCGCAGCCGACCCCCCTGGAAGGTAAGGACAGGAACATCCTGGTGGTGGTGGGGAGGGTGGAGGTTGTTATCACGTCGGCATCTGAGAACTCAAACATGTGTAAGTACGATCTTTTATACCGAAGTATAAAGACGTGATTGGATAATGATGAAGGTAATAAGTGACGAAGTAATTGAAACTTCCTGGCAGAACTTAGGCTAAAGCTTTCATTTCTTTTCTGGGTTATCAGGAGAAGATTCCACAATTCACATATCAACGTTTGTCGACCCCAGAGTGTTAATATATGTTTAGAAATGTTGATATCAGACTTTCAAAATTGTATTTGCCTGAAAGAACATGATAAAAATACAGTTACCCACAGGCTAACAAGCCAGTGAGAATGCACAGCAATAGTGATGATTCATAGCTGATGTGGATCTGCTTGCTCGAATGCTTCCTTAACCTGATTTGCAGAAAATTACTTCTGCTTGACAAATGAATCATTTTACATTCCCAATATTTTTTTTTTTTTCATGTAACCTTTATGTTACAACTCAAATGACAATATTTATGGAAATATTGTTAAGAATAAGTCTTTAAACAAATTCACTCTCTAAATTGGCTTGGGTTTGCAGAGCATCTTATATGGACTGTAGGCCACTGTTGAATAGGCTGTATGTCATTACTAGGATGATACTGATAACAGACAATCAACAGTTTGATGTGTCAAATACCAAAACTGATCATTTTATTCAACTCTTCTCTTTACACTAATAGCCTGTAAATACTGTAGTCTGTCTTGTTAGCAGATGCCATTTACACTAAGTCTGACCACCACTGATTGGCAAACCAATAAAACCCATTACAAACGAGGCATTTGTTGCATCCAGTGGGGACATAATTACTGATTATAACGACTTATACTGCCTTTTTAAGCGCTGCGTTGCATCGTGCCGCATAAACATAAAACCATGTCTGAATTTCTACACTGTTTAAAACTCACGTTTGAATCATCAGTTGCAAACTCTTTAATATAACAAACACACTTACAGAGTCAGAACAGCCTAGTCTTCCAGGATCAGGAAACACTCCTCCATAAAATGTGTTGCAAACGTCTGAATATTTGGGTTGAAATGTTCTGGCATAGTGTTGTAAATACAACTTTACCAGTGATTTCTACACTGTAAAAAATTTCCTGTAGAAATTACAGTAACTTACTGGCAGCAGTTTGCCAGTAACTTACTGTAAATTAAACTTACAGTAAAAATACTGTATTCATATTTACAGTACCATTTAACTTGCTGTAAATGAATTTGCAGTAATATATTTTTTACTGTAAAACACAATTATGTTTTTTTTTTTCTCGTTTTATATATTTTAATACAATAAAATATTAATTTACACTGTGAAATTTACTGTAATTGGTTCACTTTTATTATGTATTGTAAAACTTTACAAATTATTGTATTTCAACAGGTCTCATGTCTCAGTAGTAAAAACTATAAAAAGAAACAAAAGACTGTTTAACTTCTTTTATTAGTTTAATAGTTAAATTGTAATACTTGAAATAACATTTTAATATTCTGGCAGATTGTACTTTCAGTTTTCCAAAAACTTGAATACATTTCATTTATACATAAAAGTTTCATAATAAGAGCATTTTAAAACAACAGACATGAACCGATTCAGTCATAAAAACAATCTTAAAAATGTACAAGTTCAGAAAACTCCTGTGTAGAATGTATTTGCTCTTAGTAGCTTAATAGTTTTGCCAGCTGAAATCCAGAAACTCCTTAAAGGGATGGTTCACCCAAAAATCAGAATTAGGTCATTAATAACTTACCCTCACGTCGTTCCAAACCCGTGAGACTTCCGTTCATCTTCTGAACACAGTTTAAGATATTTTAGATTTAGTCCGAGAGCTCTCAGTCCCTCCATTGAAGCTGTGTGTACGGTCTACTGTCCATGTCCAGAAAGGTAAGAAAAACATCATCAAAGTAGTTCATGTGACATCAGAGGGTCGGTTAGAATTTTTTGAAGCGTCGAAAATACATTTTGTTCCAAAAATAGCAAAAACTACGACTTTTTCAGCATTGTCTTCTCTTCCGGGTCTGTTGTGAGAGAGTCAGTCTTTTGTTCATTATCTGGCTCAGCTCGGTTTTCATCTTCAGTTCTCTCTTCACAGCAGTTCAGTCAGTGTACTGTTTGAGTAAATTAATTACTCCGGGATATTGGTTTGTTTGAACTCAGAAGTGTCAGCCACATTAAAAAAAGTTAACAGTTTAAGTAATTTGTGGATTAATGCGTATTGGAGATGCGAACCGTTTAAAATGATTCAGTTCGATTTGGTGAACTGGTTCAAAAGGATCCGGTTACATCGAGTGATTCGTTCGCGAACCGGATATCACAAACTGCTTTGTTCTGAACTCACTCACAGCAGACACAGAAGAGAAGACAATGCTGAATAAAGTCGTAGTTTTTGCTATTTTTGGACCAAAACGTATTTTCGATGCTTCAAAAAATTCTAACTGACCCTATGATGTCACATGGACTACTTTGATGATGTTTTTCTTACCTTTCTGGACATGGACAGTAGACCATACACACAGCTTCAATGGAGGGACAGAGGAGATAAATGGAGGTCTCATGGGTTTGGAACGACATGAGGGTGAGTTATTAATGGGTGAACTAATTTTTTGGGTGAACTATCCCTTTAATGAAGGAGGATACATGAGGGTTCAGACCAGAGTTCTTCCTTTGCACCATCTTCCCACTTCTTTTGATGACGTGGAACTTTGAGGAGCACTTGCTGTTGTCAGGGTTAACATTTAACCTTTACATAACAGAAAAAAAAGTTAGATCATTTGATGTGAAAAATGTCTAACAAAATAACCAAATACTCACAACACAACCAAATACAGAAATGCACTGCAAATGGCACAGAAACCAACGGAAATATTTCCAGGGGACCCAATATGTGACGAACCCGGATTGAGCATGTTTAGTACTCAACGTCTACTTTTGTTTTCTTGCAAAAAATACAGAGATTACATATTTATGACATACAACTTTATATACAATATAAAAAATGTAAAAAGAACATGAGGGTAAGATATTAATCTATACATTAGTAACATTGTAAAAAAAAATTTAATGTTATGTTTAAATAAGTTTCATAGGTAAGAAATGTAAGGTAATGTAGGGTCCAAAGATGAAACAGCTAATTTTAAAGTTGAGACACACACAGATAAATAAAGCATATTACGAAAACTTTTTTGTATAACATGTATTTATTTGCAACAGTTATGTTAACAGCAATAATAAGACATTTATGTCCTAAGTACATCTATTAAGCTGATAGACACCATGCTGCTTTGTCACGAGAACATCCCAGGTTAAAATAATGAGGAAATTACGTTGGCTAAATCCGAAATCGCCCCCTTAACACTCATTCACTCATTTCTACATTAGTCCACTAATACGGTTCACTTGAAGCTGTGAATGAAAACGAGTGAGTGAATTCGGACAGCCGTTGATCGCGCATTGGATGTACACAGTCGGGTTCGTCACTTATTGGGGTCCCCTGAAAACATTTCCATTGTGTTCTGTGCCATCTGCGGTGCATTTTCGCGAACGAGATTATAATGTTATTCTCCCGATGCTGATGTACAGAACAAATGTTACATTTGAAATAGACATATTTTTCTCTTGGTTGTTTAGTTTCCTTAACTTTAGATTTCTTTGTTTGCGGTAACGTTAAATGTGAGACTGAGGGGCGGAGAGGCTTTGGAAAGTGTATGAGCATTCAGGAACTGCACACGAAAACCTTAAATTCGCCGTGTTTTTATGCCCTTTGGCATGATTAATAAAGGCGTATAATGTCTCCACAGAGACGCCAGTGTTTGCACACGACACGAACATTGTGGGTTTTACTCTAGCACTACAAACATGACGTGCATTTATATTGGGTAATCAGTTAACAGCAAGCGATAATAGCGGGAAAAAATCCGACTGACTTTAAGCTAAATCCACGAAAGCTTTGTTGTTCGGCTAACAGTTCACATGAACACTCACCAGCTCCTGGAGTGGTCAAACCCAAGGCAGAGACCCGTTAATGTCCATATTTTGATGGTGAAACGTTCAGAAAAGGGAAAGAAAGGAAAGAAATATGAATGTTTGCACAGTGTCACCACAACTCTCTCTAGCTCTCTTCACAGCATAAATGTGAGGTGACTGCGCGCCATACAGTGGCAGCGTTTTTTTTTTATATATATTTTTGTTTTAGTTAAACCAAAGATATAATATATTTAAAGTAAAAGAAGTAATATTTGTACCCACCTTTGCATCTGACTGGTTCTTTTCGCATCTGTGTGTCTTGTTTTCTTCTTTCTCCAAGTGGGAAATAAAACTTGATCTGTGATTGGTCAGGTTTCGCGCTCATTTTTTCTTTACTGTATTTAGATTTACAGTAAATTAAAAATACTGTAATTTAGTGTGGCCAAGAGGGTATTCCCCAAAATGTAACTTTAAAATACAGTAATATGCTGTATAACTGTCCTACAGTAAAATACAGTTCATTTTACAGTTAAATACTGTTAAATTTACAGACATTTCTAACAGTGTAGACATGTCCTCTTTTGGAAGGCAAAACAAAGTAGTTTTGCTTCCACAACTAAACAGAGTTAGACACGGCGGGCTAGAGTGAGCAGAAGCTGATTTGTGAATGGTGTGGCTTGTGGATTCGACAAAGGAGCGGCCGCCAGGCTTGCAGCAACCACATGTAACAACCCCAGGCTGGACTCTGCTTTGTCCACTGTGGAAGCCAATCAGGCGATTCCTCAGCGACCAGCACGGATCAACTCTAAGCATGACAAAGCGGATATCGTCCTCTTTGTTAAGTTCCCTCTCTACAAGTTAAGCTTTCTATCTTTGACCAGTGCTATGCAAATATTCACACACAGTGGGGGGTGAGCCATTTTAGGTGGGTGTGGTTGACTCTTAACTTTTTTAAAGAATATCTCTTTGGATTTGAAACTTTAGTCTTTGCAATTTTACAGATCTTCTTCACACACCAAGAGTTTGCAACACTCCAAAGACAAAGGAAAAATTTAAAACACACCATATGATCCCTTTAAGACAGATAGACTGATATTCAGTCTATTAGTTAAGGCTTTATCAAGTCAAAATCAATGTGTGCGTGACTGAGTATATACATTTATTTGGTTATTTTGTATGCTATCCTATATTTTATTGTATATAAAGGTTTCATTTGTTATATGTGCCTTTCTGAGTGCAAGCAATAATGAAATAAATGGATAAAAAATAAATAAATAATGCATAATCGCTTCACTGTTGCTTTATTTCAACCCTGATGTGAAATTGGAACTAGACAAAAGCTAGTAACATCAATGCATGTCTGCAAACCTATGAGTGGAACAGCAGGCTGCTCTCAGTGAGAGTGAGATCTATGTGATGTTAAAGTTTATCAGCATCTGAGTCCAGACAGATGGGTGTACTGATATCTCTACTGACATCAGCAGTTTACCTCCTTCACTGGCATATGAAACTGGCAGCTGCTTTTCGAGAATGTCGATAAATTCCATCTGAACTCTCACAATCTTTATCCAATCAGAAAGAGTAACAAGGTGGAGAGAGTTAACCCTTCGACACAATACTGATGGCAAAATCAGTGCCTTCAGTGAAGACGTCTCGCCTGGTGAGAGAGAGTTTGTTAACATTTACTGGGGACATCTTCACATATCCAAACTTGTGCAGACCCAGCAGATTCGCATTACTAGAATGTTGGCAAGTGTTAGCTGAATGTAAACTTGAATGTTAGCCAAATATGGGTTCTCCCAGTAATTTTACACAACAATGTCAATTTGTGTGAGAAAGTGAAGACTCGAGAAAGGGAACTACATTTCAAGAGGAAGGAATTACAGCTATGCCCCACCAGGTAACACTCATCCAATGTACAGGGAGTTACTTTCTGTTTTGTTCTTAATCCTAATCTCGCCGCAGTAAGGTCAATAAACTCGAATAAATCTCCCATGCACTCCCACTGAGTCAACAGCATTAGAGTTCCCTAGAACGGGCACCCTAAAATGTTCAACGTCACAATTTTAGTTATTGTTAGAGATCAGAATCTCCCTCATTGTCTATTAATCTAATAGCTGGTAAAGCCTATTCTCTATCAGAAGGGAAAAAAGAGCTTTTTAAGGTGTAATTGGGTATGTGGAGGAAATACGGCTTTTAGTATAAATCACATAAGAGGGTTTGCTGCCTTCACATAAATAAACAAGGCCAGTCTCCTGTGTCTGTCATGGTTCAGGTATTCAAGCACAGCAAAATGTGATCAATATCCAGAGCCTGCTCTCCATATGAACTAGATAAAAATCCTCATGCTACTGGCGTAATGAGGCCTCGGCTCCCCCGTGCAGCACTCCATAACCTGTTTGTGATACTCTTGCTGGAGAGGAGAACGAGTGGATGCATGCTAGTTGATGTTTTTAGGAACATGTGTTCTGCTGGAGGGCAGTGCTGCATATGCTGCTTTAGCTCTTATGTGCATTTAACTGTTGCACTTTTGAGAATGAGCTGTTGTGCGAGTCTGAATTTTTGACAAAGAAAATTAAGCACTAAATTAAAAAAATAAATTATAAATATGTAAGGTATGCCCTTCAGTTCTGTAGAAATATGATAGCTCAATGCTAATGCGCATTAAACCACCAAAATGAAAATATGACAGTAGCAGAGATGTTGATGAACCAGCCTTCATGATGCTGCAAGTGACTTGCACTGTTTGCTGCAAGCAAAGAACAACAGCTGTGAATAAATTGTAACTTTTAATCTTTTAATATATATATATATATATATATATATATATATATATATATATTCCTCCAGTATATTTTAGCCAACCTCCATCTGAATCTTGGCTGAAAAACTGTAGCATTGCATTCCGGGATTGCCTTATCTATAAAAGAAAGCACAGTTGCCTTATCCTGGCCTAAAAAAGCTGCCTATAGTCCCTCATTAGGGTTTAGAATAGATTTATGTTTGTTGTGTAAGAGAGAATATGTAATGGGAGCTTCATTCCTTAATAGTTATTTATTTATAGTCTCTGGGATTCATTTGCCAGTAAACATAACTATTTGTGAAATCACAGAGGACACTAAATGATTCGCTTGTGTTTCTTGTTGGGGGTCATTTGTACTCACTCTGGTGTCTGTGTACTTGACACACTACAGTACTTTACATTAGATTATTGTATTGGACCCCTAAAATGAAAAAAAAAAAGTGTTTTAAGACTCATACCTCTATAAAAATATACCCTGCAAATGTATTTATTTGCAGTGATGCAGCATTTAAGCTACAGAATGATTCTTCAGATAATGTTTATTCAAGATAATTGTGTTTTTACTAACTAACAGGTCAGACACATACTTTTCACCTGCTGTACTATGAAACAGGTGGAAAAAGAAAATACAATAAAATAAAAATACAGAGTAGCTTAATCATATTAGGACTAAATGTAGGTATTTCCATCAATAAGTCCAATATATGAACACAAAATACCACAAAAGCAATATTTTCTGCAAAAGCAATGGAAACATCCGGCTACATATAGAAAAGGTAATTTCTCTTATTTTTGCTGATCTAAATCTGCTCATAATCTGAAGATTATCTGCTGCATCGTGCTTTCTTCCAGGATGTTTACTTCTCCTCTGGTCTCCTTCTGGGATATATTTCTTTTTGTGCAATGTGTCTTGTTTGGTTCTCCGAGCATCTGTCAAATCTCACCCGGGATTAGAAACACTGTATAAGTACACACAGCGCGCTGTGAGATTTCTTGAGGCTTTTTCTTCTTCAGTTATTTATTTATTTATTTCTCCCTCCACTCCAGCCACAAACATTACTGTCATGCATGGAGCACAGGAACAGACCACATGGCAAATGATGATGCTTATGTCTCAATATTGCATGAATGAAAGAGAAGGTCGAAATGTTCACTTCTGTTCTGCCCATTTTGGACTGGTTTGGTTTGGTTTGGCTTTCTTTCAGGACAGTTTTCTTTACACTGATTCCTCATGATATTTCACATGTATTTCTGAAATGTTTACATGCTGTTTCTGCTTTTGTTGTAAACAAATGTTGGTAACACTTTAGCATAAGGTTCCATTAGTTAACGTTAGTTAACTACTTTCGTTAACATGAACTAAGCAAGAACAATCCTTCTACAGCATTTATAAGTCTTAGTTCATGTTAATTTTAATTTTATTTAAATCAAAAGTTGTGCTTGTTAACATTAGTTAATGCACTGTGAATTACCATGAACTAACAATGAATAACTGTATTTTCATTAACTAACATTAACGAAGATTAATAAATACAGTAATAAATGTATTATTCATTGTTTGTTCATGTTAATTAATACATTAACTAACACTAACTAATGGAACCTTATTCTAAAGTGTTACCAAATATTGTAGTCATGGATATTTATTTGGTTACAACTTGCATTTTGGGTCATTGCAAATGGTTTCATCAGTCTTGCCAGATGATACATCAGCTCTTATGGTGGCAATTATATAACAATCTAGAAAGAAAATCATGGTTTTGACTAAAGTATTATTTTTGTTCACAGCAGTGGTTGCATATTTATTTAATTTAACAAAGTGAGAGCGACAAACACATTTTCAGAATGCGTCTCGCACAATTTAGTCATCATTTACTCAAAATCTTGTACTCAAAACATTTTTTTTTTTTCTTTTGAGGAGCATAAAAGTACATGATTTTTTTTTTAAAGTCCATGATGCTCTTTTCCAAATAATGAAAGCAAACAGTGACCAGATTCTCTTGAAATAACACAAAACTTGAATCACACATATTCACTTGAAGGGGACATAACACACACAGTTTTCAACCTTAATCTCACGTTATTCTTAAGTACCTATACATTAGTATTGCATCATTCATATCCTTAAATAATATTTTTTTTATTTTATTTCTAAAAGAAAGATACAGCCTTACGCTTCTCTTCAAAAATAGCCAAGCTCCTTGAGGTGTGCCGAAGGCAGAGCAAAAGAGTCGCAAGCACTTGCGCACCCATTGCCAAAAAAACATAAACATTTTATGCAGTTTTACTTACCATCCACTTTTTCAGCTCATGACCGGGATCTTTTATCACTGGGACCGCTCCATCTTTCAGTATCAAATGATCAAATCCATCATCTAACTGGGCCTTGTTTATAAAACATTTGTCACCGAAATGATGGGAATAAACAAACACACTTGGAAACTCTGTTGTTGTTCCCCGACAAAACAAAATGTCGTCGTCATGACCCGTGTCTGAAGCATACAGTACAGTACATTGAAAAAACACCAACTTGATGGCCGGCTACAGTCTCTGAAGTCACTGCGGGCGCGACTATAAACAGGCACTGGGAGAACGCGTCATTTTCTTCTTCGTTTTCTTTGAATGTTCTGTTTGAAGCGTGCTTCTGAAAGAACTGGTAAGAGCGATCTTTCTCTGTCTATCATGGCGACTACTAGCAAGCGTTTAGACAATGTGTGCATCCATGTCCGCATTATTGAGAGTCTCAGAGACTAAATAATGATTGCCCAAAAAGTCGCTAGATTTGTCGCTAGTCGCTTTTTTGGAAAAAAGTAGCTAAATCTATCTAGCGACAAAGTCACCAAATTTGCATTTCCACTGCCCAGCAGACCAGCTTC
Organism: Carassius gibelio; assembly: GCF_023724105.1. Lineage (NCBI taxonomy): Eukaryota > Metazoa > Chordata > Actinopteri > Cypriniformes > Cyprinidae > Carassius > Carassius gibelio. The sequence continues at coordinate 5,360,927 of NC_068375.1, read as the reverse complement.
AACCTTTTCGCAAGTGATAGGCTATTTCTCGTGAGGTGTAACCAATCAGACATTGAGCAAGTCTGCAGAGAGGTGAATACAGAGAGGCTGAGCAGCAGTTATATCAGAGCCAGCCAAAGTAGCACATTTTAAAATAAAATTAACTTTAATCAAACCATGGATCCGTGATACATTTTGTGATCCGTCTCACCACTAGTGTAGTAGAACTTATCACTTTGAGGTGGGGATAAATTTATCCCCACCCGGGATAAAATTAATTAAGCAGAGGCGGGGATACATTGACCAGAAAGGGGGAAATCCCACGCAGCCCCCCGGGGAAACCACACCCTGGATACGTGGATTTTCAAATACTGTTCTAAGGAGGGGTTCTCGTGACACTCTGATAGAGCAGCTCATAGATGGAATGTTGCATCTCAAAACAGTATGATTGAGAGTAATTCACATGTGATTTGTTAAAATGTATTTGTTTACAAACCATGCATGCTGATAAAATATATATGTTTATATTTTTAAGCTTAAAATATGTGCAAGGAACTGTAGAAAAAATAAGTCCTTATTAAATGATCTGTTGAATGATGAGATTCTATGGCTGTTGCTGTTTGCCAGAGCTCAAAGGTGAAATGTATTTTCTATTTGTTGTATATTTTAGTGGGATCAATTAAAGAGAATGATAACAAGCCAAACACCTGAAATAGATTTCTCAAACATCCACAGAAAAAGCTCATGCTTCTGAAGGCTGGAGAGATACAAGAAGGGTATAAAATGATTTATAAGGATTTTTCCCTAAAACTCATCTGACTCAAACCAAAAATGCTATAAAGAGTAAATTGGGCAGGGAGATGATGCTGTGCACAGATTGGCAATCTGAATTGACATGGAAAGTGAAGTGGTCTGAGTAAATGTCTAAGAAGCTATTTAAAATGCAATAATGTTGTATCCTAGCTTCTTGGTAAAATGAAACTAATCTATTCCCATTCAGTCTTGCAGAACTGGATATAATTGGTATGCTAGGCTGGCACCTTAGAATTAGCAAAAAGTACATTGAGTCATATTCTAAAATACTTGAAAATCTAAAAATACCAGCAGAGAAGATTCAGATACGGAAAATCTTCCAAATCCAATCTCAGGAATTATAAATCAATATCAATGGCAGTGCTACTTCTTAGATTACCAAGTCAGCAAACTTAAAAGGCTTATAACTCATTCTATTAGGGTAGCTTGTATGTGAATTGTTATATTAATTGTTATATTATTCATATTTTTAAGTTTTGATTGCATGCCATTTTCATACATTTTTATTTGTTGTATTCATATGTTTTATGTGTCATTTAAAAGGGCTTTGAGAAGTAACATCTCCAGGTGCTAAAAAAAAAAAATGATTACTGTTATTATAATAGGCATATGCTAAAAAAGTAGGTAGGTATGCCTTTATTTATTTATTTATTTATTTATGTATTTTTAAATACAGTTTTATACAAAAATGGCAAATCTTCAAGTAAAGCCATAAGGTACTCAAGGATATAGTATACTTGGCTTGTTCATTGTATAATATTGCTGCTTCTGCCATTTAAGACAGCAGCGTTCAAAAACTAAGATGAATCATTATCGTCATAATCACAATAAAACAGTATTTCTGCCAAAATCATATGGTTTTTCAGTCTAACTGTAGACTACAGAGCATATAAACATAGAAAATCTTATGCCAAGCAATTTAGTATGTTGATACAGAATTCAATTTGCCACAAGTGTGTGTGTGTAGCAAAACATTTTAAGCAGTTTCAGAGAGCTTTTAGAATAAAGAATGAGAAAACTCAAAAATGTGATTTTTACCATAAGTAAACAAATACTCTTAAATACAAAAACAGAGGACCTTAAACCCTTTTAAAGGTGCTGTGTGTGTGTGGGCATGTTTTTGTGACATATCAGGACACAACTCTGTATAATGACATGGGTATGACACAGGTATTACAAGGAGAGGGTGACTTATGAGGATATAACCCATGTCCCCATTTTTCAAAACGCTTATAAATCATACAGAATGAGTTTTTTTGAGAAAGTAAAAATGAACAAAGTTTCCTGTGAGGGTTAGGGTTAGGTGTAGGGTTGGTGTAGGGCCAAAGAATATACAGTTTGTACAGCATAAAAACTATTATGCTTATGGGATGAACCCACTTTTCACAAAAACAAATGTGTGTGTGTGTGTGTGTGTGTGTGTGCTATTGTTTTTGTGACATGTCAGGACACAACTCTGTATAATGACATGGGTATGACACAGGTATTACAAGGAGAGGGTGACTTATGAGTACATAATCCATGTCCCCATTTTTCAAAACGCTTATAAATCATACAGAATTCGTTTTTTTTTGAGAAATTAAAAATGCACACAGTTTCCTGTGAGGGTTAGGGTTAGGGGTAGGGTTGGTGAAGGACGATAGAATATACAGTTTCTACATTATAAAAACTATTACGCCTATGGGATGTCCCCACTTTTCAACAAATGTGTGTGTGTGTGTGTGTGTGTACAATAGGGCATTGTTAGTATGCATTAACAATAGGGCTAGGCGGGGCTTAAGCCCAGGGGCCCGATCAAGGATGGGGGCTGTGATTGGCTGTGGAAAGATTGACTGGCCATCGGTAGCACCTTTTGGTCAGTAAAATCATCAGCTATCAAGTTGTTTTACAAAAGCTGATGCTGGAGTACAAGTTGTGGAACAGCATGGACCAGGCACATGGAGCAGACAAAAACACAGCGTCATCATCCCCACCAATCATAGGTTAGTTTGATTATTAACTTGTTTGTTGTATATTGCTTTGTGTGTGTGTGTGTGTTTGAACAAAATATGTACACTGCAGGCTTGGAAGTAGAAATGTGTCAATTGTTTTGCATGTCATTATCTAAGCTTATCAATTTAATGCATTTTCAGAGAACAGTATCCAAAGGGAATGGTGTCAGGAAGTGCACATTATCCATCTTCTGTCAGATACTGTAGAGTGACATCAAGATGGCACTTTCATAGTGTCAGTCTATATGGTTGTTAAAGTTTAGATTTTTATATTAAATTAAGCTACTCACCACAAACAAGTAGTCAGTCGAATCTAACCCTACTGTTTGACAACGTGAATGGGATTTTGATTTTGCTAAAGGCTACAGCAGTGCAAAGAAGTGGAACCATTTGGAATTGCAATGCAAACTTTACAGTTTTTCATGAAGAAGCAATTCTACTCAGTGAAGCAATGTTTTTACTGGCTATCTATTTCTGTCTGAAAGCCAATTCAACTTCAGATGTACTATATGGCTTTCAGCTGTTGTGTGTTATCTATGCTGAACCAGACCCACTCTCTGCTTTCCCACAATTTCCCTGTCAAATGGAAATGTCTTGATGGTTTAGACATACCCAGGTGTGAGCTTGACACTCAATTAACCTCCAATGATAGGAACGCTTTTCTTATAGAGAGCAGTATTTATTCTGTGTTTCACCACAGTGGATAGGTCAAACAAACACAATAATCACAAAGTAATAGCCATGCTGAATGGTTCAATTGTCTTGAAAATTACAGTAAGTCGTTCTAGTTTATTATTGGTTTGGAGACATTCAATACTCAGTTGCTAAATTTCGATCAGAGATTATTTTGTTTCACCATAAGACTTCATGGAAATGAAGAGCTTCAGTGACAGTCCCAACTAACCCTTCGAAAAGCTTTACATGATAGTTTAATTTTAAGTTCTATACTATATGTTATTTTTACTTGGGCTTAAGTGTTTTCACAATACATTGCAGAATAGCAGCCTGTATTTTAAAAATGATAGTGTGTTGTTGTGTTTGACTGGTCTCAGCAGTTTATTGCAGAATGTGCATAAGTTGAAGGAAAAACATGCACAATGGCATATGGGATAAAAATAAAAATACGTAATATCCTCAGAGACAAAGCTGGGATAATACAGAGGTTAAAGAATTGACCTGTGAATCAAAGGGGAAAAGGTTCAAACCACATGTGGGAAGTTACACAGTTAAATGTATTATCAAATAATATATTCAGTACTTTAGATGGAAATCAATGCAGATTTGGTAATTTTCCATAATTACACAGCAAATGACTATTATATAAAACCAGATAACCCTGCTTCAAATTGCATAATTGGTAATTTGGTAACATTTTACAAAACAGTTCAATAAGTTAACATTATGAACTCCATCAACTATAAATGAGCAACACTTCTGTCACAGCTGTCTTTTTAGTTAAAGTTAATTTCAAAGTTTAATTATGTGTGCACTGTTAGCAATTGATGTAATTTTACAATATATTTTACAACAATACACTGTATTCATGTTTTTTATTGTAAATGCAAATGCATGATGGGAAGTTTATGGACAGTCCTGTAATATTATTGTAACTACACTGTAGAAGCATTATTTTACAGACACCACAAAGCATTGTGGGATAGCATTCAAACTGGTACTTTCATATTCTTTCTAACATAAAAAGTCCAGTTTTCTTAACGTTAAAAGCAATTTTTGAAAAGGTATGATGTTCCTCAAACATTCTTTCAACTTAATTTTGATTTAAAAATTCAACATTCTAGGAACGTTGATTTGTAACATTCCAAGAACATAAAAAGGTCCAGTTTCAATATTAGAATAATGTTATTTTAAGGTTAGTAAAATGTTCCTGCAACATTCTCTCAGTCATTCAAACACCTGCTGTGATCAAGCAAGAAAGAAAGAGAAATAAGAACACAAACTACAACTTTCTTCAGCCACAGTCTTAGGTGAACTGAAGATACAAGACTTTAAATCTCTCAAGATCTGAATAAACAACTCCACAAACAGCATTACCAGCTTCACTTGTAGTAATACTAACCAGAATGATTTTATTTATGTCATGCATCTACAGAAGTTCTTATTGAGAATTCACAGAGGTTAAGATGTTGATGTCTTAATTAAAATGTTATTTTGAGATCACCATCATAGAGATCAGGGTTTGCTTCAGTTGTGCTCTAGACCCTCAACTTTCTGCAGTTGTTTTCAGAAAACATTTCTGCATATATGAAGCAGATCAACAAGTCTGTTTTAATAACAACCAACTGACTGCACTAAAATGGTTTAAATGACCCAACTGATATAAAAATAAATAATTTGAAACATTGTTGGGGTTGTTATACTGATGTTTTACAGTGAATAAATGTTGTTTTTGCTAACTTTTTGTTAAAAACATGTTTTAGATTATTTATACGCTCACAGACATCAACATTTGGCGTAATAAACACAACAATGGTGACATGTTTAATGCCAGCATACAAAACATGTTCATGGCTCCCAGCATGCATTGCTGCAATTTTTTTTTCCTTTTTTTGGGATTGTCACCATTGTCGAGGATTGTACGACAACAATACAAAATACAACATTTTATTGTATTAATGCTACTGTAATCACAGCAACACTGCTGTATAAACACAGCATTTTATTGTATTAAATCAACAGTATATTTCTTGTATATTGTTTGCTGTAAATTCAAGGCAATTAGTTGCCAGGAGTTTTCTGTAAAAATACAATACATTTTTAAAAGTGTGTGTGTGTGTAAGTTGCATCTGTTAGTTGATTATGAATGAGCATTAGTGGTGGAAATTATGATTCTTTCTAGAGATTCGTTCATTTTCAGTTCGTTCACCAAAATGATTCGTTCAGAATCGTTCAATGATTCGTTCAGTTATCATTTCTTCACTTCATACACTTCTTCTTCTATCACATGTTCTACACAAAATATGCCAGCAGGTGGCAAAAAAAGCCACATGTATCGTTCATTCAGCTCGTTCACGAATGACGTGTTTCAGTTCAGTCATTTCATTCACGAATGAGATGTACTAAATCATTCAACTCGTGCAAGAGCGACATGGGTATCAGTTCAGTCATTTCGTTCACGAACGATAAGATCTCTAGATCTAGTTCAGACTCATATGAAACTCGTTCATTTTAGGGCGTATTCGTTCACTACATTGAACAAATCACATACTCTGTCACATCTCATACTCGAAGGCTATTGGCTCGAGGTTGAGTAATTCTTTGACAAGATGAAATGTTTCAGTTACCCGGTTCACCGAGCTGCGTGTGCGCATGCCCTACTAATAGTGCCGCGCTGCTGTGGAGGGAGGAACTTCACTGAACGAGAAATATGAGTCAGTGGATTACGTGAATGAGAACGATTCGTTCACCTAAAAGATTCGTTCAAAAAGAACGATTCGTTCACGAACGACACATCACTAATGAGCATGAACAAACCATGTGCTGAAACTATAATTGTATTAACTAATGTTAATAAATACTGTCAAAATACTGCTCCCTGTTAGTTCATGTAAGCTCATTCATAAACTAATGTTAACAAATGGGACCATATTGTAAATTGTGACCACTAATTCAGCATGTCAAATGCTTACTGCACCACAATATACATTTTATTATAAGCAGCATCTAGACTGGCGTGTTCAAAAAACAAACAAACAAACAAACAAAATAATAACAATAATAATAATAATAATAATAATAATAATAATAATAATAATAATAATAATAAAATATTTAAATCAACAGTGGTTACATTTAAAAAAAAAAAAAAAAAAAAAACATTCAGATAGATTATAAATTGTTAAAATTATACATCAAACTACTAGAAGTGACCCAAAAAAATAAATAAATAAAAAAATCAACAGCACAGGTAACTCCAACGAAGGCAACCACCTCATTTATTTATAGGGCAATGCAAGCTGGGTTCTATCATAGTACAACATTACTGTAAAAATACAAACATACATAAAGTATTTATATTAATTACTGTAATTTTCAGTAGACTGAAAAAATCATTACAGTTCAATTGCAATACAAGTATAGTATTGTTAATTTGCAGTATTACTAAAAATTGTTACAGTACAATTGCAATAAAAGTATAGTATTATTGATTTGTAGTATTACTAAAAAAATCATTACAGTACAATTGCAATAAAAGTACAGTATTCTTAATTTGCAGTATTACTGACAACTAATGAAATGAAATAAATAGTAAACAATGGTTAAAGAACCTAAAACTTTGTATATAATGCAATTTAAAAGTAGTTTTTAATTATTGTTGTAATGCACCTTATAATGATCTCATAAATAATAGTAACCACAGTTATAATATATAATAACACTTATCTATTCATTTTTAGACCTTTATAAAACATAAGGCACTAAACACTCAAACACACATTCAAACATTTTAATTTAGGTTACACTGATTCTTTACAATGTAGATTATGAATACCTGTATAATGCATTAAAGGGGACATAACACACACAGTTTCGGACAATCTCTTGTTAACCTTGAGTACCTATATATTACTATTGCATCCTTTACATCCCCTAAGAGTCTTTAGTTCTGTCAGATTTATAAAAAGAAAGATACAGCCTTATGCTTCTCTCCAAAAACAGCCGAGATCCTGGAGGTGTACCGAAGGCAGCACTAAAGAGTCACGAGCACTTGTGCGCCGAGTGGAAACAAAACAAAGAAATTGAATGCAGTTTTACTTACCACCTGCGGTTTCAGCTCATTTATCACTGGGATTGCTCCATCTTTCAGAATCAAACGATGTGCCAATCCAGCGTCGACATGGACCTTGTTTATAAAGAATTTGTCACTGAAATGACGTGAAAAAAAACACATACACAAAACTCTGTTTCTGTCCCAAAAAAAAAAAAAAAAAAAAAAACAACAACACTGATCATGCAATGCTGGGTTCTTTGGGAAGCTTAACAAGGTTATTTTTTTCCTTAAAAAAACATATCTTTGGCAACATTCTTCTCGAATATTCCTGTGCAGCGCTGCCGAAGACTTCCACAACTCAAATGAAGCATGTTGATGGGCTGCTCTTGTTCTCGCAAATGTATAAGCTAGTGGTTTTTATTGGGTTCAAGGTGTGAAAAATCATAAAAGCAAACATTTATGCATGTATCCTCACTGATTATCTTATATTATATTATAGATGACCTGCCAACAACCATTCATAAGAATGCAAACGTGAATGATTCAACGACTCACTCATAAAGACAGACACTTGACTGTTCCTGAAAGAATCAGTGTTTTTGAACAAATTTGTTCAGTAAATAATTTTATGACTCATTCATACAGAGATACTCCCTTGTTTCATTATTTAATGACATTGTATTTGAATGAGTTGAGTTTGCAAATAATTACCGTATTTTCCTTACTACATGTCACACTTTTTTCATAGTTTGGCTAGTCCTGCGACTTATAGTCAGGTGCGACTTATCAAAATTAATTTGACATGAACCAAGAGAAATGAACTAAGAGAAAACAATACCGTCTACAGCCGCGAGAGGGCGCTCTATGCTGCACAGTGCTCCTGTAGCCTACTTCAAGCAGCATAGAGCGCCTTCTCGCGGCTGTAGATGGTAATGTTTTCTCTTGGTTCTTGGTTCTAAATAAATGCAATTTATAGTCCAGTGCGACTTACATATGTTTTTTACCTCGTCATGATGTATTTTTGGACTGATGCGACTTACACTTAGGTGCGACTTATAGTCCGAAAAATATGGTAAATAACTCACTCATATAGTCATATAATGACAAACAGAAGAACAACAACCACAACAACGACAAGTTAAGTGAACTATTATTTGACTCAATCATAGAGGCAGCTGCTTGTATAATTCCTGAATGAATCAGTGTTTGTGAATGAATTCATTGTGTGAATAATTCAATGACTCACTCATAAAGACTTCTCACAATCTACTGGTTTGTTGATGTAATATGCGGAAAGTGTCAGTTAAAATCCCCACCATTAACACATACATTGACAGTCTGACTAGAACAAACACAGACCAGAGGAGTAATACAAATACTTCACAAGTTCCAATGCTGCTGGACCGTTATATCATACTAAAACTAAAACTAAGACTAACTTTTGAATTACGGGCAATAATGTTATTAAGGTGGGGCTTAGTGAAGGGACAATTTCAATGCATAGATCATTAATGCTTTTCACTGTAACCGGGGATGATTGGTGACTATGCACTACAAGTTAACCATGAAAGTTATTAAATACTGATAAATTACTGATGAATTCTGACCCCCAAATATGATTGTGTAACTTTTCTGTTATAGCCCTTCTGTTATATTATCTGTCTAGTTACCATGGATATGATGGAAATCTCCCTTTCTTTCACATTGAACCTATTCTTCTTTTAAATGACTTTTCAGCCATTTTCAGAAGCAAAGAGGTTAGATTCAGCCCCTTTGATGAAGAACAACCCCCCCCCCCAAATTCATCACTTTAATGCCCCTCTCACTTATTACGTGCAATTATGAACCATCCATTTTACTTATTCACATGGAGCCCTTTCTTTCTGTTCATAAAATCAAATCTAGCTTGTTGAAGTCAACGAAAATAAGCCAATTAGTATCACGGTTCACAAAGGATGAGACATGATAGGTTCAATTTAAAAAGGGCATCATCTAACAAACATTAATTGCAGTTCCTTTATTAACAACGCCCAGGGCAGACAACTTAAAAGCGGTTCGCAGTCCATTTATATAATGATCAAATATAATGGGTTATTCATGAAGCCAAATGGAAAGGAACATTATCTGACCAGGATGTTATTTACTTTTTTTATTTTTGGTAGCCTTGTAAGCTGGAGAAAATATATGTGTATTTCTCTATGCAGTATTGGTTATACAAGATTAATCAAGTGGGTAGCTGCCATGGAATACTTCAGAAATAATTTTTATTTATTTTATTTTTTTAACAAATATTTCAATTTTAACCTAAAATCATGTTGTTGATTTAAAATAAATAAATCACTCAATAAAAAAAAAAATAATAATAATAATAAAAAAATGTGACAATATTTCATCAACTAAGTACATATATATTGCATTTCCATACTGTATTTATCATATATGTTCCAACGCTTTTCATTGTTTTAAATAGTTGTCCATATGCTCTTTTTCATTAATCTAGTCAGTCTTTTGCAGAATGTATTTCAATCACATTGTGCTATGATTAAATGGCTACACCACTGAGCATTTTCTCAACCTGTTATTTTCAACTGTTGGACATATGCTTCTGGTTTATTGCCTCCAGATGGCTTGAGATTGTACATCACCGGTGTCCTCATCCAACCATCATCTGTTTCGCTTAGTGTAGGAAAAGGAAAGCAGTCACAGTTGTGTCTCAAATGGATAGCTTTTCCCTAAATACCTGAGTTCATGTATAATTGATTGGTGATGAACAGTTTAAACGGTACCAGCTTCAGAATGGATTCAACCTGTCAATTTTTATATCATAATCATTCACAAATGTATACTTTTTCTGCAAATGTATCTTTCTGCATGACAAATTAAGAGAGGAGCTGTCCATGCATGAATAATGACATTTAGAATTTAAAGGGAAAATCTACCTTTTACAAGAGATTTGTGGCCACATAAAGATATAAAATATGACAGCAGCAAATGAAAACTTTTTAAAGAAATAGTGAAATCACATTAGTGAAAATTCCTTAGACCATTACTGATAAAATTAATTTTGATTAAATAGAACAAAACATCTGTGAATTAAATACAAACATCTACAAGGTGCTTTAAAAAAAAAAAAAAAAAAAAAAATCTGCTTTCTTATATTTTACTCTCAGAATATACTTACGCATTGAGTTTGTTACCATGATTCCCACACTCAAAAAAAAAAGTTGTTGAATGAACTTAAAAAAATTTGAGTAAACTTTTCCACGAAATTGAATTACATTTTCCAAACAATATCGAATTAGTTTGAAATTATTTGTTGTAATCTTGTTGTGTAAACTTAAATTATTTTAGTCAAGACAACAAGAAGAAAATTGGTCCATTCTACTAGATAAAGTTTAGCCATGCCAAATAGAGAAAGTTGTGTCAGGTTAACTACTCTGAATTTTGTCATGCCTACTATATAAAATAATGCCATGTTAACTACATTCAATTTGGTCATGTCTACTATATCTAACAATGCAATGTCAACTACAAACATTTTTGTACTGCATACTAGAAACAATTTAAATCATTACACTTATCTAACTTGATTCTACAGTTACTTCCAAATGAAAGTGAAATAATTGTGTTCTATTACATTAAAACCTTTTTACTGTATACCTATAGTCTACTGTGAAGAAAGTCAATATGTTAAAAGTCAATCCATTTAGTAAAAACCTTTATTTAAAACATGAGCACATTTAACCTTGAGTGTCTTCTTGCTTAAAACTGCAAATATGGCAATTAAACATGCTCATTAAGTAAAAAAAAGACAATGCAAATAAAACATGAGCATATAAGAATATAACAAAATGTTATTTTATTTTGTTTTCTTAAACATGATATTAAATGTGATTGAGAGACGTAATCACCTCTGCTCATCGTGCAAAAATTCAGATACAACAAAATCACATGAGCATACAAGGAAATAAAACACAGCATTCACAAAGGGATCCTCAAGCACAGCACACCTAAGTGAAGAGTTTTGTTTTCTGCGCCTGTGCTTTGGCAGACAATTTACACAAGTTCAGCTCGAGAATCATTTTTTGGAGCACCTTAAAAGTGTAATGGATCTCTTGTGGATGAGTAAGATTTAAAGAGTATATTAGTCCAAGTAGCATGGCTGTAGCCAATGCTACATTACCTAAACCAGAAAGCACCTCCACATCTTCCAGCACAATGCAGATATCTTCAGGGTCTTCTGTTGCATCAGCAAATTCATGCTTTACATCACAGAATCCCTAAAAGGTCTTCTTTATGTCCGCTTCGGTTCTTGCAGGGTCATCATCCTTTGAAAAAAAAAAAAAAAAAAAAACAGTTATTTTTAGTGAACAACTCTACTTCCACAGCACATTCATACAGTCACGAGCCATCTTAAAACAATGCTATGGTGTTGGGTCACCAGATCACAACCCATCTCAACACCTTTGTTAGACTGTGTTCCACTTTATAATGTAAAATAATACAGTGCCTTTGTCAATATCACAACAATGAATAACTATGCTTCCTTAAAATCTCTATCACTCAGTGACTGTTCAAAATTTTTAATTAATTTAGATGACATTAACAAATTACATTTATAAAATACCAGATATTCTCAAGAGCCATTGATACTTCGGTAACACTTTAGAATGATGTCCATTAGTTAATGTTAGTTAATTCAGTAAGTAACATGAACAAACAATGAACAATACATTACTGCATTTATTCATCTTTGTTAATCTTAATGAAAATACAGTTATTCATTGTTAGTTCATGCTAATTCACAGTGTATTAACTAATGTTAACAAGCACAACTTTTGATTTGAATAATGCATTAGTAAATGTTGAAATTAACATTAACTAAGATTCATAAATGCTGTAGAAGGATTGTTCTTGCTTAGATCAATTTTAACTAATGCAGTTAACTAATGGACCATTATTATAAAATGCTACCGATACTTATTTCAAATCAATATTACTTATCTTTAACCAAAACTGGGCACAATTAAAACAACTGCTGACAGCACACCCTTCCCTCATTCTCTGAAAACGGTTGAGTTACTGAGTACAAGCTTTTTTTTCAATTTTCTTAAGAACAGCGCAGTCCTTGGCACCACCAAACTGGTACAAATCTTTGCCAAAATACAGGTTTGTGTACTTTAATTTCATCTATAAAATCATTAGTGACTTTATTTTCAAACCAACATACATGGATGCAATGCCATTAACCTAAACGAGCGCATTGTAAAATATATAAATTACTGAACAAACGGAATGTAATTACTTTGTATGTTAAAGGTATATATATATATATATTTTTTTTTTTTTTTTTTAAGTGTGACGTGACATACGGCCAAGTATGGTGACCCATACTCAGAATTCGTGCTCTGCTTTTAACCCATCCAAGGTGCACACAGACAGCAGTGAACACACACACACACACACACACACACCCGGAGCAGTGTTCATCATTTATGCTGTGGCGCCCGGGGAGCAGTTGGGGGTTCAGAGCCTTGCTCAAGGGCATCTAAGTCATGGTATTGAAGGTGGAGAGAGAACTGTACATGCACTCCCCCCACCCACAATTCCTGCCGGCCCGAGACTCGAACTCACAATGCTTAGATTGCAAGTACGCCTCTCTAACCATTAGGCCACAACTTCCCCATGAAGCCTGGAATTAAACTGCTGTTTTCATCAGGCCAGAGGAGAACTGGCACCCAGATTAAGTAAAGTTTCTCCCAAAGTTTAATTTCCATTTCTGTCACTAATTAAAGGGATAGTTCACTTTCAAATTATATTTAGGTATGTTTTAGCTTACCTCAAGGGCATCCAAGATGTAGGTGTTTTTTGTTTCCATAGTAGTTTACATTTTGATATTTTTAGGTCAAACCGTTCTTGTCTGTGACTAATATAATGGAGGTCTATGGTCACCACCTCAAAGAGCATGCACAGAGAAGTCCAAATTAAACAATTCCCCACCGTAAGTACACATTGATGACCTAAGACATGAAACAAACGGTTTGTGTAAGAAAATGAACTATTTATTTTGGTTTTGTCTCCTGTACACAACCACGTCCAACTGATCTGAGTGCACGAGTGCTTCCTGACGTGACGTGCGCACGCTCTGGCTTAGTCTGCGCAAGCGCGGAAAGCACCGGAAGCGATCTATCGCGCGTGTACATCACTTGTTTACGGTTTACCACACAATACACCACCAATCTGCATTGTCTGAAATATAATGCAGTAACTGTAATTATTAATTTGTTTATTATGCACCCTATAATCGTTGCAATTATAATAAACAACACATTACTCACTCTATTGACAGTGTGCCATTGGGTCCCTCTGGCATTGGACGTAGCCTCCAGTTTATACGTGGCAAACTAAACACAATGTGCAAAACGCTGCAGCTCAACAGCGAAGAAAACCAAGTATCATCAGTCAGGCAGGTGTGTGATGCAATACTGTCAATGTCCTTGTCCACTTCTGTCGGCATCTCTCATCACTTGCTACTAAAACACCACCAATTTTTAAGAGATCTCGGTCTCTGAGGCTTGAAGACGTGCTGCCGTAGCGGATGCTTCCATGATCGCTCCTGAGTACTTTATCTGTGTATTCTGGTTCAAATATGGCTGTGACAAATTCAACGTTGTCTGTTGATGTATTGAAATCATCTTCCATTGCAATTTCCTGTACGTATAAATGTTTACATCTTCACAGTGTAAGGAAATCTCTCTGTAAACCATAAACAGTAAGTGTAAACAATGAGTGTGCTTTCCGTGCTTGCGCAGACTAAGCCAGAGCGCGCACACGTCACACAACAGGAAGCACTCGCGCCCTCACATCAGTTGGACGTGGTTGTGTACAAAAGGTAAAAATTATATAAATACTGTTTGTTTTCTTACACAAACCCCTCGTTTCGTGTCTTAGGTCATCAATGTGTACTTACGGTGGGGAATTGTTTAATTTGGACTTCTCTGTTTATGCTCTTTGAGGTGGTGACCATAGACCTCCATTATATGAGTCACAGACAAGAACAGTTTGACCTAAAAATATAAAAATGGGAAATACTGCGGAAACAAAGACACCTACATCTTGGAAGTCCTTGAGGTAAGCTAAAACATACCAAAATTTAATTTGAAAGTGGACCATCCCTTTAAGTTTTGGTTCCTTGCCACTGCCACCGTTGGCGAATGGGGATGCTTGACTGATTGCATAGACACTATTGGAAGAGAGTTGAACTGGATGATGACATCACTGAATAATCAATGAACTGACTTTTTCTTAAAAAACAAAACAAAAACTGTCTGTTTGTTATTGTCCTCTTGCATTACCGACAAACTATTTTCCTGTTTAATTATGCTGCTTTGACAATGTGTATTGTGTAGAGTGCTATTTAAATAAAGGTGAATCGAATTGACTATCAAGAACTGTGCTTATCAAACAGGATGATATCACGTAAACCTAAACCAGTGGCTGTGTGGAGTACAAAGGTTTAAAGAGAAGTTAACATCAGTCATTTAATTCATATCTGAGCTTTACAATTTACTCAATATTTTAAAATTTAAAAATGTACATTAACTCTCTACCCATCAGCAGTTTTGATGGGGAATGTCTTTTGATATTTAAACATACAAATGTGTGTGTGTGTATATATATATATATATATATATATATATATATATATATATATATATATATATATATATATATATATATATAAGAAAGTGTCTCTGCTTTTAAATTGAAAAAATTAGGCGCAGTTCATGTCACGTCTTTTGCAAGGTCAAGTTTGTTATTACTTGTGATAACTGTTTGTAACGAAAAAGAACTCACCAAATACTCCATCATATCCATCTTCATTCAGGTAGATGCATAGCCCCTTGAGAATGCACTCTTGCTTGGTCTCCATGGTGGCATTGTAAGAAAACAGACAAAACATTTTTTCAAGTTTCTGATATTCATACATGACACCCTCCAATACACATCTCTGAGCCATTATGCATTACAGAGCACTATATCAATAGCTTGTATTAAAAAGCAATATATAAAAAAAAACTGAAAATAAATAAAATAAAAATACTACCTGAGACATTGGCAGCATCACATCTTGAATCTTTTTTCTAAACACTCCACCCTTTTTGGTAAACACTTTTAGCAGATCATCAGAGAACAGATCCAGTTTGGAAATGAATTTTGGAGGGTAAAGGAAGGGTTGTGATCCGATGAAATTCATCATTTATCTGAAGACATAAGTTACAGAGGTCTTGTTTATGGGCAATTCAGCAAAGACAAAAAAGGTTAAAATGCTACAAAGAAAACAAAATATTTAGTACACGGTCAGGGTGACAACTTATTTATGACAGAAATCATTTTCGATTATTCCTCTTGATATATTAATCGCAAGTAACAGAATAACATTAACTTAAACATACAAGCGCTTGGAGAAACAAAACGTTATTAGCTGACTACACAGACATAATGTCGGTCCATGACCATAATCTAGCTAGCAGAAGAAATGCAAAAACTCCACTTACAATTACTGAAGCAGCGAAATGTAATACTTACGTCGCTAAAACACTATTTGTTGTTTAAGACGAGAGACTCCGTGAACGCGGTGAATTCAGTCACGAGCACGTGAACTTAACAAGCGTGACTTATCTAAAGCCTTTGATTGGCTGCTGTGCGCTTTGATTGGCATCTCAATCGTTTTAACAATGACGAGCAATAAATTAAATATAGATGAGGAAGACCTAAAATATACATTTGAAACTTTGTCACCCTAACAACAGCTGAATGCAGAGTAAGAATTTAAAATCCTAGGGGACAATTTGGCAATTTCTACTTATCGGGCATGTCTTATGGCCCTGGTTTTATACATTAATTCATGGTACTGAAGGGTTTTCTGTTCTCTCTTGTTCCGCGATTCTTCATTTTAACGTTATTTGATACTTTTAGTAAAAAAAGAAAGTCTGCACCACGTGCTGAATCCAGAAACCTAACATCAGCTACAAACGACACACTTAAGAGCTATATTCATACAGTGCTTATAGAAAAATAACTTTATGGTATGCAACAAGATATTAAGAAAGCATTTTTTAATTAGTTTGTTAAATAAATAAAATTAGATGGACGGTGATAGATAAGAAAAAAAGGCCACTTTACCCAACTCACATGTTCGCTGCTGAGCAATCCATCTGCATCCGTTTCCGTTGGTGACGTGCATCCGGTTAAGACGAACAAAAAATATTCTTGTTGACTCAATTAAAAAAAATTTTGTAAACCTAATTTTTTGAAAATTACATTGTTTCTGTTAAATATAATTAAGTTGACACCATTTTTACAAAGAGTTATATTGTATGTGCTCATTTTAATTAATTAAATTGAACAAAGAGCAAAAATCATTTTTTTGAGTGATTTAGAAACTGGAATGAAATATAAAAGGTATTTCACAAATGGTGCACATCCATTTCATGTCCCAAGCTACCATTTACACAAGACATCCATTGTTGCTTTCCTGTCTATATACAGTATGTCTCATTCAACCATGCATATCTCTTTCTCAGCTCAGTCTCACACTCATTGATCCATGACTGCAGTCTCAGCAGTCTCTAGACACTGAACTCCTTCACTAACCATTGACCACAAGGATCCATACGGCCTAATTGTTGCTCTCCTAACGTGCTCTTGTATTAGACAGATGCCTAGAAACTGCAATACATCAGGAATGTTCTTAACTCCTCCCTATAGTCAGTCACATTGGAAACTGGATTGCAAAAAGAGATAAAAAATAACTCGCCACTTTCAGATGAGAGCATTAAACTCTCCGAGCTGAGCTCTGCAAGGCTTTCAGGGCATAAAGCATCTTGCATGAGTGCAATGTTCTGAACAAACCCCATAATGACAAATAGAGGACAGAGGAAAGGTGGAAATAAAGCGACTGAACCATGTTGAGGTGACAGGGGTAGAAAGAAATGTGACAGCTCAGGAGAGATCGAACACAGAACTTTAAATTGACTTGAATGGAAAGGAAAGTTGGGACAGATTCTCTGGAAATCAAAAAAAAAAAAAAAAAAAAAAAAAAAGGATATAGTAGTGAGAGAGATAGTAGGACTGGCATAGATAATGGCATCACAAGCTTCCTTTAGTTTCGTCTGTTCTTCTTTTGGCGAGATCAAAACAGAGTTTATTTAGTGTGTATATATTTGTGGCGTACAAGATGAGAAAACACTGGCGAGGGATTTACAGGAGCCGTTCTGTTGATGTGCTGATAAGAGAATTGTGTGAAGAACTGCTTGAGCATTCATACAAGCCAAACCACAGAAGATAAGAGCAGAAAACTGGAGGGAGAGAGAGAGAGAGAAAACAAACAAAACAAAAGAGATAAAGGCATGTGATACTTGCTATAGAAACACTGCCATGTGATGACAGTAAAACACACAATGACCCAATACTACTTTATTTCATCTGAGGTAACTTAACTATTTAGTTAACAGATTACACCATAGAAGGTTTTGTGCATTTATTCAAATCTAATAATTAGATATGTTGAATGTAAAATGTATAATAAATATTACCAGATCGTAATTTTGATATAGATTAGCTTGATTATCAAGTCAAATTCTAAGATTCAAAGTAAGCTAAAGTTACAAAGTTATTAAGTACAAAGTTACAAAGTAAAACACTTACAGATTTTGTATACTTACTTGTATATTATTAATAAAAATCTAAATTGTGATATGGAATATCAGATCACAAAGGATGTGATAGCCTATAATTAATTAAGTATATATCCGGTGTGTTTTCAAAGTAAAGTGCATCACTGTGTTTATTTATACACGATCAGCTGCAGAGTCTCAAAGTGGCTTGATTCAGAGCAAACGCTTCTCCTCAGATTCAGGAAAGCACTGTGAACAAAGCATCTTCTAATGAGTTGAGCCCAACAAAAGAGAAGCTTTAAAGACCCCTGTGGTTTTGTACTAAAATGAATGCTTGATGGTTGAAAATGTAAAAGTGAAGAAATTAGTTATGTTTTGTACTTTTGCAGTTGTACTGTTTTATTTCGTATTTATTTATTTATTTAATATATATTTTTTTTTTATAGTCGTGTGGCTATTGATATGTAAAACCATTTTCGGTCAAATCGTACATCTCTACAAACAAGCCCACGAAACATGGGACTCCTTTACAAACAAACAAATAAATAAATAAAACTTTGTGCTCAATCTGAGGTTTATACACTTTATGTTATCCACTCTATAAATATTATATAGAAATGTATAAGCCCCTCAGATCACATTCCTCACTGCTTAATAACTACATTAAAATTGCAACAGCCAAAATGCCCTTTCATTGTGGTTTTCAGCAATAAAAGGGGAGAAAAATGAGTTGAAAGTTAAAGCGTAAAATTGCTGTGACTCATCAGTCATTACCACTGGTGCAAAAAAAAGCATGTTTACATCATAAAAATAAAAAAATAAAAAATTCCAAACAAGACAGAAAATTCAGTTGCAATTAACTTTTATGTCTGAACAGAATGTTGATGCAGATTAAAACAGGATGTTCATAATTTATCCTCAAACAACCATCAGTTTGCTGGGTTCTTCTTATTTTCAGGTTTGTATTGATGAATAGATACAGGCAGAGTGAAGTGAATGACCTTGTGATGCAAAAGCTTGAGTAATAGATGGGGGGGGGGGTGTAAAACAGTTTTTGTGTGTGTGTGTGTGTGTGTGTGCGCGCGCTCGTGTGCATGTGTGTATGCGTCTGTGTATGTGTGAGGTGGTTGCTGATATTTGCATCTGAATAGACTTCTCCTTCAACAAAATATGTAGTCTTTCACAAATAGTCAAAGAAGCAGAAACGGCCATGGGCGTCCTCTTTTTTGTGTGTATTTGAGATGTTTGCATTGAAAAATTACATTGTGTAGCCCTCTCTTCTCTTCAATGTCAGCATTAAAAAACAATTGTAATTATTTGCAGCTCTCAGATCAAATGATCAAATGCATTGATCTGTTTCAAACATCCATTGGATCAAAGAAAAAAAAAAAAAAGGATGAAGATGATGTTGGATCATTGCTACATCAGCCTTTTGATGAATATGTATTTATTATAATTATCCCCCAAAAGTTGCATGAAAATGATTAAATTATGCCAAGCATTTCAAATTATAATTCTAATGCATCATCCTCAATAGCTGACTGTGAATATACCATTTAATTTATTCCAAGTTAAAGATGAAGTGTGTGATATTTTGCATACTTTTTAATTAAACATTCATATTTAATTATAAGTAAACCATTAGCACATTGATCCCCTTGTTAAATGCAGAGTAAATCTGTAGCAAATAATTCTAAATATATTTTATTCATTTTTTATTTATTTTGTTTGATGGTACAGAAATATTACACTTCAGTTAAAAATAAAAATAAAAATAATAAATAAAAAGAATTATGCTGATGATGCTGAATGATAATGCAGCATTTGCAGTGAAACTATACATACCTTTTACAGAATACATTCATCTGGACCACACACTGACCATTCACTGACCAATAATTAATATTTATATAATCACATTGTTGCCGTCTGCTTTACAACTGAATTGAATTTGTTCATTATCCATGAATTATCCAGCATCCAAACTGTTGCTGAACTGAACTCGATCAACTCTGAACTGAATCTAGCTGAAAGATGACACTACTGTCTTCAGAAGCTGAAACAGTTTATTGAACTGATCAGAATAAACATAGAACTGACAGGAGCTGAATGACACTATTGTCTTTTTAGAGCTGTTTATTCAACATTTTGGATTTTCCTCATTTTTGAAGTTTGCATCAATTCTATTACTTTCCTGTTAAATACTGTGAAACTCATTTAATTCATAATAACAATTCTTCCAGTGAAAAATGTGTCTGATCTGAATAAGGAGAGCACCATTTATAATCAATCCACAACAAACACACTGCAATAATTTGTTCTTGAATCTTAAATTAACTGCAAGCAAACATCTAACAAAATGCATGAATCTAAATATTATTTTTGACTTGGATAAAGCCAGTTAATTTTGATGTTACTGCCTGTTGTGTTTTGGATGTGATTCAGCACATCTGATTAAGGAACAGGAGGAGAAGAAGGACATGTAAAAGGCAGGCAGGTGTTAACGTGAAGAAGATCCATCTGATTAGTTGGGGTCCTGGGGTGTTATTTGGCAGGGACCTCATTAAGGAGTTTAACTGTGTGGAGACTTTCACAGTTGTGCCACTATCGGTGTGGATACTGCAGTCTCCATGTTATTTGTAATGTCAGCCTGAAGCAGCAGGCCTTAGTCACCAAAGGAGTCCCAGTGTCTGTTCCACATCCCTGAACGTCACACCAGTGGGACTCCATGAAAAACAAGTTGTTAGCTTTATTTTCTCTGTAATATATTCTGTTCTCGTCTTACAGTACACCACTACTGTGCAGCTACAACGCTGTCGGCATGCCAACCCAATACAGATCTGTAAAGGTGTACTGTTAATTATCAGTATTCCAGTTTACATATACAGGGGATGGAGCCTTTGTTTTATGTTTTCAAACATAATTACTTAACAATAAGTAATTCCATGTATATTATATGTGGAGAAGCAGTATTTCTAACATACTCACAGCAGCTTGTCTGTATTGACAATATCAAGTCTCAGTACTTGCTCTGCAGCAGAAGCATAGCAAATCAATTCCACTAAGACCAAACACATTAACATTGCCATGCACATTACCATGCTAAACTCCGAGAGTTGTTATGACAGAAATAAAATAACTTTTCAGGCAAATCTCTTTTATTGGGATTCTGCTTGTCTGATATAAGATATTCAGCTAAATTGACAAAACACAATTTTAAATAGAGTTGGTTTCATACTTTATCTATATGTCATATATGTCATATGTAATGTGTATTGTTATATAGATATATAAAAAATATGAATACTGGGGCAATTTGTTTCTAGTAATTTCTAAAAAAAAAAAAAAAAAAAAAGGTTTCAGGCCCCATCATCGCACAAAAACTGCACTTGTTATATTGCAAACCAAGACCAAGGCTGCATCTCATTGTTAGTTTTAATTGATCTTAGTACTGCGTTTGACACTATAGATCATGATATACAGGTGCATCTAAATAAATTAGAATGGTGTGGAAAAGTTATTATTTTTTTTTTTTTCAGTAATTCAACTCAAATTGTGAAACTCGTGTATTAAAGAAATTTAATGCACACAGACTGAAGTAGTTTAAGTCTGTGGTTATTTTAATTGTTAGGAATTACTGTAGGCTCACATTTAACAAAAACCCACCCAACAATTGATTATCTCACCAATTTAGAGATACTTCATAAGACCAATAAAAAAAAATATAATAATACAAACAAATAATCAAAAAAAAAAAATTGGTTTCTTTGACAGAGGCCTTGAGCTCATCTGGATTTTTTTGGTCTCTTGTTTCTCAATTTCCTCTTGACAATTCATAGATTCTCTATGTGGTGCAGATCTGGTGAGTTTGCTTGCCTGTCATGCACACCAACAACATTTAACCAACTTTTGGTGAATTTGGCACTGTGGGCAGGTGCCAAATCCTGCTGGAAAATGAAATCATCATTTTCAAAAAGCTGGTCAGCAGAGGGAAGCATGAAGTGCTTAAAAAAATTCTTAGTAAATGGGTGCAGTTACTTCACAATGGAAATATCACAATGGACCAACACCAGCAGATGACATTGCACACCAAACCTTCAAACGCTTTGGGCAATGCCTTTGGCGAGACCGACTCTGAATATCATGTGCAATCTGTCCAATGGATGGGCGTGACATCATGGGCGGGGTGACGTAATGACCAGGAAGCTATAAAAGCACATGCCGCGCAGCTGACTTCAGTTTCGTGTAGGGAAGCAAGTGCCGGCAGGGGTGCCGGGAGTATGGAGATGCGACGCAGCATCTCGTTCCTACTAGGAACAATGGTTACATTCATAACCTTGGGATGTTCCTCTTCAGGAACTCGAGTTACATCGAATGCTAAGAGAACAAAAGAGCCAGGAGTGGCTCGCATATCTAGATCGTAAAATCTGATGAAGGTAGAAGGCATGGACCATCCCGCAGCGTTGCAGATGTCCAAGAGGGGCATACCTGCTGAGAAGACCTTAGAGAACGCCATACCCCGAGTAGAGTGAACCTTGACTCCCAAAGGAGGGGGAAGACCAGAGGATTCATAGGATAGGCTGATAGCCTTGACTATCCAACAAGTGAGGGTCTGCTTAGATGCAGGAAATCCCCTTTTAGGGTAACCATAGCATCTAGATTGTAAAATCTGATGAACATAGAGGGCATGGACCATCCCGCAGCGTTGCAGATGTCCAAGAGGGGCACACCTGCTGAGAAGACCTTAGAGACCGCCATACCCCGAGTAGAGTGAACCTTGACTCCCAAAGGAGGGGGAAGACCAGAGGACTCATAGGATAGGCTGATAGCCTTGACGATCCAACAAGTGAGGGTCTGCTTATATGCAGGAAATCCCCTTTTAGGGGAACCATAGCATACAAGCAATTGGTCTGACTTTCTCCTCATGGCAGCTCTGTGGATGTATTCATCCAGCGCTCGAACTTGCATACAATTTAGCATACAATTTAGCTTTACCTGGTCTTGCTCCCGAAAAGAGAGGATGGCAGAAGGCCTGCAGTACAATGGGTTGTGGCATGACAGAGGGAACTTTAGGAACATAACCCGCTCAAGGGTATAAAAATGCTTTGGCCATACCAGGGGCTAGTGTAGTCTAGTCTAGGTAGGTAGGGGCCACCTAGAGGGCCTGAAGATCTCCAACTCTCTTGAGATAGGTGATAGCCAGTAACAGTACACTCTTAAGAGTCAGATGTATATCCGAGATATCATGTATTGGTTTTAGAACCACAATTAAGTACCGTTTGGGGGGGGGGGGGGTTGGTCACAGGACCATACTGGAGGCCTCAGCGCACCATGGAGGAAACATGTAACTAGGGGGTGTGTACCCATTGATCATTGAAAGGGACATGGTAAGCAGCAATGGCCGCCAAATAA
This sequence comes from Carassius gibelio, assembly GCF_023724105.1. NCBI lineage: Eukaryota > Metazoa > Chordata > Actinopteri > Cypriniformes > Cyprinidae > Carassius > Carassius gibelio. The sequence continues at coordinate 5,337,324 of NC_068375.1, read as the reverse complement.
ACCTTTAAGTTGGAGTGAGTTAACCCCGAAGAGAGCCTAGATTGGAGAAACTCCAGAACTGTACCAACTGGGCAGTTAACAGGGTCAAGCTGGTAGTCTCTGCACCATGAGGTGAAGAGTTTCCACCTCAGGGGCCACACCCACAGTTTCCACAACTCCTGATGAAGGTGAATTATCTTGCCCGGCACCTGAGAGAGTAGATCTGCCTTGATTGGAATCTCCCATGGAGAGCCGTCGAGGAGAGAAATCAGATCTGTGAACCATACTCGGCCCAGCCAGAATGGGGCCACTAATAGAAGAAAGACCCCATCCCGGTGTACTCTCGCCATAACTCCCAGGAGCAGAGCAATAGGGTGAAAGGCGTACAGATGAAGCATTGGCCAGGTCTGTACCATATCGTCCAGTCCCAGAGGAGCTGTGTGACCTTTGTGACCTTGATAGTTCGAAGTGGATTGCCCCTTGGGGAAAATCCCTTGGTCTTGAGCCACCACTGTAGGGGTCTCATGTACAGCAGGGCAAAAGGTATAACGTTGGACGCAGCTGACATCAGACCTAACAGTATCTGAAACAGTATGACAGTGAGTGACTGGCCTTCTTTGACTCTCTTGACTGATGTGAGGATCGACTCAATCCGAGCAGCAGACAGACGTGCCCGCATCGCGGTCAAATCCCACACTACACCTAGATAGGTGGTTCTCTGAACTGGAGAAAGTACATTGATTGATTGATTTTAATTTAATGACCACATAGCCAAGCTGGTGGAATTTGTTTTCAGTACAGCTCTTTGGTACAGTTTCCAGCATTACATTAAACAAACAATAAACATATAAAATAAAATAACATATATATATATATATATACATACAGACACATTGATACATAATAATACATAAGGGGTCATGCTTAATCCACAGTCCTCAGCGTTCAGAGTTCAAAATGTGTATTGCTATTGGGATGAAATTGTTTTTGAAGCGAGTTGTTCTGGAGGCGATTGTCCTGTAACGCCTCCCAGAGTGCAGTAGCTGGAAGGCATAGTGTGCAGGGTGGGTGATATCAGAAATTATTTTGTGGGCTCTGCGTAGTGTCCGTTTATGGTATAGTGATTCAAGGGATGGTAGGGGTGAACCAATGACTTTGGATGCTCTGTTGATGATGCGCTGTAATTTCTTCCGGGAAAGTGTGTCAAGACTGCCAAACCAAACTGTGATGGATGTGGTGAAGATGCTTTCAACGATGGCCATATAGAAGCGGAGCAGGAGATGAAACCTTACTCTGAACTTCTTGAGCTGTCGGAGATGGAAAAGTATTTGATGGTCTTTTGTGTAGATATGATCTGTGTTGATTTTCCATTTGAGGTTGTTGCTGATATGGGTCCCAAGGAATTTGAATGTATCAATGATGGAGATGGGTTCTCCTTCAATGAGCACTGGAGTTTTGGGGGATGGCTGACGTCTTAGGTCGACGATGAGTTCTTTTGTTTTTGATGTATTGAGTAGGAGATCATGGTCTGTACACCAGGTCACTGCTTGGTTGATCTGTGCACGGTATTCGGTTTCTTGGTTGTTGGTGATGAATCCTATGATGGGTCCATGAGGGGGGAGGTGACAGTTTTTAGGTGATTGAGTATGATGCGCTCGCATGATTTCATGACTGCTGCTGTCAAGGCAATAGGTCTGTAATCATTGAGGCAGGAGATGGTCTTGGTCTTAGAACTGGAATGGTTCTGAATTCAAAAAATTATTTTTGGGATTCAGTCTCAAACCCAGCTCCCCTATGTAAGCGAGAACGACATATCGATGTCGAACCGCCATCTGCTCTGATTGAGCTACAATCAACCAATCGTCGATACAATTCAGAATGCGGATGCTCTGCATACGCAGAAGAATTAGAGCCGCATCTAAACATTTCATAAACGTGCAGGATGAGAGTGCAAGGCCAAAGGGAAGTACTCGATATTGGTAAGCTCAGAACCTCATAAACTTCTTGTGTTGTGCAAGGATGGACACATGGAAGTATGCATCTTTGAGATCTATTGTGACAAACCAGTCCTTAGATCTGATTTGAGCTACAACATGAGTGATGGTGAGCATTTTGAACTTTAGTGACATAACTGAGTGGTTCAGCTGACGTAAATCAAATATCGGACCTTTGTGTAGTTCTACAAAAATGCATCCTACAATTCCCACCTGCCGAACTCCTAGTAATTCTACTTGTATTATCCTGTCTCTTTATTAATTTATATAGAACAGATGGTGACTTATTATGCAAACATTTAAAAATCTATTTTATATATGACAGCTTTTTAAAATTTGAGAAACTTAACATATTAAATTTGTTTAAGACGTTGCAATGATGCCATTGCTTTGACTTTTTATCCAATATTTTTAGAGCACGATTATTATACATGCATTATACAACATTTCATTTTTTTTGATTAAGGAGTTACTTGTTTGAGTCCTGTTATACAGTACGAGATGCGGGAGAAGATCATTGCATGCATAAAAAGATGAGCTGCCTCTTTTGAGATATATTTTCTAATAGGTCTAAAACATTTTAGCTTACTCCTTATCATTTTTGATAGCTTTTTTATATGTTCATCAAATTTAAGTTGTGAGTCTAAAACCTAAAAAAGTTAGGTAATTTTTTAGTACCTAAAATTTAAGCTCATCTACCTCCACTATTTCTTTATTATTTTCTCAAATTATTACTTTTTTTTTTGCTTTCTATTAGAAAAGCAAATAAAGACAGTTTTCTTAACATTCAGAGTAAGATGATTTTCCAGGAGCCATATAGATATCCTTTCCATTTGTTTATTTAAAACTGCAGCAACCTTGGCATAACACCGGTTCTCACTGCAGCAGGAGCACTTTCAGTGAGATCTTGCACGCCCGGAAAAAATTATTATTCACAAAGCCTGCAGGTTCAATTTGAGCCGTGCTTAAGCTTACATTTTTGCCCATATTTGGTCCAGGAATCAAATGAGCATCACCAGCCAGCAGTAGCAACGTAATCAAAATGTGCAACTTAGGGCTCTTGCACTTGACCATGTTTTGTTTAGTGAGTTTCATTTTGTAGTAATGTCCCAACGATTTCTGTCCAAACCTCCGATATAAAATGTAATGGCCATATCCATAACAATACAACTTGTTTTGTTCCGTTGTTGACCCTGGTCGAATATTAGGTGAAGTTTGCTGCTTTTCCAACCTTAACGGATAACCTTAACCTTAACCTTAACAGCACCATACAGCCACTGATCAATAAACACATCAGTTGTTTATAATTGATGGTGGAACACTTTTTTTGCCTCATTAAACAATCCAATAAACTGCAAAAATAAATAAATAAATAAAAATAATATGCAAACTTTAGCTAGGAGAGTGGAGCCTAACCAACCACTCATTCCATAGGCCGCCATTTTAAAGTACATAAGTTATTTCCATGGAGCTCTGTTGGAATGTGTATTTTCAAGACTTAAAGTGTTGCTAATGAGCCTTCTCTGCTCCTTAGACATTTAAACTTACAGAACGTATTGATGTATGTTCCCTTTAATTTTCTTTACTTGGACTTAAAAAGGTATTTAATTGTTCTTAAATGTACCCCTAAAAAACTGCAGAAACTGCAGAAACTTGATCTCCTCCCCGTCGTCAATATCTTTCAGCAGGTTGGCTTGATATGCTTGAAGGACTGCCATAGTGTGAAGGCATGCCCCAGCCTGACCTGCTGCCGCATACCCTTTGCCCACCAGCTTAGAAGTCGTTTTGAGTGGCTTGGTGGACAATGCCAGAGTCTTTAGAGACGATGCCAAGCCAGCTCGCAAGTGTCTGTTCCACCCATGGCATCGCTCTATAACCCCGCTCTACCAGCCCCACTACACAAATCAGGGGTGAAGAGGAGGGTAGAATAGTGGTGATTCCACTATCTCGCAATTTCGTTGTGGAGATCGGGAAAGAAAGCATTCATATACAGTAGCTTGTTCTTTCTCGGTAGGCCAGTCAATTTTTAACCTGTCTACAGCACGATTAACCACTTCCAATAGCTCCTCATATTGCGGCGATAGGGGTAGCGAATCCCAGCTGACAGTCTCCACATCAACCTACTCGGACGAAGAGAAGTGAAGTCCTGATTCCTCACCCTGGGGGGAAGAAACTGCAGAGCATGATTGCGTACCCAGAGTGTGGTCGCATCTAGCAGATGAAAAAGGAGATGAGGACTGGCCCATCTCCATTCCCTTACTCCACTCCATTACAGATCCACCTGCAAACCCCACAAGTGCAGCTGCCATTCTGCCTCTGCAGAAGCAGGGCCAGCACCAAAGGGAACGCTGGTGAAGACTCCCTCCTCGAAGAGAGTCCTCCGGGATCGAAGCATTTGCATTAGCAATCATTCGCAATGTGGACAGTCGGCCCCCTCAAGAGGCAAAACCACGCATAGACTGTGTGTACCCCTGCTCGTGATGTAGTAAGGGTAAGGAGGAACCCACAATTTATAACGCGAACTGGAATCGCCCTTCAAATGTCTGGTTTTCACCTTGCTCTTTGACATATTTAGCTACTTTTTATGCACACACATGCACACACAGAGCGCTTGCTGAAAGATGTGAAGCTGAAGCTAGCTGTTCGGCATGTGCTCTTATAGCTTCCTGGTCGTTACGTCACCCCGCCCATGACGACTCGCCCTTCCATTTGACAGATTGATGTACAGAGATCCCCAAAGTGTTCGACACAGCTTGAGTTCCTGAAGAAGAACTTCTAAATTATCTAAGATAAAAGTGTGTTAAAATGTAAAAGATTGGATGAACAATAATTTTATCCTATTAAATTTCGATAAGAAAGAGAAAATACTTATTGGACTAAAAACAGCACACAGAATCTCTTGGATTAAAATTTGCAACAAGATGGATGTACTGTCACTTCCTCTACAGTCAAAAATCTTGGTGTTATATTAGACAGCAACTTGCCTTTTGAAAATCATATTTCCCATGTTACAAAAACAACATTCTTATATGCTTATCTCATCTTATAAACATTGCCAAGCTAAAAAATATGTTTCCTGTTTTTGAAGCAGAAAAGCTAGTTCATGTATTCGTGACCTCTAGACTGGACTATTGTAATGCACTGCTAGGTGGTTGTCCTGCATCCTCAATAAACAAGCTACAAATATTCCAAAATGCAGTGGCTAGAGTCCTTACCAGGTATAGAAAATATGGTCATATTACCCCAATTTTACAGTCTCTGCATTGATTATGTTCCGTATCAGTTACAAAATATAATTACTTGCCTAGAAGGCCTTTAATGGGTTAGCTCCTGTGTACTTAACTAGTCTTCTACCGCATTACAATCCATCATGCCCCCTAAGGTCACAAAACTCTGGACTTTTGGTAGTACCTAGTATAGCAAATTCCACTAAAGGAGGTAGAGCTTTTTCACATTTGACTCTCAAACTCTGGTGTCTTTCGCACTGATCTTAAAAGAAGGTAAGCTGGTTGCACCACCGATACCGTCGACCCCAGGGAGTTGATTGATTTGTCTGTACATTTATGCCATATGTACATTAACTGATATTACCACTGATAAGCTACTACTAAATATATTGTAAAAATATAATTTTCTTTAAAGTAGCTCTGAAACAATTTGTATCATGAAAAGTGTTACACAATTAAACTTGAATTAAATTGAATCGAATCCTAGGTGTATATGACTTTCTTCTTTCAGACGAATCCAGTCCGCGTTATATAAAAAAATGTCTTTCAACTTTCAAGCTGACACTCAGCGGGTGTTGCAGTGCTTCAGTCCAAAAGAAGTGAAGTAAAAAGTGTCCATCCATGAATAAAGTATCTAACACGGTTCAAGGGGGTGAACAAATGTCTCCTGTAGAAAATAAATGCATTTTTGAAAGAAAAATATCCAAATTCAAAATGTAATCATCAGTTTAATGTAGCTTGCACCAACAGTTGTACAAGGAAGCAGATCTGGGAGGATGACGTACGAGGTCCGCGTTGCTCATGTGCTGGTGAGTCTCATGAAAACGAACGTTTATTAACAGGAGCAAAGGAAGCACAGTTTCCTTAATTTAGCAAAGGACAACCACTCTTCTAATGGCTTATATCAAAATTCTTCAATCTTCTTCACAAATCCTCCCTTTTGTACTTCTAATTAGTGGCTGTTGTTTTGTTTTGATCTCTCGTTTGCACTTGTGTTCATCACATTTTATCAGTGAATGCGCAAAGATGGCCTCATACATAATCCTACCGGAGCTGCTTCCATTTACAACAGTGTGCGCAGGCTAGATTTAATTAATCATTACATTACAATGTGGCTATTCTCTTACAAAAACTCATTGATTTGCTTCAGGAGGACTTTGTTCATACCCTGGAGCTTAGTGAGATGCTTTTTTATTAAGGATGGGCACTTTTTATTTAACTTATTTTTGACTGAAGCACAGCAACACCCACCGAGTGCCATTAAACAGATTTAAAGATCAAAGACAATTTTTAATATAACTCTGACTGGATTCGTCTGAAAGAAGAAAGTCATACTGTATATACCTAGGATGCCTTGAGGGTGAGTAATTTATGGGCTGATTTTCATTTTTGGGTGAACTAACCCTTTAAAGCCACCACTAAATGGCACAGAAATAAAACACAGTTGCCAGTATAGCATATACAGTATCTATGTTTGCAGATATTTAGTTTGCATGATGCTCTGTGCATCAAACAAAACTGAACCTCTTTCAAACTCTTGATATGAATGGCATATCAAGTGATTAGTTCTTCCCTTTGAAAAAGGTTTTTTTTTTTTTTTTTTTTTTTTTTTTTTTTTTTTTTTATCTGACTTGTTTAAGCATTAGTCCAATAAACCTTAGTGAAGTTTATGTTTAAGACAAATAAACTATTGCTGCAAATGAACTTTCTGTTTGTATTTCATATTCAGTACTGCAATCATCCAATGTACATCAGGTTGTCCAAATTTCTTTTGAGCTCAATACTGATTGGAGACTATGACAGCAAGGGGTCATGCATGTTATTCTGCGATTACATAGCCATAAATTTCTTTCTCCTGTCCTTATCATATATTCCCTCTTGCCATTTTATGCTTCAAATAAAGAACCTTTTTGCTTGCCATTAACATGCTTTTATGTAGACGTTAAAAGATAATTGCAACCTTCGAAATTCCATTCAAAACATTTGCTTTGATCGAGAGAGTAGAGCAAACTGGCCAGAGCAAAGCCAACAGTGTTGACTTCCTCATTTATCAAAGGCTCTCATTAAGAGACACAATATCGATCTGCCAGTGCTAATGCCACTGGGAATCTGCATTGACAACATCTCTGTTCAGCAAAGCAGTCACGCCCTCCCACCTCGCCTCACCATCCAGCACTCTGCTCTAATTAGACGGTGTGAAATTCATCCACCATGCCACATCTAACAAGAGCAAGTGAAGCGATCCAATGAACTCTGAAAGGAAGAGTCCAAGGCTATTAGCCCTATGTGCTTGTGTCCTTGCAGAAGGTCACATGTCATGTCCCAGAATTCAGAGGGATTAAAGGGCATTTGTCTGTTATTTGTGCCGGAAAAACTGGTTATGATCTGGCTTCCAGATTTTGGCACTATGATGCATAACTTGTATAAGGTAATAATTAAATTTATGTATTTTATTGTGGCAAATTTGCAATTCGCTTTCCAAACCAGATGTAAATCAAATCCAAATTGCTGAAAAATTTGTGATTTGTTCTACAAGATGCATATTAAGTTATTAGTTGAGAGATTTGTTGACTTTTAAGGCATACCTACTCTTGACAACTCTTCTGTTAAGACAGGATTATATGAATGTGACAAAATTTTGCAATCTGCACGTTATTTGTGTTTTTAATACAAAAGATGGAGTCATATAATCGTTCTTACAATGCTCTTTATCAGGATTTCAACTTCCTTGGTAAAACTCACAAAAATACTGCTATGGACTCAAACAGCAAAACATTGTGCATTGAATTCTTTTACACTCTTTGGGTCTATTTTACTAAACAAGGCTGCGTTTCTCAAAAGCATCGTTAGATAAATTGATCGTAGATTGGCTCTCATAGATTTAGTCAATAACAGGCCCACTGAGTGTAGTTAATCACCAGGATGAGGTTGGAGCTATATCTAATTAAATCCCCTGTAGCTCCCTTAGTGTTTGGCCATCCTTGGATTTCTTTACATGCTCCCCGCATTAACTGGGCAGATAATTCTATTTCTAATTGGAGTCCATTTTTATTTTTTATACATACATTGTCTTGTTTCTTGTGTGGGGTTCTTTTGTGTGATGAAGAATGATGGCTCTCTACGCCCTTGTATTGATTATCGGGGCTGAATGACATACTGTAACTTTTCAGAACAGGTACCCCCTGCTTCTTATGTCTTTAGCTTTCGAACTCTTGCAGGGGGCGTGATCACAAAATTGGATCAATGCAATGCTGACTATTTTCAGATTAGGCAAGGGGATGAATGGAAGACTGCCTTGAACACTACCACAGTGCACTTTGAATATTTGGTTCTTCTGTCTGGGTTGTCCAACATCTTGGCCATCTTCCAAGCACTTGTCAATGATGTGCTGAGAGAAATGATCAATAGTTTTATTTATTTATTTATTTATTTTGTGTACCTGGACGCTATTTTAATATTCTCTCCTTCCTTCCAGGGACACATCTAGAACATCAGGCAGGTGCTCTTGCTGCTACTTGAGAATCAGTTATTTGTTAAGGCAGAGAAGTGTACCTTTCATGCCCAATCGGTTACATTTTTGAGGTCCATAATTTTGGTGGACGGGTTTGCATGGACCCTGATAAGGGGAAAGCCATCTCGAACAGGCCAGTGCTTAACTCAAAGAATAATTTACAGCAGTTCATGGGTTTAGCCAATTTCTCTCTGTGATTCAGGACATTAGTCAGAAAGTGGCCCCTTTGACAGCTTTTATTTCCACCAAAGTTAAATTCACCTGTCCTGTAGCAGCTCAGAGTGCTTTGGACAAATGTAAACACAGATTTTTCTTCTGCTGCAATGCTCATTACACATAACATTATGCATTGAAAGCAGTTTGTGGTGGAGGTCAATGCATTGGAGGCGGGTATTGGGGTGGTTCTTTCTCACATATCCCCTCAAGATGATAAGCTGCATCCTTGTGCACAGTTTACTCAGGTTGTCTTCTGCAGAACAAAACTATGACATTGGCAATTGAGAGTTGCTTGCCGTACGACTGGCTCTGGGGGAGTGATGTCACTGGTTAGAGGTAACGGCTATTTCCTTCGTGGTCTGGACTGACTATAGGAACTTGGAATACATTCAGTCTGCTAAACGAATGAATGCCAGTCAGGCTTGTTGTGCATCATTTTAGGCGTGGTTCATTTAGCAGGCCCTGTCCTGGTTGGAAGAGGTGGGCCAGGGCATGGTTCAGTTGGACTCGGGTGCAGTACGCATGCAGTGTGACCACTAACCGCGTCTGAGCATGGAAAAAAGGTACTATTTTGTGTGCGCTACTGTCAACATTACGACCGCAAAAATATTCTCTTTCTACTACTACCCTACACTTTTCAATAATTTTAATTAAATCAAGTATATTTAGGTTTATAATGGCTTTGTTTCTTACCTTATAAATGAACAGGAAGTGTAGTTTGCGAGTAAAGCTGCAATTTGATTAACCTCAGATGCCTCTGTAATAATTTTCTTTATTGCACGGCATAAATTATAATTTAATTATTATTAATTATTCGGCAGAATAGTATTGAAAGTGGTTTTCTCCATTATCTCATACATGACGTAAGCGTGCCCTGGCCTGGAAAGTTTAGTTTAAGTGTAGGTCAGTGGGGGAGTGGTGAGGGGCGATAATCTTGCTCGGTCTCAGTTCAAGGCAACCGTGCCTAGTGTGACTAACCCTTACAGGCTGGGTTCCAAAAATCATATACCTGATGTGTTGTTGTGGTGCTTCGCTTCCTAAGTTGACACACCAGGAGGCCAGGGAGGCTCTGATCTGATATAGGGGATGTACTACAATCTCGGCGGACCATCACCTGAGGATGGCTTCAAGATATGTTTATGGACAACAGGGTTGGCTTTCCACAGAGTACCTGCTGCTTCAAGTCCTGGACCACTTGCTTATTAAGGCTTTTAGTGCACCGGGAGGTGCTCCTGGGGGATGGGGTACTGTCAGGACCCAGGTTTGATCTCATTGTTCTTTGATTTTGTTTTGTTCCTTTCTCTTTGTTCTTTCTCGAGTGTTCGCGCACAGCTGAGGTTGTTTTCTAATCAGCACAATCGCTTGTTACTGCACATTTGTTTTCTTTTATTGCTTGTTTTTTCTTCTATATCCATTTTGTTTATTCTTTGTTTTTTTGCCAGTTTGTTCTGTTTATTTTACACTTTCTAGTCGGTTTCTTTTTGTTTATTATTCAGGCCCTGTCCACACGGAGACGAGTTTCTCTGTATACGCACACATTTTGTAACGTATAGCCGTTTCATCCACACAGATCCGGCATTTTGGGAGAGTAAAACCGATATTTTTGGAAACCGGGTCCCAGAGTGGATCAATTGGAAAACGATGATGACATCAGCCCACGTCTCACTCCTAGTCAGACACATCATGTATCAGCAGCAAAAACATGAACACACACTGAGTGATTTTCTTTTTATTAACTAACATTAACACAGATTAATAAATGTATTGTTCCATGTTCGTTTGTGTACCACATGCAAGGTTTATGTGCATAGTCCATGTCTTCTTCTCTGTTTTTAGTTTATCTCTGTGGTAGAATTACAGTGCCACATGCTGGACTTGCATGTATTCTTCATTGTTTTGTGGTTTCATGTGGATGTGGATATTTCTGGAGAAGAGGGGAAAAAAATTGGATAGGTTATGTTCGCCTTTTTTGGAATGCCCAGCTGTTATGACAAGTGTTGGGTAAGTTACTTTAAAAAAGTAATTAATTACTATTACTAGTAACATCATCAATATTGTATGCTATATTATTTTTTTTTTGTATAACATAGAATATATAATTTATATAATCTTTTACAATATAATTTGTATTTTTTATTTTATTTTATTTGTTTTATGGGAGTGTGTTTTACAAGCTACTATTTCAGTATTTCTACAAAAAAAGAAAATAAAAAAGTAACGTTTATTTCACTCTGTCATTGTCAAAGAATCACCAGGCTCCACCCTCACCCAGTATCATTGGTCTCAATTTCCCAAGTAATTATTATCACCAGCTGACACGAATCACTTATATAATATATAAGAACTTACCAGCAATTTCTGCTGTCCTACCTGAAGAGGAGGATAACATAACAATATAAAAATGTTGATGTTTCTGTTACAACCCATTGTTTTGCATTTTGTCATTTGCCTCCTTTTTTGTATTTTAAAGTGTTTGTGTCCAGGTAGGATGCTGATTGGCTCCTACAAGCTAATGATTGGCCCATCTGAATAGGTGCATTCAAATTTAGGCACACCTTAAAAGCCCTGATGTCACTTCCTTTCTCCAGTGCAGTGCAGTGAGAGAGAGTTGTTGGTTTTTGGCTGTTTGGTTTCTGTTGAACTTTGATACTATTTTTGTAAGTAGAAGCTGTTTGGTATTTTTACTCTATTGCTTGTTATGATGTGGATTTGGATTCTCCTTGTAACCCTGTTTGCCTTATCTTGTAAATAATTGTATGTTATTGTAAATATAGAGGGTTGGGAAGAAGTAATCAGTTTGACACCATTTTGTTTATTGTAACCTTTTGATCTCTGTTTTTGGTTAGGGAGTTAGGTTAAAATATTGTACTTTTTATTTTGTTTAGGGTATAAGAAAGCGGTCTTCAACTACAGAAGTTTCGTTTATTATTTTGGCCTGTTCAACTTCTGAAGAATATTCCCCATTTACTTATTTTGTTGGTTGTATTTTTGTTTGGTTCAATTTAAAACCTGCAAGAGCTCTATTTATGGCTATGTTCACACTGCAGGCAAATTTGGCCCAAATCTGATTTTGTTCCCTTTTTTTTTTTTTTTTTAATTTTTTTTTTTTAATTTTGCCTACATATGACTCAGATTTGTTATTCGTATGCCAATGTGAGAAGCACAAACCAAATGGAATATAATATTTTAAATTCCGATTAGTGGCATTTCCATATGTGATACAAAATCAGATATACAGGTCAGATGTTTTGCAATATGATTGTTCACACTGCGGTCACATCAGAATTCATGCAACTTGTATGTCAGTCTAGATCAACTTTAAATCACGATTCTGCACTCATGGCTGTCTCTTCAAAGCTTTTACATAACCAAAGTTAACAAGACAGTTGTGAAAGGTAGTTAGTGGAAGTACATGCCAGAACATATTATTACAGTGACTATAGAAGTAAATCATAAGGGCACATATCATAAAAGTTTAAAAACTTTGCTTTCTTCTGTCATTATTGTCTTTTCATATTGTCTGGCTTCTGCAGCAGATCATGCTATAAATAAATCCTTAATCGCTTACTTTATGTCCTCCGTGTTTACCTCCATATGACAGCGCACTGTGCAAGTGTTGCCAAGTCCACAGCTTCCCAGCAGAATTGGGCTACTTTTTCACTGTTGCCGCAGGTTGTTTTTCAACTCCATGGGTTAAAGCGACCCCACCAAAGCAATATATACCTACCAGAGCATGATTTGGCTAGTTTTGGACTAATTTTGAGAAGAAGTTGGTCAGACTTTGTATTGAAAACCTGGCTGTTTGTGGTGTTGTTTTGTACATGTGGGTCAGTTCAGAACCATGATCGGTTCACACTGGAAATCTGATTTAGAAAATAATGCTATATAAAAAATAAAAATCTGAGCAAAATTGGAATTGAGCACTAAGAAGGCAAAGTTAATCAGTCACCACACTTACTTGACTATAGATCATATATCTACCAGAAAGCATGCAAAATTATCTTTAAGATCTTTCACTGCTTTGGTCAATATATCACTCCAATTTTGACACCTATTCTGAATAAATTTGGCCTTGAATAAACCATTATGACACAGAGCCTGGCATTATTATTATTAATATTTGACAGTCCTTAAAACAATTAAAGCCACAATACACTGTATGTAAGATTTTCATAAATAAAATCACTAGCACATTGCTATATATTTCATGCAGTTGTGCAGTAATGTTATCCAAAAAGTTCCCAAGGATTTGAGAATTCAGAGAAATTCCAGTTTTAAATGAAGGCTCATTTTGGTTCATTGTCGCCTATCAATTACGAAATATCCGCAATATCGGTTTCTGCTTGTAGAAACTATGCCAGCACACGTGGACAAAAATGCTGCTGCGTTACAGCAGTTGCGAATAAAATATAATAAGTGGAAAGTGTTGACTCCAGTATTAATTTTAGATCTGCTCAATGTTGCACCAAAAATCTTATTCCACATTTTTATAATGTTGTGTGTTATAACCCATCACACACGAGTCTGTTGAGTTTATGAACACCGTAGCCAATCAGTGGCATTTAGATGAGTTTCATTCAGTGCGTGAGCTCACTGAGTGTATTCTCTCATCATAAACAACAAAGTGCAGATGTATGTATGATGGATGTAGGAGATTCATTCATCAAACAGTTTATAGCTTTACTGATTATAAGGAGTGTTTTTTGAGAGTGCTTAAACTCGTGCTAGACTGAAGTCAGACATACCCTTCTTTGACAATATAACGCAAAATGTTTTTCGCTCGCATTCTCTATATAATTTATTCTTTTTTTATAACTTTGGTAGGTACAGGTGATAAAAATAAAATAATAATAATTCATTACATTGCATACATACTAGTGGCGAAAATTTACATATTGTGCCTTAAAAATAAATAAAGTGCGAAAAACACAACAGATATTTTCTTTATTAATTTGTTGTGGGTGGTGTTACATCAGTAACAGGATCTTGTTCACTTAACACCAGGATGTTTCATGAGGATTAAGTATGCCTTTACTGTATGTAAAAAATATATATATATATATATATATATAACAAATTATACGTGTGTCTACTGTAAGTGTCTTCCAATTGCTTGTCCCACAAGTTTTTTTTTTTTTTTTTTTTTAATTCAAAAATCATTTTTTGAAACACTCTGAATGAAAATTAAGCAGTTTCAAACTCCTCCTTTGAGTGTGTGCATGTATAATTCAGTTTAGACAGTTTGCTAGGCACAGCAAAGGGAAGAGATGTAATAGGTTTTGAGGGTTTGTTTCAAATGAACTTTTCAAAATATAATTTGCTAAACTATTCAGTTATTTTTTCCTTGCACCCTATTGTTTTTTAGTTTTGCATGTGTGCAGCTCAGAGCACACCCAGCAGATCTGATCACATGATTTTGTGTCAATCGTGCTTGTATTTTGTTCCTTAACAGCAACCTTTTTCTAGGTTAAAATTTTGCAATCATCCTTGTCCAACAGAAATATTGTTTTGATAGCACTTTCTGAGCCAAACAAGCAGCGGTCACTAACATGCTGGTGTGACAACATGCGACTCTGAAAACAGATGACCTTGAGGTTATCTTTCCATCAAGTCTCTCTCCAGCTGCACATCTGGGGAATTTCAGGAGGAAAAACAAGATGGCTTTAGATTTCTACAGTATTTAAAAGGTCACACATCCAAACAAATGGCAGCAGTGCCAAGCACCCCCCCCCCCCCCCCTCCTAGAAATGGCAATCTGGCAAGCAAAGAGTAAGACTCCAAGGAGAAGAATATTTTTATGACAGAAAAGGTTTTAATATGAGTTTGGCCTTTAACTAAATGCCTCAGATTTATTATTTGTTGATAGCTGAACAGAAAGAAAGCAGAGCATCATTTCTTGTAACTGGTTAAGGATTACAATTACAAAGAAACCCTTTTTAAATGGCTTTTCCAACAATTTCAGGTTTGTCATACTTCTGACGGATTTAAAATGTAAATTATTTGGAAGTGCAGAAGCAACACATTCTGAGGCCATTGAGAAAATCAACGATTTCTAGAACTAAATGCTTGTCTTTCTGCTGTACTTCACATTACATTTACTAAACCCTGGTGAAAAAGAAGTACACTTCAGCATATTTTTAAAAACAGTACCTATAATGAAAAAAAAGTCAGTTCCTGTTTGTTGCTTAATTTAACTAAGTCAACTTAATTCTCTATAGTCTATATTTTTATTTTAAAATCAATTTTATACACCACCATTTTCATTTCTGTAACGTGTGAATATATCCTCTATCGTATTCTACAACTAAAACAATCTGCGGGCGCCTTATCACATATTTCCCGTGTCAGCTTTTAGCCTTTTAGCATCACCACGTACATTGCTAATACTCTATTCACACACTTTACAATTGTTTTCTCACTGTTACTTGCTTGGTGGATATGTGCACTAAGAGCAGCTTAGGAAATGTTCAAGCAGATTCGTGACCTGGTGCAAAAGCAGGCCCATCTGAGAGAGTGGAGAGCCGTGCTGGAAACCACCAGGACTGACGCTCAAACATTCCAGGGTAAGTATAGAGTGCACTACTAACAGTCCCACCACCTCTACTCCATGTGTTTCTCTGCACAGGATGCAATCTTCCCAGGTGTCCTTCACTCCGGTGCCAGGACACCATCCAAGCACTAGGCAACGACTTCTCCCCCTCAACAGGGAGTCTTTGAGATCTCCACCCGGAACCACTTCGGTCCCCTCCGCGAGACTTGAACTCACAACCTTTCGATTGGGAGTCTGACTCTCTAACCATTAGGCCACGACTCCCCTATCCCCAATCACTGTTTCCATGTTGCTCATGTTCTCTATGTTTCCGCTTAGATACCCATGACCCTGAAGGGCGACAAGAGCATCGGATCGGTCGTGCTTCTCACAGGGAAATGACGACACCATGTTGCGGCAGACGGAGACGCCGAAGAGGGACTTCAGGAGCCTGATCATGACAGTGTGCAGCACATCACCCGCGACGATGCTCATCCTGTCAGGACTGCTTCCCACATATCGCCAAGGACACAAAAGTGTTCAGTAGACTTCTTTGCTTTAAATTAATGTCTATTTTCATGGTGTGAAGAACAGAAGCTGCTGTTTGTTAATAATTGTAATCTTTTCTGGGAGTGTCCTAGACTTTTTTCCACAAATAGTGAAGTCAAACTATAAGTTTAATGCAGGATCTAGAAAAATTCTGATTGTGATTCTGATTGTGATTAAACCAGAAAAATTTCTAATAAATGAACAAAAATATAAAAAATTTTTTTTACATTTACATAAACTGTGGATCACTCACACCCAAAGCAGTTATTGTAAATTAAATGATCACAGATAATCGATTTGATGTACTCTACTTGACTGAAACCTGGCTAAATCAAAATGATTATATTGGTCTAAATGAGTCTTCTCCACCAAATTACAGTATAGGTCTTGGGGGTGGTGTTGCAAAAAAAAGAAAAAAAAAAAAATGTATATATATATATATATATATATATATATATATATATATATATATATATATTGTATCTCTTGCTCTGGCACTGTGTATAGACCACCAGGGCCGTATACACAATTTCTAAAAGATTTTGAAGATTTCCTCTCAGACCTTTTGGTTACCGTTGATAAAGCACTTATTGTCTGAGATGTTAACATTCACGTTGATAATACAAATGATGCATTATAAATTGTGTTTACTGACCTAATAAACTCTTTTGAGCAAAATGTCACCAGGCCCACTCATCGTTTTAATCATACGCTAGACTTAATTATATCCCATGGATTCGATCTTACTCACAGGCGTAACTATCGGTAAGCAGGGTAAGCGGTTGCTTATGGGCCCGAACCAATCAGGGGCCCGCCCGCGTTACTGGAAGATTTTGATTGACAGCCGGGTCCCCCTATCGCATTTGACTACTTTTAGTTTGATCTCATTTAAAAAAATTTGCGAATTGATTTGAATAAATAATGACAACAGCATATTTGACTGAAAATTAAATAAATGTTTGAAACGAACAATGATGAATTTGGTGTAATTTGTTTCTAATTGGAACTGGGGAATCCCCGGGTGAACATGGCATTGCGTGCAAAACAGTAAAAAACTTTGAACTTGAGACAGACATGGAGTTGTCAACTTATAAACACAAAAGTGGTTTGCACTGCTTTCATGATTTTTCTGACCATCCCAGTGACAGTGGCCTCTGCAGAGCGTTCTTTTTCAAAATTAAAACTGATAAAAAGCTATCCCAGGAGCTCAATGGGGCAGAGTCGTCTCTCTGGACTTGCCATACTGTCAATTGAGAATGCCTGTGCGCGCAATCTGGACCTTAAGGATATGATCGACAACTTTGCACAGAGGAAAGCCTGGAAAATGCAGCTTTAATGTAAGTGAGCATCTTTTTTATGTATTTGGACCGATGCCTATGTGTATATAGCAGTGACAGTAACAGTAACAATGTGTTATTACGGTGCGCCGACACCAGCAGTTTTTTTTTATTTATTTATTTTGGTGCGCGTAGCGTCATCACGTGTTGTAGGGGGGCCCGCCTTGACAATCCTGCTTAAGGGCCCGGTGTTGGCTCGTTACGCCACTGATCTTACTGATATTGACATTGACCTCAAAGTGATGATGTTACTGACCATTGCTGTGTATCACTGATATTAACTAAATGGCTCCGTGTTACCATCTGGGCAGAACTATTGTTCCAGCCACCACAGACAGATTCACAAATAACCTGCCTGAATTATCTCCATTACTCTTTGTACTAATAAACACATATGAACAAGACAAAATGACTAGCAACATGGACACTATCTTCTCTATTATTTAGAAGCTGTTGCCCCCATCAAATTGATAAAGGTTCTTGTACAAAAAATTTACTTGGCCATGGTACAACAGTAATACCCACTTTCTAAAGAAAGAAACTCGTAGTCTTGAGTGCCAAGTAAAAAATAAATAAATAAAATAACTTATTAAGTTCCATTTCAGCTACAAAATATTATTACTTACCTATAAGGCCCTTAATGGTTTAGTTCCTGCGTACCTAACTAGTCATCTACCACACAATACAATCCATCACTCTCCCTAGGGTCACAAAACTCTGGACTTGGTAGTACCTAGCCTCACAATTGGCTCCCAAACTCTGGAATAGCCTTCCTGATAATGTGTGGGGTTCAGACACACTCTCTATGTTTAAATCTAGATTAAAAACAGATCTCTTCTGTCAAGCATTCGAATAATGCATCTCATAATCATGGACTGCAGTTGTATCTGATCAAATGCACATTATTAGTTTTTAGCTTGGGTTAAACTAATTAATTGTGCTTAGTTGGAACAGCAGCTATCCTAATTATGTCTCTTTCTGTTTTTCTGTTCTGGTAATCTAGGATTTAAACAAGCTTCAGTCTGGATCCATAACTCCTGAGAAGAGATGATGCCAACCCCTTAGAGGACATCAGTTGGTGCCAACCCCTAAACAACATACAGAACTACCAAATTTTGCTGTAATTTTGGTTGCATCATAATAATTACTGTTAATAGTGTTTGTTGTCTGTTTGATTACATCTTTAATTGTTTTTGTTTTCTGTACATTTCTGCCATATGTACATAAACTGAGTCACCACTGATAAGCTACTAATAAATACTATAGAAACTTTTATGTAAAACATTTTCTGTAAAATTGCTTTGCAATGATTTTTAGTGTAAAAAGCGCTATACAAATAAAATTTAATTGAATCGAATAACAGGCCTCCTTTAAGGTAATTACTTGTATTGTCTTTGAAAGTATACTATTTACTATTATCCCATATGTAGCAGACACACAGGACTGAATGTCTATATCAGATGTAAAAAAGGACCATATTTAGATTTATATTGTTCTTTTTGCAAAAGGGCATCTTTTTGTTTGCACTGTCGTATTTGAAGCATTCAACCCTTGACTTCAGGTTGACAGAAAAAATCTTTATAAATTCTCTGGGCGTGACATTTAATGCTAAGGTTAGTACAATGTAAAGTTAGCACCAGCAGCTTCAAAGAAAGGTTTACTTCAGCCTAGCGTCACAACCTGCAAACAAGTTCATTGCCTTTAGGGTTTCATTTCCTTCACTGTGCAAGCACGCCCCTCCGGATTTTAACCCATTCAGTGTTTTTTGTGTGTGTTGATTTAATTCTGATGTATTGTTCTAATGTTTAATGTTTAATGTTTTTATTTATTTATTTATTTTTTTTATTTTTTTTGAGATGTGTACTTGGTTTCCTAGATAATTTCACATATAACGTACTGATAGATGGTTGACAGTATGTTGGTCATGGTGTTTTTGTTGGTACTCCGAAAACGCACCTATACACACACTACAGTTTCTGGCTGAATGAACAAATGTGGCATTAAAACACCAACAAATGTTATGCCCTTTCACACAAATTATGAATTATTTTTTTATATTTTTTAAGCTGTCCTTATATTTATCTGAAATGTTGGTGTAGAGGACTGCATATCTCTGAACTGCGTTCCTTTTCAGCAGTGACCTGCGCAAGCCACAAAGATGTATACAAGCTTGTGAGATAGAACACGATTTCCACTTCCCAGTTTGTTTTATGTCCCGTGTTTTGCAGAAGGTAAATGAGGCCTGCAATGCAAACATTTCTGAAGTCATAATTCTAGCTCTGGTTGAGGCCTGGAATTAATTCAGACAAAAAATCCTGTTGCTTTTCTCCAACTTCATGATAGTAATGGGCTATTTTGTCAACATAATGCAGCAGCAAATGGACTGCAGTAATGACTGCATTTGCTGATTGAAATGGAAAATGAAAGGTGGATATAGGGGTGCTTTGCCCAGACCCATTTAAGGTAAGGCCTACCAGCAAATGGTCTGTGCACAATTTTTTCCCAGCATGGATCAAAAGGACCCAACTGAGAGGCTGAGAAACCATCTCCATTGCATTGGGTTTTGTTGCATTGTTTTTCATGTCTCTATCATCGTGTTTCAATGTTGAAATCATCATGGTTTTATCAGCAGGGTTAACTGTCTAACTGCTCTTATGGAGTAAATTACAGGACAAAATAACAAGAGAAAAGACTGATGTTATACATTATTATTATTATTATTATTATTATTATAAAGTAGCATGTAGAGCAAACATGCATTTGTATCTTTTTTCCACACATAGGGCCTAATTCATCATGACACACAAGCAGAAAAAAATAAGAGCCTAGGCTACTTTCAAAAATAAGTATAACATGCATTTTTTCATATATCAGCAAATAAGTTGGAAATATATGCATTTTATTTTTATTTGTATTTTTTTGTTAACAAAATCTGTCATTTCCTGTGACAAAACACAGTTGAAGCAGAAAACATCAGGATCATTATTTCTTCTGTCGCTGGCCATAATTCTGACTTTGAAATCAGGATTAGACATAAAATAATGTCTTCTGAATCATCCATACATGTGAAAATGAGATGAAAATGGAACAAATTGTTGTAATCTGGTTCAGAGGAAGACATGAATTATGTGTTAGTGGCAGTTTGTTTGCTCACTAAGGGAGAATACATGTTTTCCTCACCTCACAAATGGATGATGCCAGAAAAAAACAACAACAACAAAAAAAAAAAAACCTACAAAATGCACATCATATTTTCTGGTAACACTTCAGATTAAGAAACATATTCAAGAGTTATTGAATATGTTCCCTAAGAATAATAATAATAAAAAACATTTATTTATATATATATATATATATATATATATATATATATATAGATGATCTCCACTGTGATCTGATCTAAACAGCATTGAGAGAAAAAAGCATGACATAAAAGCTGACATTTCTTACAGGGCAGAGAAATAAGTGTGTCTGGCTCTGTTGGCCTGCAGTCAAACAGGTGTTGATTGATGGTAGGGCTGAGACATCATGCTTCACAAAGCTTGTCAAGACTTTAAGCTGAAAATTGCCTTTTCCAAACAACTCTGGAGTTAAGATGTTTTTTGGGGAGTTGAACGTGTGCAATGCTGCACATGTGCAATATATAAAACTGTATTTAATGGAAATTAATTGCTGTTATGAGCTGCTGGGATATGATAATTTCTG
Organism: Carassius gibelio; assembly: GCF_023724105.1. Classification (NCBI taxonomy): domain Eukaryota; kingdom Metazoa; phylum Chordata; class Actinopteri; order Cypriniformes; family Cyprinidae; genus Carassius; species Carassius gibelio. The sequence goes on along the minus strand of NC_068375.1, from coordinate 5,316,277 downwards.
ACACAAGGAAATTATCAGCATGTGTGTCTGTTTGCTTAAATTGATTAATTCAGTCATTAAACCAATCCATATTATTCACCCCTCACACTGTGTGAGAGAATGTCAACTATGAGTGTAAATAAAACTGCATCTGTAAATATATGTGCTATTTTTTTTTTTAAGAAAAAAATAAAATAAAAAAAAACACAAAAAACAAAATATGTAGTACAGAATTACCAACACTTTGAGTTCAAATCCTCTCTGTTGTCATTCACATTCATATTCTCACCTGTTTTACCCTTCAATGTAGCAGCTTCATTTTCAAATGATCAATAACATAGCCATTTTCTTGCAAGTTTGCATTTCGTTTCTCTCTAAAATCTTCCAATAATCTCATGCAATTATAGGACAGAATGTTCCATGAAGTTGAGCAGTTGCGCAAATGCAATTGAAAATGATTCTCTGCAAATGTGAACAAATACACACTGCTGTGATCTGATTGTACCTTGTATTTCATGTTCCCTTTCAGTAGGTCACTCTTGATGTCACATTGGTGACCGACGAATTGGGATCTCACTTCGAAAGACCAATCTACTTCAACTGTAAACCAAAGGAGACAATGCACATAGTTTTGACACTAGTGCACCCTTTCACACTCATCACTGTGACCTGTATAAACTGGGCTGGCCCTCCATTCATACCCGGCGACTCCATCATTGATTTATCTTCATATACAAGACAATCCTGGACAAGACACCTCACTGTCATCTGTCATCTGTTCTTCATGCCATTCATAACTCCTATTACACAAGATCAAGTAATTTGATTAAATGTAGTACCCCCCCCCCCTACTTCTACTACTTTTGGACGTAATGCTTTCCGCTTTGCAGCAGTATATGACTGAAACATACTACAAACTACCATGAAACTAACATCTCTTATACCAATCTCCACCTTTAAACAAAACTTACATAGTTGCATCAGATTCCTGAGAGGAGAAAGGAGGCTCAATCTGCCTCGCCCTCAGCAAGTCATCTCTTAGGACCTCGCAGTGATTCTATCGGCACTGCAGAGGGCTCCCTTCGAACCATTGCTCTCAGTAGAGCTAAAGTTTCTATCTTTGAAAACTGCGCTCCTGACAGCTTTGAATTCGATAAAGAGGGTTGGGGACCTGCAAGCATTTTCCCACCACTCCTTTTAGGGATCAGGTGGTGTGCTTGCAAGCACTGCCCCTGGAGGAGGCAGACCCAGCCCTGGCGATGCTCTGTCCAGTAAGTGAACTCCGCAATGTAGACAGAACTCAGTGCCTTAGGACTAGGGCGACCATATGCGCCGTTCATATGGGACACGTCCCAGCCAGGATTTTAATAATGGCTAAAACATGCAGGTATTGTACATAATCAACCAATCGTGGGGCTGCGTGTGAGAAGGTGAGATCTAGAGGGAACGATCAAAGTGATGCAAATTTTTGAGATTGACATGAAGCTTCGCTGTGCACAAATCCTCAAAAAATGCTTCAAGTCAACCGAACGAACAAACACGTGAAATCGATTCGAAAGCATAAGGAGCCGTCTGCTCTGCTCTTTATAGCTCTCATGAATGTTAAACAACCTGCACATTGCAAATAGCCAAAACCTGGATATTTTAGGCAATATTAAAATCCTGGCTGGGACGTGTCCCGTATGAACGGTGCATATGGTCACCCTACTTAGGACCTCAGACCAGCTCTTTGTCTGCTACAGAGGCCAGCAGAAGGGAAAGGCTGTTTCCAAGCAGAGGTTATCCCACTGGAAAATGGATCATATTGTTCTGGCTTATCAGGCTCAAGACCTGCCATGCCCCCTAGGGGTGAGAGCTCACTCAACTAGGAGTGTAGCTTCCTCCTTGGCGCTGGCGTATGGTGCCTCGCTAACAGACATTTGTAGAGCTGTGGGCTGGGCGACACCTAGCACATTTGCAAGATTTTATAATCTCTGTGTAGAGCCCGTGTTCTCCCGGTTCTCGCACCTTTTGGCCAGTAAGGAGCTGCTCGGTGTCAATCCATTTGCTGCGCTATTCTACTCCGCGGACTGGATGCGTGCGCTATTCAGGTGAATTCCTCTGTTCAGAACCCTGGGTTCCCCTTAGCACTGTTGATGTCCAGTACTTGTGTACATGCCCCTTCAGTCAGCCCTGTGTCGGACTAGGTGCCTCCATGTGTTGTGATTCTCCTTTCTGGGCAATCCCACATGTTTATGTCCACAGAAAGTCTCTTCGCAGCATGTGTCTTCCCTTGGCAAGCCCCTTGCCATCTCTGTCGTTGAAATTTCCACCCTTGGGCTGGGTACCTTAGAGTTTATGTATCTGTAAGTCCTCCTATGAGCATGCAGCCTCCTAGCATACGTCCATCTGGAATATGCCACCCAGTGCATTCTGTGTAAGCTATAGGCCCTCACTCGTGCTGGCCTCACGACATGGTGCTATCACTCACACAGGTCTCCTGAAGACAGCCATGTGGCATTTTGTAAGGGACCCCATTCGTCAGTCTCTTTCTTTCTGTGGAATTTGCATTGCAAGCTCTGCCCCGCATAACGGAGATTTTATGTCAGAAAGAGACTGATGAATGGGATCTCGCCCGAGAGCCCAATCACCTTCGAGTGGTTACAAAACGAGCCAATGGTATGCCGAGAACCTTGGTCTGTGGAATTTGCATTGGGAGCTCCACCCCGCAGAGCGTGTATACAAGGAGCAGAGCGAGCAACTCGCATTCAAGACTTCGTTGAGGAGCCGAGCCAGTGACCCGGCCGTTCAGCGGAACAGCGATGTGGCAAGGGGACACAAAGGGAACGGAGATGTTATGTCCCCTTGCCATATCACTGTTCCGCTGAACAGCCGGGTCACTGGCTCGGCCCCTTTCATCAGTCTCTTTCTGACGTAACATCTCCGTTCCCTCCTTCAGGAATGAGGGTTACATACATAACCGAGACATTACATATGTAACCGAGATGTTTTCTAAACAGTGAGGGTCAGAAATCTGGAATATTTAGAACAAGAAATGTTTATTATTATTATAAATATTGGAAGTACAGTAGTTGAAGCATTCACTTCAGCAGTTTAATATTTTGGTTGATAAATGTTTTGTGATTTTTGATTTAAAAAGAAATGCATTTATTTTAAATATTTTGTAACATTATACATATTTTTACTGTGACACGTCCTTGAATGATAAGAAAAAAGTTATTTAATTTATTTATTTATTTATCCCACATTTGCAATGGTAGTTTTTTATGGTTTCTGATGGAATGAATGAATGAATGAACAGCACAACTTTTTTCAGCATTGGTAAATATCAGAGATGTTTCTTACGCTGCAAATCTGTATATTAGAATGATTTCTGCAGGATCATGTGACAATGAAGACTGGATTAATGATACTGGAAATTCAGTTTTACATCACAGGAAAATGTTACATTTTAATATATTTGCATAGAAAACAGTTGCTTTAAATCATATTAACATTTAACATTCCAATATAATCAGCCTTGATTAGCCGAATATAATTCTTTCAAAAACATTACATAAGTATCTAAACTTTCGGTAACACTTTAGAATAAGGTTCCATTAGTTAATGTTAGTTAACTACTTTCGTTCACATGAACTAAGCAAGAACAATCCTTCTACAGCATTTATAAGTCTTAGTTCATGTTAATTTCAACATTTACTAATGCATTATTTAAATCAAAAGTTGTGCTTGTTAACATTAGTTAATGCACTGTGAATTACCATGAACTAACAATGAATAACTGTATTTTCATTAACTAACATTAACGAAGATGAATAAATACAGTAATAAATGTATTATTCATTGTTTGTTCATGTAAATTAATACATTAACTAACATTAACTAATGGAACCTTATTCTAAAGTGTTACCAAACTTTCTACCACTAGTGTAAGTTCTGGCAGCATTCAGGGTTAAGCAACTGAGGAGAAAAAGACATCTTTACATTTAGTTTTCTCTGAGTCCTCATGGTGAATGCCTTTGCTGCTGTAGTATCATTATGGCAATTACAAATGGCCCCTCCAATTGGGTTTGCACATTTGCAGAGTGCTTTATTTGATTTCAGCTTTATTATTCCTACAGCTAAATTCATTCTGCCAACAGTAGCAAGCCAAATGGTGGATGTATAGTATCTGTGTATAAACACAGATTTAGCAATTAAATCAAACAGACTGTACTGAGGAATTTGTCACTATCTAATTGTATGGTATTTTTATGTCTTTGTCTATATAAAACATAATAAAATACTTGGTTTTGAATCAGCATCATGTGTGGCCTTTGCTGGATTAGACCAGAATAGCCACAGATGAAACAATATTTAATGGTATATCACACCTGTATCATTTTTGGGGAAATTATAACAACTCGAATACGATTTTTCAAAGTTGTAAGTAAAGAATATTATTGTTGTGTTTTCAGTATTTTGTGTTAATTGTCATTGCTTTGTAATTATTTGAGAAATTTACTAGCAATTTCTTAGTCAAAATTGTTTCATCACTAATTATTTATTTATTTGTTTCTTTACATGTTTCTTTACATTTCTCTGAATTGTCATTTCTGTAAAAAAAGATACAATTTAGATACATAATAAAAAGGGAGATATTCCCAAATTATACATTTTGTCCAAACTTGAAGATTGTACCACAACTAGCTAAACTCAAACTCTCAACTCTTTATTTATTTATAATTCACTTTCAACACCACAATGTGGAACAGAAATGTTGGGCATAAAAAAAATATATAAAAAAATAAAAATAGAAACAAGCATAAAACCAGCTCTATATGTCAATCAGTTACACTAAATTTGGGAAAAATGTCTGATAAACATATGCGGTAATACTATGCTTCATCTTCAATATTCCTCTCATGTGAATCTCATTTAGCCGTCCAAACAATAGCCTTTCACTCACTGTGACATGAAGACCAGATTTAAAACAAGAATGGCTTGAATCCTGCTGTAAAAAAACTGCAAAAAAAAAAAAAAAAAAAAAAAACACAGACCTGCTCTTCTCTTTGTGTGCCAATTTATTCAGTATTACATGCAGACATAAGTGGAATGGCGACCCCTTGACCTGCTCTTCTCCCAAGAAGTTGTTCCCTGTTGGCAGCTACCCCACAGACAAACACAAGCCTGGAAATGTGAGGTGATGAACTGCTGCTTATTTGATAAAAAAATCTATTTCCTCAATCATGCTGATGTTGATTTAAGGCTCGGTAGGGATGATAAATAATGGATCTGGTTTATCATTGTTTATGGTCTGAGAGCAGTGCCTGACTTTAAACAGATCTGTCATTTTATTGAAAACTGTTGCTTAGTATACTGTTGCTTAGTGTTTTTAACAATGAAATGCTTCTTTAATATACTAGTATATTACATATAAAAATAATGTGGACTTTTTAATTGTTACTTTTTAAAGATCACCACTTAATATCCAATCTAAATTATGTAAAAAGAACAAATCTATCATTCAGTAAATCAGTCAGCTTAATATCTATATGGTCGCTGAAACTTAACTCTAAAACCATTTTAGATTTTCTGAGAATTAACTTAAATTCATGGTAAACACTCAAAATGTACCCTCTCGTTCCAGTATTGAAACTGGACATTGCGTTACCATGGAAATGGTACTTTAAAAATGTTTAAGAGCCTCCTCCCCCTGGTGGGTGGTGCCAAATGCCATATTACAAAATGTACTACAATATTAGATAATCTTGACAAAATACACAGTGTCAGAAATATCTCAATGTCTCAATATATATGCATATATATAAATATACATACATTGTGACATACCTTTGTGAAAAAATTGCATCAAAAATAAATAAATAAATCAGTGGAGTTTGGGGTCTGGGTGTCACCTTGTGGATTTTGTATTTTTTTGTTATATCAATTTCAAATTTGGAATGCAACTTAACTAGACATATAATTTTGATTTATTATAACAATTAAAAAAATACAAAGTAGATTAATTTACATTACATTTTTACATTTATTCTTTTTTTTTTTTTTTTAAAGAATAGAATTAGATTAGTGAGTGATAAAGTTAGAGGGTCAAATAAAGATGGAAGAGATGTGTTTTAAGCCAATTATTGAAGATGGCAAAGGACTCAGCTGCTCGGATTGAGTTCATTCCACCAGGAGGGAACATTTAATTTAAAAGTCCATAAAAGTGACTTTGTGGTTCTTTGGGATGGCACAATCAAGCGACGTTCACTTGTAGAACACAAGCTTCTAGAGGGCACATAAGTCTGAAGTAACAAATTTAGGTAAATGGGTGCAGAGCCAGTGGTAGTTTTGTAGGCAAACATCAATGCCTTGAATTTTATGCGAGCAGCTATTGGAAGCCAGTGCAAATTGATAAACAGAGGTGTGACGTGAATTCTTCTTGGCTCATTAAAAATTAATCTTGCTGGCGTTCTGGATTAATTGTAAAGGTTTGATAGAATTGGCTGGAAGACCTGCAAAGAGGGCATTGCAATAGTCCAGCCTGGACAGAACAAGAGCTTGAACAAGGAGTTGTGCAGCATGATCCGAAAGAAAGGGCTTGATCTTCTTGATGTTGAATAAAGCAAATCTGCAGTTTTAGCAATGCGGTCTGAGAAAGTCAGCTGATCATCAATCATAACTCCAAGGCTTTTAGCTGTTTTTGAAGGAGTAATGGTTGATGTGCCTAACTTTATGGTGAAATTGTGATGAAATGATGGGTTTGCTGGAATCATAAAATATTTTCAAATATTAATATATATATATATATATATATATATATATATATATATATATATATATATATATATATATATATATATATATATAAATGGTTTCATTGCAGCAATAACCTAATTATTTCCTTCTTTAAAAATAGACTTTATGTCTGTATTCCAAAGCGTTCATGAAATACAATCATTTAAGTTTGGATGGTGAATAAATACAATAATATACAGAAGGAGTGCAATGCCACACACACACACACACACACACACACACACACGTTTGTTTGTTTTTGTGTAAAGTGTGTTCATCCCATAGGCGTAATGGTTTTTATACTGTACAAACTGTATATTCTATCGCCCTTCACCAACCCTACCCCTAGCCCTAACCCTCACAGGAAACTTTGTGCATTTTTGCACAAAAATGGAGACATGGGTTATGTCCTCATAAGTCACCAAGTCCTTGTAATACCTGTGTCATACCCATGTCATTATACAGAGTTGTGTCCTGATATGTCACAAAAACATCATTTTGGATTTCATGAGAGCTACACATTCAAAAAAAAAGTTGGGACAGGTTGCAATAAGAGGCCGGAAACGTTAAAATTTACATATAAGGAACAGCTGGAGGACCAATTTGCAACTTATTAGGTCAACTGGCAACATGATTGGGTATAAAAAGAGCCTATCAGAGTGGCAGTGTCTCAGAAGTCAAGATGGGCAGAGGATCACCAATTCCACCAATGCTGTGGCAAAAAATAATGGAGCAATATCAGAAAGGAGTTTCTCAGAGAAAAATTGCAAAGAGTTTGAAGTTATCATAATCTGCAGTCCATAATGTCATCCAAACATTCAGATAACCTGGAATAATCTCTGTGTGCAAGGGTCAAGGCCAGAAAACCATACTTGATCCCCATGATCTTCGGGCCCTTAGACGGCACTGCATCACATACAGGAACGCTACTGTAATGGAAATCACAACATGGGCTCAGGAATACTTCCAGAAAACATTGTCAGTGAACACAATCCACCATGCCATTCTCTGTTGCCGGCTAAAACTCTATAGGTCAAAAAGAAGCCATATCTAAACATGATCCCGAAGCACAGGCGTTTTCTCTGGGCCAAGGCTCATTTAAAATGGACTGTGGCAAAGTGGAAAATTGTTCTGTAGTCAGACTAATCAAAAAGTTATTTTTTGTAAAACTGGGACACCATATCATCCGGACTAAAGAGGACAAGGACAACCCAAGTTGTTATCAGTGTTCAGTTCAGAAGCCTGCATCTCTGATGGTATGGGGTTGCATGAGTGTGTGTGTGTGATGGGAAGCTTACACATCTGGAAAGGCACCATCAATGCTGAAAGGTATATCCAAGTTCTAGAACAACATATGCTCCCATCCAGACATCGTCTCTTTTAGGGAAGACTTGACCTATAGAGTTTTAGCCGGCAACAGAGAATGGCATGGTGGATTGTGTTCACTGACAATGTTTTCTGGAAGTATTCCATTTTAATGGTGCCAAATGCCATATTACAAAATGTACTACAATATTAGATAATCTTGACAAAATACACAGTGTCAGAAATATCTCAATGTCTCAATATATATGCATATATATAAATATACATACATTGTGACATACCTTTGTGAAAAAATTGCATCAAAAATAAATAAATAAATCAGTGGAGTTTGGGGTCTGGGTGTCACCTTGTGGATTTTGTATTTTTTTGTTATATCAATTTCAAATTTGGAATGCAACTTAACTAGACATATAATTTTGATTTATTATAACAATTAAAAAAATACAAAGTAGATTAATTTACATTACATTTTTACATTTATTCTTTTTTTTTTTTTTAAAAGAATAGAATTAGATTAGTGAGTGATAAAGTTAGAGGGTCAAATAAAGATGGAAGAGATGTGTTTTAAGCCAATTATTGAAGATGGCAAAGGACTCAGCTGCTCGGATTGAGTTCATTCCACCAGGAGGGAACATTTAATTTAAAAGTCCATAAAAGTGACTTTGTGGTTCTTTGGGATGGCACAATCAAGCGACGTTCACTTGTAGAACACAAGCTTCTAGAGGGCACATAAGTCTGAAGTAACAAATTTAGGTAAATGGGTGCAGAGCCAGTGGTAGTTTTGTAGGCAAACATCAATGCCTTGAATTTTATGCGAGCAGCTATTGGAAGCCAGTGCAAATTGATAAACAGAGGTGTGACGTGAATTCTTCTTGGCTCATTAAAAATTAATCTTGCTGGCGTTCTGGATTAATTGTAAAGGTTTGATAGAATTGGCTGGAAGACCTGCAAAGAGGGCATTGCAATAGTCCAGCCTGGACAGAACAAGAGCTTGAACAAGGAGTTGTGCAGCATGATCCGAAAGAAAGGGCTTGATCTTCTTGATGTTGAATAAAGCAAATCTGCAGTTTTAGCAATGCGGTCTGAGAAAGTCAGCTGATCATCAATCATAACTCCAAGGCTTTTAGCTGTTTTTGAAGGAGTAATGGTTGATGTGCCTAACTTTATGGTGAAATTGTGATGAAATGATGGGTTTGCTGGAATCATAAAATATTTTCAAATATTATATTTATATATATATATATATATATATATATATATATATATATATATATATATATATATATATATATATATATATATATATATATATATAAATGGTTTCATTGCAGCAATAACCTAATTATTTCCTTCTTTAAAAATAGACTTTATGTCTGTATTCCAAAGCGTTCATGAAATACAATCATTTAAGTTTGGATGGTGAATAAATACAATAATATACAGAAGGAGTGCAATGCCACACACACACACACACACACACGTTTGTTTGTTTTTGTGTAAAGTGTGTTCATCCCATAGGCGTAATGGTTTTTATACTGTACAAACTGTATATTCTATCGCCCTTCACCAACCCTACCCCTAGCCCTAACCCTCACAGGAAACTTTGTGCATTTTTGCACAAAAATGGAGACATGGGTTATGTCCTCATAAGTCACCAAGTCCTTGTAATACCTGTGTCATACCCATGTCATTATACAGAGTTGTGTCCTGATATGTCACAAAAACATCATTTTGGATTTCATGAGAGCTACACATTCAAAAAAAAAGTTGGGACAGGTTGCAATAAGAGGCCGGAAACGTTAAAATTTACATATAAGGAACAGCTGGAGGACCAATTTGCAACTTATTAGGTCAACTGGCAACATGATTGGGTATAAAAAGAGCCTATCAGAGTGGCAGTGTCTCAGAAGTCAAGATGGGCAGAGGATCACCAATTCCACCAATGCTGTGGCAAAAAATAATGGAGCAATATCAGAAAGGAGTTTCTCAGAGAAAAATTGCAAAGAGTTTGAAGTTATCATAATCTGCAGTCCATAATGTCATCCAAACATTCAGATAACCTGGAATAATCTCTGTGTGCAAGGGTCAAGGCCAGAAAACCATACTTGATCCCCATGATCTTCGGGCCCTTAGACGGCACTGCATCACATACAGGAACGCTACTGTAATGGAAATCACAACATGGGCTCAGGAATACTTCCAGAAAACATTGTCAGTGAACACAATCCACCATGCCATTCTCTGTTGCCGGCTAAAACTCTATAGGTCAAAAAGAAGCCATATCTAAACATGATCCCGAAGCACAGGCGTTTTCTCTGGGCCAAGGCTCATATAGTCAGACTAATCAAAAAGTTATTTTTTGTAAAACTGGGACACCATATCATCCGGACTAAAGAGGACAAGGACAACCCAAGTTGTTATCAGTGTTCAGTTCAGAAGCCTGCATCTCTGATGGTATGGGGTTGCATGAGTGTGTGTGTGTGATGGGAAGCTTACACATCTGGAAAGGCACCATCAATGCTGAAAGGTATATCCAAGTTCTAGAACAACATATGCTCCCATCCAGACATCGTCTCTTTTAGGGAAGACCTTGTGTTTTCCAACATGACAATGCCAGACCACATACTGCATTAATTACAACATCAGAAGGATGCGTAGAAGAAGGATCTGGGTACTGAAATGACCAGCCTGCAGTCCAGATCATTCACCCATAGAAAACATTTGGCATATCATAAAGAGGAAGATGCGACAAAAAAAAAAGACCTAAGACAGTTCAGCAACTAGAAGCCTGTATTAGACAAGAATGGGACAACATTCCTATTCCTAAACTTGAACAAATTGTCTCCTCAGTCCCCAGACGTTTGCAGACTGTTATAAAAAGAAGAGGGGATGCCACACAGTGGTAAACATGGCCTTGTCCCAAATTTTTTTTAGATGTGTTGATGCCAAAAATCAACGTATTTTTCCCTTAAATTATACATTTTCTAGGTTTAAACATTTGATATGTCATCTATGTTGTATTCTGAATAAAATATTGAAATTTGAAACTTCCAAATCATTGCATTTTGTTTTTATTCACAATTTGTACAGTTTTCCTTTTTTGGATCGGGTTTGTAATTGTAACATTATTACTAGTATATTAGCTGTTATTAGGACTTATAAACCACATTTTAATGCCTTATTCTGCAAGAGCATTTTAGAACCCCTACTCCATAGCTAAACTTGACAACTACCTTATAGCTATTAATAAGCAGAAAATTAAGAGTTCACTTAGGCAAAAGTTGTAGATTATAGTTATATTTAGGAACATAAGATTTAACAATCAATGCAAAATTATATAACTAACATCAAAAACAATGAATTAATATAGTATTTAAATGCAGTAACATGCAGGGAATTTATATTGCTTAATTGCATTTTTTAATCTTCCCTTTTAATTTTCCTGTGTGCCATTATGCTTTTTATTCACTTGTTTAAAACTTTTGGGCCTTAATTACATGTTGAAGGGTCACTTGGGTTTGTTTGGTCTCAGCAGATGTGTTTTGGTTCAGCCGATGACGGATGATGTCCAAGCGATCTGCTGCCAATTAGCTTTCACCACAACGAGGAGGAAGAGCTACTGCCTCAGGCTGCCTTATCGTCATGCTGAATGACTGAGCTAAGAGCTTTCACTGCTCAGAGATCCAGATTTTCCACTGACATGATACCAATAATATAATAATCACTTGACCAACTAATTAAATTAGTTCCATTAATTCATGTGCATCAAAGCAATAGTTGACTATTTATGTGTGTTTTATATTTATTACACAACATAAGATTCAAGATTTTATTTGTCACATTGAAGTTATATGACATACAACAAGCAGTGAAATGTAGGTCTGGCATACTCTTTTTTGACTGCAAAAAAAAAAAAAAAAAAAAGAGAGAGAGAGAGAGAAAGCGAGAAATTAAATACAAATAATGAAATATCTGAAGAAAAAAAAAATAAAGAGAAAAAAATATGAAGAGTTAAATACCATTAATGAAATATAATATATATAGCGATGCTATAAGGACTGCTAGACAGATGATGTGCAGAGATGTAAGCAATGTGCAGATGAGTTGCATCAAAACATAATATTTGACCTCTACTTCTTACCTGAGTATCTTTGTGAACTCATCAGACCTTATATTCCATCACGCTCTCTTCGCTCATCTAACTCTCTTTCACTTCACCAGCCATCATGTAAGCTAAAGACCATGGGGGAAAGAGCCTTTTCATATAAAGCACCTAAGCTATGGAATGTACTTCCTCTGCACGTCAGAAATGCACCAACGTTGGGTGATTTTAAAAAGTTGATTAAGTCACATTTATTCAAGACTGTCTTTCTTTAATGAATTGTTGTATTGCTTTTGGTGTTTTGTTTTATTTTATTTATTACTTTCTTAAATTAAATGTTCCCTTCTGGTGGAATGAACTCCCCAACTCAATCCGAGCAGCTGAGTCCTTAGCCATCTTCAAGAATCGTCTTAAAACACATCTCTTCCATCTTTATTTGACCCTCTAACTTTAACACTCACTATTCTAATTCTATTCTTTAATCTAACTACCTTTCTAATCTTTTTGTATTATATTTTCTTTTCATTTATTATGCAATTTTATATGTATGTATGTGTGTATGTGTAAAGACCTCTAACTAGCTTGCTCTATTCTTTTATTTTTTTATTCTATCTGTTTTCTTTTTATTTATTATATTAGTTAAAAACCCATGCTACGTACTGTGTTAACCTAACTGAGACTTGTTATAGCACTTATATATCATTGCTCTTTTTGTTGGTTTTGATTGCTTCCACTGTCTTCATCTGTAAGTCGCTTTGGATAAAAGCGTCTGCTAAATGAATAAATGTAAATGTAATGTAAATATATATATATACATAATGTTTTGTTTAAACTGTTTTTCTTTATGACTTAAATAAGTTCTGTCTTCTTTCAAAAAGTGACCATAATTAGGCCTGTTTTTCAAAAGGTTCTTGAACTGTGATCCCTTTAGCTGGCATGCAATTTATTGTGTTTGTGTTCAAACATTAACAGGTAAGCCAATGTTTTTTTTTTATTTATGTTTTTTTTTTGGTTGGTAATAACAGTGCGACTTTCACAATCTGACCTTGCTGTCCTAATTGGATTTTCAACAGGGCGTCTGCTGGGAAAAAATAAAATTAATAAATAAGCTCCTGACAGGGTCATGTCTTTTATATGAATACTCAGATTTAATTCAAAATTCAATGTTTGGACTCAAAAAATGTTATTTTTACCTTCCTCAACTTTTCCTTGTGGCCTTTCCTCATCCCTCAAATAGTATACATAATACTGCTTATTATATCAAAAATTATATCAAATACTAATACTGCTTATTATATCTGAGTATTATATCAAAAAATAAAATAAAAAAATGAATAAAAATGCAATGTTGAATCAAAATATGTGTATACTTATACTGTATTTCATACACTTTATGTAATGTCTAATCAATACTTTTCTCATCTATCATACTAATGACATATTAGAATGATCTATACAATGATTTTAAAACAATAATATTTTATATATTTTATCATAATGTTGATTTGTGAATAATATGTGAATAATTTATGAAATATTAAATAGCACATCATGTAATTATTTAGAATAAACCAATTAAATTGCTTGGCAGTATACATTGTAGACAACCCCAAAGACAAAGAAAAAGGAAACAAGGGAGCCAATTATTGTTGGTTTGTGAACTACATAAATGGATTGTGCAGGAGTAACTGTTTGATCATTTCAGTTTAAAATGGTGATTAATAAACCATTCTCTCATGTATTCTGTTTGTCTGAATCTAGCAGCCGAAGGGCATGCCTGCAGATTGTTTTCCTCTACAATACATGAATCCACATTATGCATGATTTATTACGTTTAATTCACACTACACTATATTTTAATAATGCACTTGTTTGAATACTTATTTTAGGGGAGAAATACACAAATTAATTTTTAGGTTTTTCTTTCTCTCTCTCTCTCTCTCTCTCTCTCTCTCTCTCTATTCAGACAGGCCCTCCACCTGAATTCCATCTCCACTTCTGACATTCTCAGTAAGCTTAATTTAGCATATTATTTGTTTATTGTTGGCAGACAATGAAGGAGAACATTAATAATACATTAATTTCCAATTGATGATTTTTAGATTGATATGTTACAGTGTCTGTGTTACATATATTGCATTTTATTCTAATAATAAGAACAGTATAACTGCATGCAGCTTACTATTCATTATACATTATATTCTGTATTATTATATTGTGATTCTCACCACTTGTGCATAACATCTTAGTGTAAATGTCACTATATACACACTGCATTATAATGTGTCATTAAACAGTTTTATAAAATAAAATTGCTCATTGCAGCTTCTGTATGTGCATAAAGCTGAAGTTTTGCTCATATTCAGGACTACAACTACCTTGTGCACTCATGTCACTTGAAAAAATTATAATAAGTTTCACAGACTAATTAATGCACTTGCATCCCATAAACCTTTTTTTTTTTTTTTTTTTTTTGGATTAGCGGGATTTTTTATATTTTATTTCTTGAACTCTAAATTAATAGCAATTTCTTTTACTAATACCTTTGAATTAGTTGCCTTCTGTTTCTCTGCCCTCGGGATGGTTTTTCTCTTTCATTTTCCAGGAGTGGAAATGTGTATTGAGCACCTTTCATAACATCCTCTGTGTGCCTGAGGCCAATTAAAGACTTAGTAAAATGGTTGCAGACCATTATCTCTGTTTTGTATTTTGCTCTTTGCTGCTAAGAGGCATTTCTTAACATTAAAGGAAAAACATGTTACTGCAATCTAATTTTGTGCCGTATGGCTTAACCTCACAATTTAGAATTTATTGCTGGAAGGAACATATGCTCTATACAACAAAGCAGAATAGACTCTGAGAGAAAGAGAAAAAGCAGCTGTCTTTAGATAGTTTAAGCCGTTGTCATGACAATCACCAAGGTAGG
The DNA here is from genome assembly GCF_023724105.1 of Carassius gibelio. NCBI lineage: Eukaryota > Metazoa > Chordata > Actinopteri > Cypriniformes > Cyprinidae > Carassius > Carassius gibelio. Next base: position 5,301,164 of record NC_068375.1, on the reverse strand, counting down.
AAAAAATAGTAATGATGATAAGACCACATAAGGCATTTTGTCTGAATGTTTGGGTGAGTTAAACTTTGTTTCCTGCAATTTATTTGTGTGTAAATGCACTTACATGGGCTGCTCTGAAAGGTCTGTAAGAAAGTTTTAGTGGTCTATGTAGAGAACAGCACAGGTGAAGAGGTTTGTGAAGCTTTCATATCTGTGCTTGCACTCTCAAGAGCATCTGTTTCTTCACAATGTGTTTTCAGCTGTGCAACCTTGTAAAGTCCTTACTTTGTAAACCATTTAGTTATTAATGTTCTTAAGATTCCATTGTGATGGTTCTTAAATACAGTTTTAATAAAAGAAAAGAAAATACAATTTCAAATACTCACGTTCTAAAAAGACCTGGGGTCTCATTTATAAAACTCTCCGTAGATTTCATCCTAAAATTTTACGTAGGCACAAAAGCTAGATTGTGCGTACGGCCAAAAGTTTTCAGATTTATAAAACCATGCGCATGCCAGAACCTGCGCAAAAATCTCTTTATAAATCCCAGTCAGTGGAAGATTGTGCGTATGTGCATTTCCACCTCATCTACTCACCAAAATCACCATATATGGAGCTTACAACGCCTTTTTTTTTACTGTGCATTACCTCATCTGCATATCATTTACATGTGAATTCCCATTCACGTGACACCATGTTTAACACAGAGACAGTAGGGAAATAGTATCCCTACTTTGCTGTAGAATAAATACATGAAAATATCCATAAAAACAAAATGGTTTCAAATAGTTCTCAGATATTTTAGATGACCTCATTCCTTTACACTGGCCAAATAGAATTTCGATTTCAAATTAAATTTATGCAGTTCTGCTAATGAGATAAACATATTTTAGCTATTTTAGTGGAAACAGATAAATGTATTGCAGTGTATTGTCTGATTCGGCACGTCACTGACAAAGTATTGTAAAAAGGAAACATGCAAATCTTACCGTTTTCTCCTAGTTATGTCCTTCAAATATAGTGGAATTTTTTGTTGTAGAGATGACTTTACATGACATTTACACCTCCGTGCAGCTGTGGCTGTACAGTAATCCAGCAGTGTCCGCCATAATATCGCAGTAAGTGAGCATCATCGATCATTGTTCTCGCTAAAATATTTCTCATAACATGTGGTCTGTAGTTTAGTTTAAAGATTAATTATTGTGCACCTATAGCACTCCTCGCTTTAATAAAAATAACTTGTTACAGGAAAATTGTTTATTGTGAATGAAATTATGTAATTATGTTGTTTCTAAAATTATGTAATTTCAGTGTTAATCTCTTTTATGCAAGTGGAATAGTTTAATGTAAATGTGTATATCGACATGAAAATATTAATTGTCTCACTCCATGAAAAAGAGTTTGTATGCATGGTTTATAATGTCCGTAAAGAGCGTACATATTTATGCCAAGTTTTTTTTTTTTTTATAAATCCAGATATGTGCGTAAGAAAATGCGTATGCAGTTTCTATGCCTATTATGTGCATACGCAACGTTTATAAATGAGACCCCTGAAAACACATAAATACTACTACTGCTACTACTAAACATTTACTCCCTCAATCAAGTCCTATGCAAACCACAACAAAACGAAAAATATGTAGTCTTGAGTTAACTTTCATTTTACAAATCCAGGTGGATTGAATGTAATGAAACTTAATGCAAATGACAGTGAATAGTTGCTTGTGTTTGTGTTAGAGCACAGGGCTTGTACCATGATGGTGGCTGAACAAACTCAGGGTTACAGGATTAGTTTTGAGTTGACAAAATCAAACCAGTCCAATCCAGTTAAGTTGGTTTCATGAGACTGATCATCACCTAGCTCTGTCAACTCATGCTTTGACTCATTTTTTTACTGGTCAAATTCCACTTTGAGGTCAGGACATAATCTGCCCTGGAGCGTAGTGATAAACACCACTTAAAACCAAACCACTTTCATAGTACCTAAAACCCAGACCTGGTGCAAACTAAACTGAGACTTTTCTGGCTAGTCAGCTAAACCAGCTTACAGGCCCCAGGGCTTGTGTTGTTTACTTGCCATGTGTTCTTCTGACTTGTTTTGTGAAGGCACAGGTCTGGCTCATGTCATGTAGGCATTTGCTCCAACTGTTCTCCCTCATCGGCCATCTCATTTCATCCTCTATTTATTCTCCTTGTGTGTTCTGTCCTGCATTGGTTTGTTTCTTCTTGTTTAAAGGGGGGGGGGGGGGGGGTTGGGGGGGTGAAATGCTATTTCATGCATACTGAGTTTTTTACACTGTTAAAGAGTTGGATTCCCATGCTAAACATGGACAAAGTTTCAAAAATTAAGTTGTACGTTTGAAGGAGTATTTCTGTTCCAAAAATACTCCTTCCGGTTTGTCACAAGTTTCAGAAAGTTTTTTTCGAGTATGGCTCTGTGTGACGTTAGATGGAGCGGAATTTCCTTATATGGGTCCTGACGCACTTCTGCCGGAAGAGCGCGCTCCCGTATAGCAGAGCAGAGAGAGGCTGTGCACAGACAATCACGTCACGAAATGTCACAAAAGGAGTGTGTTTTTGGTTGCCAGGGCAAGACAACCCTGCAACGGAGTTGTGCAAGTGTTTGTGTTTGTTCCCTGCATTTCGAAGATGCTTGTTTTACAAACAAAGCCCAGTTTGACGACGGATTTGCGTATCGTATTCTTAAGGATGATGCAATCCCAAAGAAAAAGGTTGGAACCACAGGCGGTGAGTAAAACTGCTTAAAATATCTCTGCCTCCTTGTTAGTGCGTCCGCCTCCCATCGGAGACCCGGGTTCGAGCCCCGCTCGGAGCGAGTCCTTGCTGCTGCTGCTCTCGTTCAGTTTCAGCCTTCACATCTGTCACAGCTTTCAAACGCTCTCAATGCAACTGGCGCTCATGATTCTTTAGCTCCGCCCACACGCCACGCCTCCAGGCGCTCGTTGTTTTCCGGGAAAAATCGGTACAGACTATCTTTCTCTTATGAATATAATAAAACTAAATACTTTTTGGAGTTATGAAGGATGCAGTATTACTCTATAGGTACTCAAGATTAACATGATATTGAGTGAAAACGAGCATTTCACCCCCCCTTTAAACATTTTTGTCAGATTATTTAGTGTAATTCTTCTATTTTGTGTGTATTAGTTTTGTTACTACTTTGTTTACAAGATGTGTTGGCTGAATATGGGGCTATTTTGTTACCTTGCCTGGTTTTGTATTTGAATAAAGGTTTTATTCTTCATAACACTGTCTGTGCTTTGGTTTTGTTTAAAGGAATAATTTCCATTTAAAGGAATTATTCACCCAAAACTGAACATTTGTTGAAAATGTGTTCACCATCAGGCCATTCAATATGTAGATTATTTATTTATTTATTTATTTTTGAACAGATTTGGATAAATGCATCGCTTGCTCACCAATGGATCATCTGCAGTAAATGGGTTCCAAAGAGTCCAAACAGCTTATAAATAAATAAATAAATAAATAAAACAAAATTCCTATAACATCAAAATCCACAGTGCTTGATCTGTGAATATGTATCTCCTGATTCAGACCGGATTACTTTTTTACTGGAGGAAGAGTTAATACGCATGGCAGAACCTGATTTTACCAAGTTGTGATTTTTACACATTGTGATTAACCAAACAGATTTGAAGAATCAGTTTATAGATTTTGTGAAGTTTATGCTTAAAATCACTGTTTGGTGCTTGTACATCAGTGTCATTCATATATCATTTCCTCTGATTTTAGGGATTACTCATGGTTAGGGTTAGGTTTAGGTGTAGGGATATGGTGAAGAATATATTTTTGGTGTAAAATGTTGTTCCAGGGTCAACAAAATATGTTGACCTAGGAACACATCTAACTCAGCAAAATCAGGACGTGCAGTATGTATTAATGACTGATATCTTAGTTGGAAGCAACAATTTGACATTAAAAACATTGTAATGATTGATTTATTTTATTACAGACACACAGTGTTTGGCTTTACAAGATGTTAACTGATGGACTGGAGTGCTATGGATTACTTGTGATGTTTTTATCAGCTGTTTGGACTCTCATTCTGATGGCACCCATTCACTTCAGAGGATCCATTGGTGAGTAAGTGATGGAATGCAACATTTCTCAAAATCTGATGAAGAAACAAACTCATCTACATCTTGAATTGCCTGGTGGTAAGCATATTTTCAGCAAATTTTCACTTGTTTATGAAAAAGGATATGTTAATGATGAAAAATGTATCATAACTGCTCTCGATCACCTATCTATGAAACACCAATGTCTCACTCCAGCCTGACCATTAATTTAATCAGCAACTCTGTTTCTTCACCAGCAGCCCTGTCAGGACAGTTGCAACATACGCAGCACTGTCAGTGGTTTAAAAGTGTGAATGGAAGACTGCTAAGCCTCTGCAACCACGTACCACATTATGAATGTTCAATTCTACTTTTGATACACAGGAAATAAAGTTCTCTTACTTACTGATAGTTTCCATGGAAACAGTCAATGTCCTTTATATCTTTGAAGCAATAAAGCTCTATAGAGAACTGATAAATGTCATCCTTGCTACTGTACAGTAAACATCAAGCACAAGATAAATTTGATTTGGAGAGCTAGCTTATGAATGTGCATTACACAATATTCAAACTTTCCTCTCTCTTTTTTGGAATTGAAATAACACTTCATTTTGAAAGTCCTTGTTATACATTCTACCAACAATAAGTAACTTTGCAACTCTATTTCAACTAGCAGTAATTAGAGTATTTGTAGACTGCGTGATATCCAGGTGATGGTTCCTCAACAGAACCATTATATTCTACTGACTATTTGCAACTTTTCAACTGCGTGTCAGCTTATTCTACTAACACTAACCTAAGAGCCTCTCTTAACACTCTAATGAGAGTTAATCCACATGGAGTTGCAAAGCTACTTGTATTGTAGCTAGCAGAATATCTGAAGTGGACTATCCAAATAAGGTGTAAACTACAAATTTCCATTGTCAAAGAGAACCTTTGAAAGATTTCTTTGAGTAATAGACAGCTGTTATTCAATGATATCTTATGCTCCACTGAAGCTTTCATGACTAGTTTGCAATTTCAAATACTTAAACTTTGCTTGTGCTTGACTATGATGCACAAAAGAGTGGTTTGGTATCACTGAAATAACTCTAAAATGAGGCGGATTTCTGATTGCTGCTGTTTTTTTTTTTTTTTTTTTTTTTTTTTGATTAATTACAGTTAACAACATATTACGTTATCATCATCAATAGATTTACTCCAAAAACCATATCATGTTGATTGATATCATGGTGCTTTATTACATCAGAATGTTTGTCATGTCATTCAGTTCTCATATTCAGTTCTTTCTATTTATTTAATCTAATAAAATATTGCGTAATTCATGTTTAAATTGCTTTATTGACTTTTCAAATGAACACAAGTTTATGTGTATTTCTTTTTAAGATTTGTGTTTTGTGAACATCATTCTAATTGTGAATGGGATGGAAAGAGATCCAGTATGTAATGTGATATTGTAAATGTTTCAGAGATTCAAACCAATTACCGTATGTATGTGCAAATGATTTGTTTTCGTCCTCTGAGGTTTTGTAAACTGATATGAATGTGTACATTTGTACAATGTGAGTTGCAAAAAAACATACTTTTTCGAAAAAGAGTAAGGATGAGGGACCACCCTTCAACATAGCCATCATTAGGGAGTGAGCAGATCATACAAAAAAAAATAAAAATACAAAAAAAAAAAAAAACCTTCCACCGTAAAACAATTTGGCAAGATGTAATAGCTAGGAATTGCCATGAGATTGTCTTGGGTCTTCTCGACAAGTCCCAGTCAAACTCTGGAGAAGAAAAAAACGTGAGGCAGTTAGGCCTTTCCTGACTTCAGTTCTCCATTAAAGTCTCTTGTAGTTATGTAAAGCTTCTGTTTTCCATGGAGCAGTTGATGTATTTATTAGTATTCTTTTTCTTCCCCCGACTGAAAAATGAAAAGACCAGATAAGCACACTGAATTCACTACCTATTTTTATTTTATTTTTATCTTTATTTATTTTTTTGTCTGTTTCATACAGAAAGTCATATGGGTCATATTTTCCACTTTCCTGTACCACTATTAACACTAAATTTTCATAAACCAGCTCATTAAGCTATCTGGCAATTTGCATTCCATTCAACATCTTTGCAAACTGATGCATATAAATGAGCGCCGCTTCTCCAACCCATTAAGAACATCCTGGACAGACTCCGATTCAGGGCCGGATTTGCATCACAGTAACGTTGGGTCCTGTTGAGCAGCATCGGTGAAGCACAGAAGTCTCTTGCACCGTCACCGTTTGCATCCAAAGGTGTGAAATTCATGTTTATGTGCTGCCACACAGGCTAAGCCAAGTGTGAGCCTGACACCAGGGATCACAGATGGGAGACCCGGGGCAGCTGTCAGCCTGATGACAGGAGGATGGTGTTTAAAGATCACCCCTGTCCCTCTTCTGTGCTCTTGGCCACTCTTTCAAGTGCTCTCTCTCTAAACCACCCTCCCTACAATCCATAGATAACTGAACTTCCTAAGTACATGGCTGGAAGACCTGCCTCTCCTGAGCTGAGATTATATAGCATGCATTCACATTGATGCACGTACACAGTCCCCCTGCCTGGCCTTCTTCTAGAGAGACGCTCCATACCACATCAAAGCCAAATCCCAAGGTGTCTTCAAAAAGCTGCCCAGACTCTGCAGGCTGCATGGGAAAAGGTCACAGATTCAAAAATGCAGGATAGCTGCATGAGTTATGTTCAGCAAGACTGCTTCCATCTCAGAGCTAAATGTGATTCACTATGGAAGTGAATCAAAACTTCATTAAGAATGTGTCATTGTACTAATAGCATAGAGACTTGTTTTAATACGATGAAATACTTTTGTGGGTAAAAGTGATTATTAATTGAACATTCTCTTTTTTTTTTTTTACCAGTTAAAGACATATGATAAGTCAGATGTGTAGTGGTTTGGGGCAGTGTTTTGATGTGAAAACATGTTTTGTTGCCTCATTACCGTGCAACCGATGGATTGCATTAAAAATTTAGCTTTAAGCAATAGTTCGCTCATAATAAAGTCACTATCAACTACTTTCAAATACAATATTGTGCCATTACAATTACAATGAATACTGTTGGTGTTTGTGTGTCTCGTAACCAAATGCCATTTATATTAAACCTAGTGTGGCATGGCTTGATATGCCACATGAGCATTTATGTGAACATGAATGAGAATTGCAGCAGAAGGGCTAATTTACTTCCAGCAACAAATTAAATTTCCATCTGTTCCTTACACAAAGATATTGTATGGCTTCAGAAGGTTTGCCATATAACAAAAGTTAGATTTTCTTTTGTTGTTTGTTTGTTTGTTTTGAGCTTGACAGCATCCGACCCCTTCTTTTTCTTTTTGGATGAATATTAACCCATTAGTGAAGAGTGACGAGTACAATGTAAGGCAATACTACACCTCCCTCATAAAAAAGAGAGAAAGAGAAAAAAAGCCATGCTAATCTGATTTTATTGAACAAATATGCCATTGGACGAAATCTACAAAACACAGGCGTGCACAGTAGTCATAATGTATAGAAAAGAGTTTTGAAGAGGATGTTAAAATGTCAATTTGAGGTTTAACACCATTCAAATTTAAAATGAAACATTACTGTAAAACAACATATTTCAAGGAATAAAAATCCACACCATCCATTCAGTTAGCTCCTAACAATCCAGTTCAACCCGAAAGAATATGTTTGACAAATGAAGAGTAATTGATGCAACCGTTGGTGTCCTCTTGTCCAGCCATCAGTCGATCCACCTCATCCTCTGTCATCCGCTCACCCAGCGTGGCCAGAACGTGACGTAGCTCGGCCCCCATGATGGTGCCATTGCCCTCCTTGTCAAAAACTCTCAGTCCTTCCACAAAATCCTCAAAGTTGCCCTTATCCTTCGAGCGGGAGATATGCTGCAGCATTGGCAGGAAGGTCTCAAAATCCACCAACTTGGAGTTCATTTCCTCCGGTCTAGGTTTTCCCAGGACTTTCAGCACATCGGCGTTGGTTGGGTTTTGGCCTAAAGCTCGCATCACGTCCCCGCACTGGGCATAAGTAATCTTCATTTCTCCTTTCGGTGTGCGGTCGAACAGTTGAAATGCCTCTTTGAACTCTTCAATCTGGTCGGCGGTGTACTCCAGCGTGACGGCCTTGGGATCAAATGGGGGTTCTTTGGGGGCTTCAGGTTCAGGCAGCGGAGCTGGTTTGGTGACAGTCGGGGCCGGTGCAGCCTCCTTCTTGGGTTCTGGCTTCTTGGGTTCAGGCTTCTTGCACTCAACTTTCTTGGGAGCCATGGTGATGATGTGAAGAGCCTCCTGGATGAGCAGGGAAGTCAGAAGCTTCAGATAGGATGGGAGGGAGCTACTCAGGGCAGATTGTCTGTTAAAGCTTTTATATCATTTGACCCCAGGGAGGAGAGATCGGGCCGACAAGCAGGTCCTGTAACACACTATAAAAGGAAGAAATCCAAAATAGACCTGGGCGTCAACAATGAGCTATTGTTCCCAGCTGCCACTGATGGTGACAGAGAGACTCCTCTCAAAGCCCTGGCTGGTGTTCTGGGTTTACACAGAATGAACAACTGATTCATGAGCAATGCCTGTATGGAAAAAAAAAAAAAAACATCTTAATTGCTTTCAATAATAATCCTGTATTTCTGAAACATGGAATACATGTCAGCATATTTTCACTCACCAAACAAGTCATTCTTCACTTTAAATGTAAACTTTACTTAATATTTGTAACTATCTGGTTACCTGCGTCTTGTTTAATCTGAGGATCAATTCTAAGGCTAAATATAACCACAGTTAATGTTGTACTTTTTGGGAGTGTGTGACAGCTGGACTTTTACAACAAAGCTATTTCAGACCTGAGGCGTGAGGAGGCACCCAACAATGTGTTAGTTTTGGCTATCTTGAGTTTATACAAACAGAAAATGCTAACACGGAATGTAACACGGAGTTGGAGCTAACACGGAATGTAACTGTGAATTTTGACAGGTGTTCCTCAGTTCTCATTTCACCTACAGCAGACAAATGTAAGAAGTCACATAGCACTTTAGACTAGCTTTAGACTAGCATACACCAATACACAGATATTTTAACTTAATGTATTGTTCTTCAATTCAAACTCGATAGAAATTGTTTAAAATGGGATTAACTTCCTAAACGTGTTTACACTGCACCCAAAATAACCCAGACACATATTTTCATGCCCTTTGGTATTGCACACCAATTACAAAATGTCACTGAATCACTATCCATCCTTATCGGCTGTCACACATCACTGCCTCCACCCCTTTGTTGATTGTGGGATGACAAAACTGATAAGAAAAGGTAATAACATCAAATATATATATATATATATATATATATATATATATATATATAAATGGGTATGCAAATTATGATCGATGTCGTTACCTTTTCTTATATATATATATATATATATATATATATATATATATATATATATATATATATATTAGCGCTGTCAATAGATTAAATTTTTTAATCGCGATTAATCGCACCCTTTTTGTGGGATTAACTGCGATTAATCACACTCTTATTGTGAAATTAAACATACACTATTTATCACTGTTTAAAACATGTTTATTTTTGTCATTTCACAAAATTGCTATATCTAGCAAAGAGAACCATCAGAACAGTTTCAATCTCAATTCAATTACCTGCTTGCCAAACTAAAACAGAACAGCTTATTTTTCTAATTTGCATTTAATCAACTGCTAAGGCATACAACGTGTTTATTTTTGTCATTTCACAAAATTGCCATATCCAGCAAAGAGAACTATACCAGAACAGTTTCAATCTCAATTGAATTTTAAAAGTTTTCAGAAGACATTTAATACTGTAAACTAGTCTGCCTAGAGACCAAATTCAGAATTAAGTCACTTTAATATGAACATTTAACATTAAATTAAAAAGCAAATGACCTGAACATACATTTGGACAGGAAACACACTGAGATTTTACAGATATCATCTCAGTTGATTCTAGACAGAAATTAACTTAACAGAAAAAGACACAGAAACCACAGTATTTCATCAACTTATTCTAAAATCAAATGATCTGAACTGAAGAACAAAATTCATATCTCTGTAGGACAACCATTTGTATGTCTTTCTTTCAGAAGTATCTCGTGCAAAGTTAATACTTCACTATTCCTGGGCAATGACAGAGAATGAGAGAAACCTTTGAGCAAACCATATTACATTTGCAATACAATATCTCTGTTTTGAATCTGGTGTTTTTTTGTAGTGTGTGTGTGTTTATTTCATGGATGTAGAATGTTTTTTTAACGCATCTAGCAAGTCTGTTTCCCCATTTTCTTTAAAGATTTTTCTGTTCGTGTCTGTGTGCATGTCTTTCTCTCAAATATCTCACTTTTCTCCATTTAACCCATAATCCAGAAAATCTCACCAGATTCCCTTTCTTCTACTCCTCTCAATATTCCATTTTTGTCCTAAAGTGGTGCTTATTTTTCTAGTCAGCATTCAACCAACTGCTTTCGCCATTATAGATGCTGATTAGACTCCCGCCTACGCCCAATATCATCAACTGCGTGACGCAAATTACGTTAATGACGCACGTTTGTATATTTCTGTTTTTTTTTCCGTTAATTTATTTGCGTTAAATGTTTTTTTGATGAAAATAAGAATGTGGATTTTGTACTTAATTCTCTTTTGTTATTTGGTAAGTTTTTCATTCATAAATGCAGGTATTATAAAATCAAACCTATTTTGACTCATTGGAGGAATGAGTTGAGTCTTCTAAGTAAATCTCTTAAACTTGTGGAGGAAAGGAAAGCCCTTAAATTATTTACTTTACTTGAAACATTTAAGTTAATTTGAAATGGCCCCGTTAAGTTTTTTTTTTTTTTTTCATTTATGTTTTTTTTATTTACTTATTTATTTTATTTATTTATTTATTTATTATTGCTGATTCTGCTCAATCTATACTGTAGTATACGAGATGCTTAACTGGTTAATGCCTTGTATGTTTGTAATTATTTTCATTTAATAAAAATAAAAAAAAAAAATATATATATATATATATATATATATATATATATATATATATATATATATATATTTATACACATATAAATTGCTCTCCAAATTAAACTGTGATAGTGACAAACAACATCCAAGCACAGAGTCTTTGCAAAAAAAAAATCAACGATATAATTGTATTAGGCGGATATATAAGTAAAACTCATTGTTGCTTATGTGCTGGAAATTTAGAAACTAAAACCATTTGTTAATAATTCTGATATAAATTGTGTTTATGGCTTTTTTTCAAAATCCAAGAATGGGAGCATGTCCTACATCAAAAATAAAGAGAACATTGGATGTTAAAAATCACCAACATTACTGTCTTTTTCTTGTTGTTCTTCGTCTTTAGTTGCTCAAATCTCCTATGGTGTGGATAAAGGAACCTCATGTGGTGTTAAAACAAAAAAACAAAAAACAAAATAAAACAAAATAAAACCTGCTGTCAGGATTCACTAAAGAGATAAATAGCATTGAAATGTGTGGCCTTATTGCATATGCATTTGAGTTTCCCTTTCAGACGCACAATTTATATAGAAATTATCCCGCTTTGTTCGTTATTTTGTGCATTGTCACACTAATTTGCCCCGTTTAGTAAATCTGGCCCATTGTGATTATTAGTTTGTGTTTTATCCACCAGTGTCACACCACTGTTTTAAACCAGCTCAACTCTAAAAGCCGTTGATATACAAGTCTTGTTTGTGCTTATGTCAGATCAGATCATGCTGCTCCCTCCGAGCTAGCAAATCAAGCAATCAAATACTTTCTTTATAAATCCATAATGGAGTGCAGAGGGCAGCTGCATGTCTTGAATGCATTGAGCCATTGGTACAGATGTTAATGTTTGCCTAAATAAAAGGTTATGGATGAATATGAGGTAGACATTCAACATAAGCGCATGATCAGAATCAGAATCAGAATGAGCTTTATTGCCAGGTATGTACACATACGAGGAATTTGTTTTCGTGACAGAAGCTCCGCAGTACAACAGAATGACAGCGACAGAACATAAAACACATAATAAAAGAATAAAAAATACAAATAAGTAGATAGTGAATAACAATATCCAAATGACAATTGTAGGAAAGTATATTACAAAATGAAGTTATGTATGTACATATATATTGTGTGCAAAATTTAAGTGTATACTAAGTATGTGTGTTAGATAAATAAAGTGTGTGTGTATATAAATATAAAGTGTAGTGTGTCCGCCGTTATTATAAGCTGTTCATAAGATGGATTGCCTGAGGGAAGAAACTGGTCCTGTGTCTGGTCGTTCTAGTGCTCAGTGCTCTGTAGCGTCGACCAGATGGCAACAGTTCAAAGAGGGAGTGTGCTGGATGTGAGGGGTCCAGAGTGATTTTGACAGCCCTTTTTCTCACTCTGGATAAGTACAGTTCTTGAATAGATGGGAGGGTTGAACCGATGATTCGCTCAGCAGTCCGGACTACCCTCTGTAGTCTTCTGAGGTCAGATTTAGAAGCTGAGCTGAACCAGACAGTTACTGAAGTGCAGAGGATGGATTCAATGATGGTGGAGTAGAACTGTTTCAGCAGCTCCTGTGGCAGGTTTAACTTCCTCAGCTGGCGGAGAAAGTACAACCTCTGCTGGGCCTTTTTCACAATGGAGTCAATGTGAATGTCCCACTTCAGGTCCTGAGAGATAGTGGTGCCCAGGAACCTGAATGACTCCACTGCAGTCACAGTGCTGTTCATGATGGTGAGTGGGGGGAGTGCAGGGGGGTTTCTCCTGAAGTCCACGATCATCTCCACTGTTTTGAGGGTGTTAAGCTCCAGGTTGTTGAGACTGCACCAGACAGCCAGCTCTTTTACCTCCTGTCTGTAAGCAGACTCGTCACCGTCCTGAATGAGGCCGATGAGTGTGGTGTCATCTGCAAACTTCAGGAGCTTGACAGAGAGGTCCTTAGATGTGCAATCATTAGTGTACAGGGAGAAGAGCAGTGGGGAGAGAACGCACCCCTGGGGAGCTCCGGTGCTGATTGTACGGGTGCTGGATGTGTATTTTCCCAGCCTCACTAGCTGCTGCCTGTCTGTCAGGAAGCTGTTGATCCACTGACAGACTGAGGTGGGCACGGAGAGCTGATTTAGTTTGGGCAGGAGGAGGTTTGGGATGATCGTGTTGAAGGCCGAGCTGAAGTCCACAAACAGGATCCTCACATAAGTCCCCGGTCTGTCTAGGTGTTGCAGAACATAATGCAGTCCAATGTTTACTGCATCGTCCACAGACCTGTTTGCTCTGTAGGCAAACTGAAGAGGATCCAGCAAGGGCCCAGTGATGTCCTTCAGGTGGCCCAGCACCAGTTTTTCAAATGACTTCATGACTACAGACGTTAGAGCCACAGGCCTGTAGTCATTTAGTCCTGTAATTTTGGGTTTCTTAGGGATGGGGATGATGGTGGAACGTTTGAGGCATGAAGGGACTTCGCACAGCTCCAGCGATCTGTTGAAGATCTGTGTGAAGATGGGGGCCAGCTGGTCAGCACAGGATTTCAGACAGGCTGGTGTAACACAATCTGGGCCTGGTGCTTTTTTCCTTTTCTGCTTCCGGAAGACCTGGCGCACCGCATCCTCGCTGATCTGAATTGCAGGTGTGGGGGAGAGGGGGGATGCAGGAGGTGAGAATGGTGAGAGTGCTTGATTGGAGAGGTGTTCAGGATGGGTTGCAGGAGCTGTTAATGGTGTGAACGGTAGTTTGGAGAGGCATTCAGGGCTGGTTGCAGGAGTTGTGAAGGGTGTGAATGGTTTTGTGGGGAGGCGTTCAGGGCAGGTGATGGGTGTTCTTTCAAACCTGCAGTAAAACTCGTTCAGATCGTCTGCCAGTCGTTGATTCTCTACAGTGCTGGGGGGTGGTGTCTTGTAATTGGTGATCTTCTTTAGACTTTTCCACACTGATGCGGAGTCGTTGGAAGTGAACTGAGTCCTTATTTTTTCAGAATAATTCCTCTTTGCCACTTTGATCTCCTTTTCCAATGTGTATTTAGCCTGTTTATACAAGACATTGTCCCCCTTCACGTAAGCATCTTCTTTGGCCTGACGGAGCTGTCTGAGTTTTGCAGTGAACCACGGTTTGTCATTATTGTAAATTAGTTGAGTCTTTGTAGGAATACACATATCCTCACAGAAACTGATATATGATGTTACGGTCTCTGTGAGTTCATCCAGATCGGTGGCAGCAGCTTCAAAAACACTCCAATCAGTGAGGTCAAAACAAGATTGTAAATCCTGCTCTGCTTCATTAGTCCATCTTTTTACAGTCCTTGATACAGGTTTAGCTGATTTTAGTTTCTGCCTGTAGGACGGTATTAGATGAACCAGAAGGTGATCAGAACGTCCCAAAGCTGCTCGTGGAACAGAGTGAAATGCATCCTTTATTGTGGTGTAACAGTGATCCAATATATTACTGTCTCTTGTGGGACAAGTAACATGCTGTCTGTATTTTGGCAGTTCACGGGACAGATTGGCTTTATTAAAGTCCCCGAGAATGATTAAAACAGAGTCCGGGTGTTGTTGTTCTGTCTCTGTGATCTGATCAGCGAGTTTCTGTAAAGCTGAGCTCACATGCGCTTGGGGATGGATGTAAACACTGACCAGAATGAACGAGTGAAACTCCCGCGGCGAATAGAACGGCTTGCAGTTAATGAAGAGTGTTTCGAGATTTGAGCAGCACGTCTTCTTTAACACAGTTACATCTGTACACCACCGTTCATTGATGTAAAAGCATGTCCCGCCACCACGCGATTTCCCCGTTGATTCTGTGTCACGATCCGCTCTAAACAGCTGAAAGCCCGGCAGATGGAGCGCGCTGTCCGGTATGGTGTCATTCAGCCAGGTTTCCGTGAAACACAGAGCACCAGAGTGTGTGAAATCCTTATTTGTCCGAGAAAGCAGAAGGAGTTCGTCCGTTTTGTTGGGTAGAGAGCGGAGATTTGCCAGATGGATGCTAGGCAACGGCGTTCGAAATCCGCGCTTCCTGAGTCTGACGAGCGCTCCCGCTCGCTTCCCCCGTCTGCGCGTCCTGAAGCGCTTGATCAGCGCCGCCGCTCCTCCGATAACAACGTTCAGTAAAACGTCTGAATAATTGAAATCCGGTAAAATATCCTGTGGTGTGTTCTGCCGAATGTTCAGCAGTTCTTCCCTGGTGAAACTGATGGCAGGAATATAACTAAAGACAGGACAAACTAACAAAAACACAAAAACATATGCGGAGCTCGTCACGGAGGCAGCCATCCTGTACCAGCGCCAGACGGGTAGTGATAATACTTTCTGTGCATTTTTTTTATTATTATTATTTTTTTTTTACATATATCAAATAACCACATAATCCATTCAGAATAGAAAACAAGAACATCAACAACAACAAGGTTTGTCCTTATTAATTTGTGCTGTTGTACATCCACAGGCAACTATTTTAAGAGGCTATAGATCCAATAAGTTTTCCCACACGTCTGTGGTGTAAACCAGTTCCCTTTCGAGGGAACTTTGAACTGTGCCTCTAAGGGGTCGCTTTGGGGAACACCTCGTTGTGACCTGTGTCTGAAGCACACTTTGAAAAAACACCAACGCATTGGCCGGCGACAGCCTCTGACGTCACTACCGGTCCGACTATAAATAAGCGACCGGAGAGCACGTCATTTATCTTCTTCATCTTCATTGACTGTTTTGTTTGAAGCGTGCATCTGAGAAACAACCACGGTAAGAGCGATCTTTCTTTGTTTATCATGGCATCCACTAGCAAGGCGTTTAAACACTGTGTGCATCCGTTTCGGCGTTATTTGACAACTGATGACACACACAGTCTTTGTGTCTCTTGTTTGGACGAAGAGCACGCGCGGACCTATGATTGGAGCTTGTGGGGATCACCGGTGGATCTCGTTGAGGAGTTTAGAGAGGGGCTTTCCCTTTCACCCTCTTCTGCGGCAGATGAGAGTGAACTTCAGGAGGAAGATGTGTTAACCCTTTCTGATACAGAAGTTAGTGGTCTGCTGGGTTCTACCCAGGAAGAGCAGGAGATGTCTGAGGATGGTGAAGAAGCTGAGGCTGAGCCTTCTCAATCCTCGTGCCCTGCGTATGTGGAGCTGTTAGAGATTATGGATTGTGCCACGGCAAAGTTAGACTTGTCATGGAAGCGTACCAGCAAAATAACGCCACGAGGTCGCCTTGATGAACGTTATTTATCTGACCATAGCCCTCCAGCCCAGGTGAGCCTTCCATTCTTGCCTGATTTACATGCAGAAGTCGAAATAGAATGGAAGATGCCATTTTTTATACGCATCCATCGGTTTCAGCATACGAGTTGTGCTAACATCGAGGGCATGCGTGAAAATGGCTATGAGAAGATGCCCCCTGTAGAAGAGACGCTGGCTAGCTATATCTCTGTGGGGGAAACATCCTCTCTTAAATCTCCCTCTTTGCCATCTAAGCCCCTCCAGGATACATCCCGCTTAAATGGCAGAGCATGCGCAGCAGCAGGTCAGGCTGTGGCTTCATTGCACACAATGGCAGTGCTTCAGGCCTCTCAGGCTGACCTGCTGAAGGACCTGGATAAAGGTGAGGGCCTTTCAGCTGACCAGTTAGCCGAGCTGCGCCGCACCACAGACCTCTCTCTCCGTGCTACCAAACAGGCAGCCTCCGCCATGGGTAGGTCTATGGCTGCCATGGTAGTAATGGAGAGACATCTGTGGGTGAACCTGGCAGACATCGGGAAGAAAGAAAGGGGCTTTCTTCTCGATGCTCCGGTCTCGCCTTCTTAGCTTTTAGGTACCTCCGTCGAGACGGTGGTCGAGAAGTTCAGGGAAGCAAGGGCGCGCTCAACTGCCTTTAAATCCTTCATTCCACGAAGCTTCAGGTCTGAGCCCGAACAACATAGGGGTCCTGTCCCGTCTCGTTCTGAGGATCAAAGACGGACACAGAAGGTTAGTGTCGCGGCTCGCGCTCCTCCACCGCCTGTGGGCAGGGGCAAGAGGAATCGTGGGTCACAAGGAGGTAAGCAGGACCTGAGGGATGTGATTCAGACAAGGTTTTTAACTTCTGCTCTTATCCTCCCTTGCCTAATTCCCCTGTAACCACCAGCTCTCCACCTGACCGAGGTTAGGTGGAAATATTTCTCACATAACAGTCACGACGATGTGTTCCCCAAAGCGACCCCTAAGAGAACGCAGTGTCTCGTTCCCTACTCAGGGAACTATGGTTACAAAAGTAACCTGAGACAGTTTTTTATTATTGTCTTTTTTGCAGCTGTAAAAGCTGTTTTTTTTTTTTGTATTGAGCTTATACAGAAGGCAGAATCATCATCAAGAAGACATACATTTGGCTTAGCCATGTAATCATTTTGTATTAAAAATGATAAAACAAAGTTTACATGTGTCCACAGATAATTGACAGTAGAACACTCCTAAAACCTATGAAGAAAATTACCTGCTGACGCAGTATTACAGCTATGGCAGTGGGTTGTAGTTTCATTTTGAATATTTAGTATGGAGTTATATTCGCTCTATGAATAACTTTGAAATGTATAAGATGATGAGATTTCAGTGCATTTTAAGAATTTTGAGCAGTAGGTGGAGTATCACATTTAAATGATTTAAACTTTTTGAAGAATCTTTACACACTGTCTTCCCTAACTGACAGTTCATAGTGAACAAAGTACCAAAGTAACACAAAGCAGCATGAAAGTAATCTGTACAACTCATGCACCTTTCTTCTGTCACTGCATGGAAAATAACTGCTTTCTTTTGTTCTATAAAATAAAAAAATAAAAAAAATAATAATAATAAAATAATAATGGCACCTATTATGCCCTTTTTCCACAAGATGTAGTGTGAGTCTCAGGTGTCCCCAGAATGTGAATGTGAAGTTTCACCTCAAAATACCCCACAGATCATTTATTATAACATTCTGAAAATGCCTATTTTGTGTGGAAGCAGAAATATCCAGTTTTTTGTGCATGTATGTTTCACAAGTTCATCCTTACATCTAATCTGAATAGTAGGCATATTTTGGCGTGCTACCCTGGGGAAGGGGTCCGGGCCCGGAGCATAGCCCGAACCCAAATAACTCCCCCATCCCTAATTTGGGATAAATAGATTAGAAATGAGGAGTTGGGGTGGAGGAGGGATGCCGAAAAACTGTTGTGGGACAGGAGGTAGGAAGACTGGATACAGCTCAAGACCTTTACAGCTCATACCTCAAATATTTTGCCGAAAAAACATTGTGTATATCACACTGAATTATTGTATTCTAAAGCCATATCAGTTTAAACATCCAATATAGTGTAACACACTATATATAACGCACACACCCGAAGCACAGGCACAGAAAGCTGCTGTCACGCGCATGTGAATAAACAAAGTACTGTTCTTATTGCACTTAAGTGAAGTGACATACAACCAAGTATGGTGACACACACAGCAGTGAACACACACCCGGAGCAGTGGGCAGCCATTTTTGCTGAGGCGCCCAGGGAGCAGCTGGGGGTTCGGTGCCTTGCTCAAGGGCACCTAAGTCATGGTATTGCTGGCCTGAGACTCGAGCCCACAACCATAGAGTTAGGAGTTTCTAACCACTAGGCCATGTCTTCCCTAGGAAGTAAACAGTGTAACCGAAGTACACTCAGTAAGTGAAAGTGACATACAGCCAAGTATGGTGACCCATACTCAGAATTTGTGCTCTGCATGTAACCCATCCAAAGTGCACTCACACCATGAACACACACCTGGAGCAGTAGGCAGCCATTTATTATGCGGCACCCAGGGAGCAGTTGGGAGTTCAGTGCCTTGCTCAAGGGTACCTCAGTCTTGGTATTGCTGGCCCAAGCCTCGAACCCACAACCTTAACGTTAGGAGTCAAACTCTCAAACCATTAGACCATGACATCCTTATGTCTTAATAAGAAGACATTTCTAACTTGAATGCTGCTTGTAAATGCTCTGGTATGAAGACTAAAATGGCAGATTGTGTATGGCACACTCAAGGCGGGGTCTATGCTAAAATGGTGGTGTCAGTCAGTGGCCATAGGTGGCGTCTAAACATTGTGATGTCACAATGCTTAGAGAATCAGAACAGAATGAGACTGATTTGGTTTAATGGGGAATAAAAAAAAAAAGTTTTGGTGCAATTTTGTCTTTTTAGGGTGGTTCTGTTCACAAACTGCAAACACACATCTATGTCCAAACAACATGTAAAAGTTTATTTTGCATAAAAGGTGCCCTTTAAGGTCCAATTCTTGCATTTAGCAAACCATTAACTGACTTTTGGAAATAATTGTAATAATAAAAAGCTTCTAATTTGCTGTTTAGATTTTTTATTAGTTTAGTTATTGGGTAGGATTAGGGATGTATATATGGTAATGCAGAAAGTGTGTTTTATAAGTACTAATAAGCAGCTAATATTTTAATAATAGGCATGCTTATAAGCAACTAGATAATAGTGAGAATTGGTGCCTGAACTAAAGAGTAGGGATGCACTGAATCCAGATTTTTGCGGCCGAATCCGAAACCGAATACCGAATCCTACTCGCATCCTTATTCCATTAACACAGTAAAACACATTAATTAAGTAAACAACGTCCACAGCAGTGTATTTTTCATTTTATTTTATTTTAAATTTAAAAATAAAATAAAAAAAGAATAGGCAACATTATGCCAGGATGACAAGTGAGATTTTTTTTTGACAATTACCAAGCTTATGCTTACCCAAGTAAACAACCAAAACCTTTCAATAAAAGTGCAGTACGCAAAGAAAAGTGTTTTTCTTTTCTTTTTAAAAATCAGAATATGTTTGGTGACTTAACCGAAATTAATGTAATTGAACATTAACTCAATAAACATGGATAGTAGGCTGTTTAGTTTTCGTTTATAACAGTAGGATAGGTTACAATTAGAATAGTAGCCAAATATTACGAAAAATATTATGGAAGATCACACACATCTCCTGCATCATAATTAAATTAATGTTAAACCTCTAATCTTTCACATGAAATGAGAGTTTAATTAGAAAAAAAATCTGAATTAACAGGTGACAGCCGGTTGCGAGTGTGGGAACGAATGTCCCCAGCAGTACTGACAAATCTTTCACTGGGCACAGAGGTAGATTTTTGCCAGCAGTAGAAATCGCTGTTGGTTTGTCTTCCACCACTGAAGAGGCTCACCGAAAAAAATGCTTATCTCCACGTCAGCACCCGATGTGATTGGCTGGCTCCGTATTGCTACGGTATAAATCATCCCAGCTGCTCAAGATTCCTGAACAGTTCAGTTTAGATCGAACTGTCGGGCCTTGTTCCTCCTCATATAAACACCTTTACGCAATCAACGGCCGCATGACGTCATCCAGTGTAACGCAAGCCTAGGGTTCGGTTTGGTGAAAAAAATACCTAAGGTTCGGCCGAAACCGAACCCCGTCAAAAAGCACAGTATTCAGCCGAATCCGAATCCTGGATTCGGTGCATCCCTACTAAAGAGTTACTCTCATAATAATATTGATATAAATTGGGTTGCAGGGACATGACAACAGGATAGTAAATAATGAAATACATTTCCTTTTTGGTTGCAATCTTCTTTCAAAAGCATCCAGCACCTGATAATCTGTACCTGCCAGTCCAATTAGCTATATTCTTTTCAACAAAGTCACCTGTAATATCAGACAATGCCTGCACACATTTGCTTTCATCAGAATGCAAAATTGCATTTAGATGTACAAGATGACAACAGTGAGAGTGCTAATAATGGTCAAATGTGCATTATGTAACCGGGGAGACTTCCCCACTGTGCTCTTCAACTTAAAGCTTCATAAATATTTATATGCTGATGAGGGAACTGCAATTCTTTGTTCACTTGTAAATGATTCACTGTGCCTCTAGAATGAGATGACAAAGCTTGATGGAAATGCATTGAGAGCTGCTGAGTGTCCTTCTGAATCTTCTCTTCATTGGGCGGAAGGTTAATCAATGTGCAGTGGAGCACATCGATTGTAGAGTGCAATGAAAGGGAAAATGTGCTGCGAGGAGGAAATCTTTCTAATCAACTTACAATGTGGCTCAAAAATCTACTGGATGCAAAGATCAGTATTGCATGTCTACTTTTTTGAATGTTTTTTTTTTTTTTTTTTTTTTTTTGGAAAGACTTTTGTTGCATGCATCATCTAAGCTGTAAATATAATCACATCTGATAACAGGAGAATGTAAAAAAAAAAAACAAAGATAAAAATAAAAATAAAAAGAAACTCTTGAAACTTAAAAAGTCAAGTCACCTTTATTTGTATAGCATTTTAAACAATACTGGTTGTGTCAAAGCAGCTGTAAAGCCATTGCACACTGAATCATATTTTTTTTGCATGTTAAAAAATAAATAAATGGTGGTGCTGATTCACCATCTGCTCTTGATAACGACTGGATATCTGAGTAAGATATGAAATGAGAACTATGAAAGAGACTAATGTTAGTATATATGCCATTCTTCTTACAATGTTGTGAGTACTGTACATCAGGTGTTATGGGAAGTGTTCCCGGTTCCAGTTGACCAAATTAATGGAGCCTACCAATTCTTTAACAGATCTGAATTCTAGAAAAGTTATAGTGTATCATGTGTAAGGCAGGTTAAACAGATGTGTTTTTAATCTAGATTTAAAATATCAGACTGTGTCTGCCTCCCTGTTAACGATAGGTAGATTATTACAGAGATATTGATGTTCTAGGTATATAATTGCCAGAGTTTTGAGATTGCACTGGATGTAAAGGGCTATAATATGAAATGAGCTCACTCAAGTACTGAGGAGCTAAACCATTCAGGGCGGGCATTATATATGTAACTAGCAAGATTTTTGAATGTATTCATTGTTCAGTAAGGAGCCAGTGTAGAGTTGACAGAACCGTGCTAACGTGGTCTTACTTCCTGCTTGAGTAAGAGTGCTAGCTGCTGCATGTTGGACCAGCTGGAGTTTGTTTAACTGAAGATGAGGAATTAACAGCGCACCCATCTAGTGTCAGATAGTTTTCTAGGTTATTACATGGGCAGGTCTTTGGTCCAGTAATTAAAAACCTCTTTTTTTTTTTTATCAACTATGCATTCCATTGTTGCAAATTTGTAGGTTAAATTGAGCTGCAAAGAAATATAGAGCTGAGCATTATAATATTCAGACATGATACATGATACAAGGGGCAGTCGTGGCATAATTGTTAGAGCAGAGGTCTCCAACCACTGGGTCGCAAGAACGCAACACCATGTTCCTGGATCAATGTCCTTGTTGATCCTGGAACAACATTCCAATCAACCAGTCAGAATTGAGATATCACTTTTCAGAAAACATCTGTTTTACGCTTACAACCAGAGTTAGGTGCTTCTACACCATTGTCAATCAGCTATCATTTCCAACTAATTTTGGGAATAAATTATGGGTAGGGTTAGTTTTAGGGGTAGGGATTGGTTTAAGTCTATATTTTTGAACAATAATGTTGATCCAGGATCATCAGAAGATGTTGATCCAGGAACATGTCTTGGCAAAATCACGGTGACCGAATAGATACACATAAAATAGCCTTAGCCATAGCTGGGGTCAGCGTGGCCCCGGTGAAGGTTGTACCAGTGGGCCCTGTTTGAAATTGTTTAATTTGTATGTTTGTTTATTATTATTTATTTGTGCTATTTACACAATGTTTAAGTTTTTTTTCAGTTTTGTAGGTGTCAAGGTACACAAACCGAATAATTAAATGTAAAATAGCACTGGATAGTCTTCAATGTAAAAATGAAATATACAATCAAACTAAAATTTATTCAGACACCTTAAACATTTCTCACATTATTACAGTTTATTTGCTATCGCTTGTAAAATGGTTATAAAATATGACAAGAACTAAACTGTGTCAGAACAAATTTGTCTTGATAATGTCATAACTTTGAACTTAGAAATGTATGTAATGGATTACAATCACCCACCACACAATCAATATTTTGTTGACCAATTACCATGCAATGCTTAATTTTGTTCAGACTGTGGTGTGAAAAGGTTGCATTAGCAATTCAAAAAAATAATAATTAAAAAAAAAAAATTAAAAAAATAAAATAAACACATAAGCAATACATGGTGCTTTATAAGGTGCTGGATAATTTTTGGTCCCAATTTAGATAGGAAAATATTCCGAGTACAGTCGAGTCCACGTCATGTGTAACAATAAAACCAGCATAACATTGAAATGATAAATTAATGAATGTCTCCCCTTCTGTCATTTTACTGCACCACACCGGCAGGCAGAAGTCTCACGCTTGCAGACGAAACACGCGCACCACTCACTGGATATCAGTGTGGATTAGTGATGGGAAGTTTGATTCTTTTCCGCGAACCGGTTCTTTCGGACGGTTTGATTCAATAAACCGGTTGAAAAAAAAAAAAAAAAACAGTTCACCGGATACATAATCCATTGCGATGTATTTGTTATTAAATGAATTTATGTTTCGTCAGATTGCCCGTCATTCAAGCCCTCGGTTTACCCGCACTCATTACATTAGCACAAAATCAGTTCAGAATCAATCACCAAAAGAATCAGTTCGGTTCAGACGCGCTGTGAGTCAGTCGGCTTCATGCTGAATCACGAATGCGCAGTATCATCAGCTCCTCGGTTCTCGAATCGGACGCGTCCGAAAGAAACGGTTTTCGGTTCTGTTTACTGATGATCTGAAAACTGATACAACCGGTTCTTGACTCGAGAAGGAGAATCGCTCAAAACCCGGGTAGGAAAATCTGACAGGGTAGGATAAAATGTCAGTACACCGGCACATCCTGCAGTTCAGTATCATCAGCTGCTCTACTCGTGTTCATGTTCTGTTTACTACTAACTCAGTTTGTGAATCTGTCATCATTAACTATAAATACAGTACAGATATTTCATAAATCATCCCTTATTGATATTAAACATGGAGTCTTTAGAGTCTTAATTATTGTCCAACTTCCCTGAAAACCCCTTTGGCCCATACATAATCTACAATATACAGATTAGAAACATGTAGCCCCTATCTTAAAAAAAAAAAAAAAACGTATATATATATTTATAGTTTTATCACACTTTCCGATGTTTAAGAAAATACTTGAAAAATTACACGCATGCGCAGTATCATCAGTTCATCGGTTCTCAAATCGGACGCCTCCGAAAGAAACGGTTTTCGGTTCAGTGTACTGGTGATCCGAAAACCGATGCAACCGACTACCAAAGACAGCAGCAGCAACCAACAGATGCTGCACAGCTCAGCATTGCAGGATTTGCAAGACCAGAACTGACCAAACAAGCAATGCAACTTTATGATGCAAGTTCTCCAAGACAACAAGAAATTCATAATGTCATCATTAAGGATCTCCTCATTGGCTGCACTTTACCTCTGTCAAATGTGGGGGAGAGGCATTAAATAACTGAAATGTCATCTTTAACTGGAGGACAATATAGTGTGATACAATAATAAAATAGGTTCATTTGTATTTTCATGCACTTGTAATACAATAAAACCTTTGAAACCTTTTTTGATAGGAAACTAGTTCTGTTGACATAAAATAAAAATGTTCAATGGCAATGACTAGATGTAACAGTGGTATTTTTTTTATTACATTTTTATATTGCCATTGGTTTAATGGGTTGAAAGGTTAAAATATTAATAGGATGTAAAAATGTACAATACCAATTTATAATCTTTTTTAATTTAATTACTTTCTGGACTCGGGCGGACTCGACTCGGACTCGGCCTTTAAGAACTCGGACTTGAGTCCGACTCGATGTTTGTGGACTTGGTCTTGACTCGTACTCGACAAAGGTGGACTCGGATCCAACTCTATATCACGGACAGCGACACTGAACCGAGCTCTCTTCTGCGAATAGAAAGGCGTCTCAAAACACTTGAACATCGAATTTGCTTATTTTTGCTCTTGTGCCACCAAATACATACAAAATATGTCAAAATATCCAACTTGGAAATTATGCTCGAAAAAACTGTCAGATATTTCTTAAGTGAAAGTAAACAGATGAGGGAAAAAATGGGATGTGTATTATATTGGATACGTTCATCGTCTCTTAAAGTGACCGCACCTAATTTAGCTACTGGCTGCTGTAATGTTAATCCAAGAAAATGAAAATGAAAATCACTCACTACTCTTGACGGAATTACTAGTTTTAACAGTCAAACCAAAAATAATTCAGACACCAGATATCATTTTTCATATATATAGCAAAACTGTAATAATGTGAGAAATGTTGAAGGTGTCTCAATAAATGTAGGTTTGATTGTATATTTCATTTTTAGATTGAAGACTATCCAATGCAATTTTACATTTAATTATTTAGTTTCTGTACCTTGACACCTACAAACTTGAAAAAAAAAAAAAACTTAAACATTGGTGTGAAACAGGCGTAAGGTTGATTGCACTTTGTGCAATGTGGAATTAGTTTACAGCTTTTTCAAGCACTTTGTGATGCATTTTGGAAACAGGAGATGGGCCTCTTTTCTAATGCACCACCTATCTTGATAAACCCCTTCTCAAAGACTTACTGTTTGTCAATTTTATTTCGGTAACACATATATTCTGAATGCCTTCGGCAGAATTCGAATGAGCCATTTTAATCTAGATTAATCTAGATTAATTTCAAGATCACAGTGAGATTAATCTAGATTTAAAAATTTAATCTATTCCCACCTCTAATATATATTGTATATTGTATATATATTGTAATCTTGGAATTAATATAGATTAATCTAGATTAAATTGGCTCATTTGAATTTGCCGAAGGCATTCAGAATATTTGTGCTACCCAAATAAAATAATTACTAAAAGTCTTTTAGAAAGGTTTCTCAAGACAGGTGGTGCATTAGACCAGGGTCTAATCTCCTGTTTCCAAAGTGCATCACAAACTGCTTGAGAAAGCTGTAAACAAATTTTACATTACACCCGTTTCACACATACTCCGTCTGCAGTGCGCATGCGATTGCTTAATTTTTTACGCACCCATGTAAACGGATTCCATTGTTCATGCTGCACGCGGTTGTGGTCCATCAGTGCGTTCCAGGAGCAGTGCGTCTGCAGCTGTGCAGCGATCGTTTACATACAGACTTTATTTTTGCTGTGCTGCATGTGCTGAATTAAAATGACAACGCATTGTTTGCGGTAAAAAATAATATGGATTGACACGGAAATGTAGTCATTTCACAATAAATGTATACTAATTAAAGCCTACTGTGTTTTACATGCAACAAATGGATTTTAACTAGATTTAAAACATAAAAAAAGAGCAACTTTGTTTAAATAAAACTTCTGTCAGAACAAACTTTGAGCCCTCGGCACTTCAGGCAACTCCACTTTCCCACTTTACGGGAATTATCCTCCACAGCACCAAACCGCAGCGCCCCCTAGCGGCAGGCAAGACGTAATTCCACCTGCACTCATCTCAATGCTCACATTTCGTTCATAAATCTCCACTCACAAGCATCCTTTCATCCCAACATCATTCCTATACCCTTCTTTTCAGCTGATTACAGCAATATGGCTCACAGCCACAAGACACGCAGGCTGGTCAAATTGAACAGTCTAAATTGTTCCCCCCTTGACTCATGCCCATTCACCGTCCCTCATGCCATTCAAAACTAAAGGAGTGACACATCTTGTGTATTCTTTAGTCTTCGCTCATGCAGCCCAGCCGGTCTGTCATGGTGTCTAGTCTCTGTTTCCCTGGGTGTACACTAATGGGCTCACTTCCCCTTAGGCACTTCACCGTAGGCACTAGAATTCCTCTAGTCTGGTCCTGTCTTTACAGTAATTGCACTCCAGTTAATTGAACCAGGTGCAGGCAATCTATTGTCTTTAGCCTCCTTATAAATACCAGTCTTTCCCTGTTGTTTGTATGGAGTCCTTACCGTTCATATGTATCCAGCCTTCTCGTTCCCTGAGATTCTTCCTTCCTCATATTCTGAGTTCCCGTTCTGTTCCCTTTTCCTATTCCTTTCTTGTTTGTTTGTTTTTGTTTGGACTGCATTCTGGTTTTGACCCTGGCTTGTTTGCCAACGATTTTGGATTTCCCTTATTCAATAAAAAAATCTTACCTGCATTTGTATCTCTCCCTCTCCCTGTGTCTTTCTGGGTACACGAATCGTCACAGAAGGACTCCATCACAAAGGATCCAGCGGTATGTCTATTCACATTTCCTCCCCAGTCACCGAGCGGGTGAGGAACGGTTTTGAGGGTACTCGCCTGGTCGTGTCCCGTAGATCCAGGGGAGGTCGCTCAGGAGTGAGTGGTCGAGAGGAGGTCCGGCATCGCTCTCTACTGTGGCCCCCTGTCGACCCTGAGTTTGGTTGGAAACCACCGTCTCACCATGGTGGACGGAGAGGGGAAAAGAGGCGCAAGTCTGCTGAGCCAGCGACGCTGCACAAGATGGTCGCCAGTCCAGTGCCGCTGCACAAGATGGTCGCCAGCCCAGCGCCGCTGCGCAGAATGACCGCCGACCCAGCATCATTGCACAGAATGGCCACCAACCCAGCACCACGAGGCAAGATGGAAGCCAACCCAACACCACAGCACAAAATGGCCGCCAGCTCAGCGCCACGAGGCAAGATGGATACCAGCCCAGCTCCACAGCACAAGATGGCCGCCAGCCCAGAGCCACGAGGCAAGATGGAGGCCAGCACAGCGCCACAGCACAAGGTGGTCACCAGCCCAGCGCCACGGTGCAAGATGGCCGCCAGCTCAGCGCCAATGCCCAACATGGCTGCCGAGACGTTTTTGGATTATTTCTCCATGCTGCCAAAGATCCTAGATATTCCCAGGAGTGTTCACGTCGCGTCTGCTGATCCAGAGACTGATCACGTCACGTCTGCTGAGCCAGCACCACAGTACAAGATGGCCACCAACCCAGCACCACTGCACAAGATGGCCGCCAGCTCGGAGCTACTGCAGAGGATTGCAGCTACAGTGGGCTTTCCTGAGTTGAGTCAGGTGCCCGTTGACCCTCCAGAGTTGAGTCAGGTTCCAGTTGACCCTCCAGAGTCAAGTCATATTCCTGTTAACCCTCCAGAGTCAAGTCTTATTCCCGTTGACTCTCCAGAGTTGAGTCAGGTTCCCGTTGACCCTCCAGAGTCGAGTCACGCTCCAGTTGATTCTTCAGAATCAAGTCAGATTCCAGTTGACCTACCAGAGTCGAGTCATGTGCCCGTTGACTTTCCAGAATTGAGTCAGGTTCCAGTTGACCCTCCAAAGTTGAGTCAGGTGCTCATGGACCCTCCAGAGTCAGGGCTAGTTCCTGTTGACCTTCCAGAGTCGAGTCAGGCTCCTGTTGACCTTCCAGGATCGAGTCAGGTGCCCGTTGACTTTCCAGAGTCGAGTTAGGTGCTCGTGGACCCTCCAGAGTCGAGTCAGGTGCTCATGGACCTTCCAGAGTCAGGGCTAGTTACCATGGACTTTCCAGAATCAAGGCTAGTCACTGTTGACCTTTCAGAATCAAGTCAAGTCACTGGTGATCTTCAAGTACAGAGTCAAGTCACTGGTGATCTTCAAGGACAGAGTCAAGTCACTGGTGATCTTCAAGGACAGAGTCAAGTCACCACTGATCTTCATGAACAAATACAAGTCACCAATGATCTTCATGAGCAGAGTCAAGTCAGCACCGATCTTCTGGAATCCAGTATAAACACCATGGGATTACCAGAGTTTCGTCACTTCTCTGTGGAACTACTCGAGCCTCTCCACGGCTCTGATGAACTACCAGAGTCTCTCCTCGCCTCTGTAGAACTTCCAGAGACTCATCATGTCTCAGTCGAACTCTTTTTTTTGTTGTTTTTTTCTGTCTGTTTCCTCCTATGGACCTGGCCCTCCGTACCTCCCCCTGATCCTCCGCCGGTCCACCTCCCTCCTGGGTTTCTTGTCTGTGTCTTTCGTTCTGTTTCCCTCTAAGGACCTGGCCCTCCGTCTCTCCCCCTGATCCTCCGCCGGTCCACCACCCTCCTGGACTCCTTGTTTTGTGTTGCACTTCTCTTGTCTCCGTTTCCCCATTTTACCTGGTTGTCTTGTCTCTGTTTCCCCATTTTACCTGGTTGTCTTGTCTCTGTTTCCCCATTCTACCTTGTCCTGTTGTCTCTGTTTTGCCATTTAATCTGGCCCTTAATCTGGCCCACCACTACGCGGTACCTCAGGTGGATGACCACACAGCTAATAACAGCACCACCAATACAGTGCCTCAGCGGTCGAGCCTGCAGTTAACAACAGCACCACCAGTAGCGCCTCAGGTGAAACGATCATTCAGCTACAACAGCACCGCCTCAGGTGAAACGATCATTCAGCTACAACAGCACCGCCACCAGCGCCTCAGGTGAAATGATCATTCAGCTACAACACCACCACCACAGCAGAGCCTCAGGCGAACAGTCATAAAGCTACAACATCACCCCCACCAGCGCCTCAGGTGAAACGATCATTCAGCTACAACAGCACCGCCACCAGCGTTTCAGGCGAAAAGATTATACAGCTAAAACAGCACCGCCACAGAGCCTCAGGCGAAACGATTATACAGCTACAGCAGCAGCCCCACCAGAGCTTCAGGCAAAACGATAATACAGCTACCACAGCACTGCCACCAGCGCCTCAGGCGAAACGTTCATTCAGCTACAACAGCACCGCCACCAGTGCTTCAGGCGAAACAATCATACAGCTACAACAGCACCGCCACCAGCACCTCAGGCGAAACAATTATACAGCTACAACAGCACCTCAGGGGAAACGATCATTCAGCTACAGCACCACCACCACAGCAGAGCCTCAGGCGAACATTCATAAAGCTACAACAGCACCGTCACCAGTGCCTCAGGTGAAACGATCATTCAGTTACAACAGCACTGCCAGCAGCGCCTCATGCGAAATGTTTTTTGTGAAAACATGCCCTCTGTGGAACTGAATAAAAACATTGAATACAAAAGACTGCAGTTTTTTTTATATATAAAGCAGACTAGTGTGTTGCTGCTGATCTGAAAGTGTATTCATATGATGCAAGTGGGTATAATTTTGTCATCAGAGTGACATTTTGCCAAAGGATTGTTAGGTTTTGATAGCAGAATTTCAATTTGACATTGATGTTAATGCTTTATTTCCCAGTACTGTGCCTTATTTGCTTGTGTGTAGAGTTTTAGCAAAACGTGTGTAACCAATAGGCAAAAATGTCTCAGTTACGTAAGTAACCCTCGATCCCTGATGGAGGGAATGGAGACATTATGTCGAACAACATACGGGGTCTCACTTGGGAGGCAAATCATCCCTGAGTGTAAGAGAAAACGCCAATGAAAATTGGCTAGTGGATTTAACATACCTGAGCCACTCCCCGTGCCAACAGGTATAAATAGGGCGAAAGGTGCATCCAATCAATAGGTTTTCCGCTGAGGAGCCAAGAATGTGTCCCGGCAACAGCAACCAGTTCAAGGTTGTGGAATGGGGATATAACGTCTCCGTTCCCTCCATTAGGGAACGAGGGTTACATACGTAACAGAGTCGTTCCCTAGGTCATGCCTCCCCAGGGACCGGCCGTCCACTGCATCATGATGGGCTTCAATGGTAGCCACATACACTTTCAGGGTGGAGGGTGACAGCCCACGTTCTCGTTGTGAAGAATACCAATTCGTGAACAGACTCCACTTCAGAGCATAGGCCTGCCTCGTAGAGGGGGCTCTAGCCTGAGTGATAGTATCTACCACTGCTGGGGGTACATCACTTAGGTCTGCCAGGTCCTGTCCAGAAGCCACATGTGGAGGTTCCAAATATCTGGATGCGGGTGCCAAACAGTGCCAAGCCCCTGAGAGAGGTCGTCCTTCCTCAGGGGGATGCGCCAGCGAGGGGCTGTCACGAGGAGTATGAATTCCGAAAACCAGGTCCGGGTGGGCCAGTAGGGCAACAACCAACAGGACCTGTTCCTCGTCCTCCCTGACCTTGCACAACATCTGTGCGAGCAGGCTCACTGGGGGAAACACATACTTGCGTAGAGCCTGAGGCTAGCTGTGATGTTGACACGATGTGTACCGCAGCGCCATGCCCATCTCAGGACTCGGGAGTGCAACCAGTGCTGAAGTGACCTCATATGGAGAAACCTGAGCAGCGTGACAGAGGCTGTGAATGCCATATGCCCCAGGAGCCTTTGAAAGTGTTTCAGTGGTACCACTGTCCTGCCTCTGAAGGAGGCATCCTTCGTTAGCAGGACAACAATCTTCTTGCGCAAGACAGAGGCATCCAGAAGGATACATCCTCCTAGGTCACCCCTGAATCCCTCCTGGGACCTCTCTATTGTATTGGCAGGGCTTCAGAGGGGTCCCTTTGAGCAGCTGGATTCAGTCGAGCTTAAGTTCCTGTCTCTCAAGACAGCTCTCCTGCCACCGAAGTCTCGAGGACACCATTGAACTTGGGAGGTCGTCGGGTGAACTAAATCGCTTAACCGAGTCGGACCATCCGAATGAGCCAGCGTGACAGGTTGGGCAGCACAAGCCACGCTCCCAAACTCTGTACAATGGCACCAAAGTTACAGTCGACATACCCGCATTGGTGAAGCGATGGGGAGTTGTGTCTGATGGCCCGGAAGGCACCGCGTTCCGAGTCATCACAGCCATACTCCTCGTGTTCCCAGAAGAACTGGCCAGAGATGCATGGAGAGGCGTTGCGTCTCTGAACCGCGACCTCTTGACCGCTGGCGAAAGGGGGCATCGTGGGTGAGAATGAGGAGGCAGTGTGTCGCTCATCGTCAACCCAAAAAAAGGAAAGGGAAATTGCTCTTTTATTGACAAAGTGGGAACAGAAAGAAACAAAAACTGAGGATTCTCCACCCGGCCCTCCTCTGGGGAAGGAGTGGCGCTGTCTCCGCCAGTTCCTGATGAGCAGTCTCCCACATCTCCAAGCTGCCTAGTCATCATTTTAGAGGACTTAGCAGCCAGGAGTGACAAAGGGGGCACTGCTCTCCTGCGCAGTTCTCGACTCACCGGCGTCGAAGAACTCTCAGCGTCGGGCGGAACTGGTGTGGAGGATGCAGGGGGGCACCCATGGCGACGGGCAGGCTGAGGCGCTGCCCGCGACGGAATGGTGGCAACGGTCAGGGCAAGATGTGCTGGATAGCTAAAGTCTGCTTTTGCACCGCTGTGAACTGCTAGGCAAAGTCCTAGACCGCTTTGCCGAACAGGCCTGCCTGGGAGATGGGAGCATCGAGAAAGCGGGCTTTGTCAACATCTCTCATCTCAGCCAGGTTCAGCCAGAGATGGTGCTCCTGGACCAACAGTGTGGACATTGCCTTCCTGAGGGACCGTGCCGTGACCTTCGTCGCCCATAAGGTGAAGTCAGTCGCCGTGTGCAGTTCCTGCATTAATCTCAGGTCGGTACCACTCTCATGCATTGATTATAGTGCCTTGGCTTGATGTACCTGCAGGATAGCCATGGCATGCAGGACGAGCGGCTTCTGGCGGTGAAAGGGGTCGTCCACGACTTCGTCACCTCTTCATGCACCTCCGAG
Organism: Carassius gibelio; assembly: GCF_023724105.1. Classification (NCBI taxonomy): domain Eukaryota; kingdom Metazoa; phylum Chordata; class Actinopteri; order Cypriniformes; family Cyprinidae; genus Carassius; species Carassius gibelio. The sequence continues at coordinate 5,268,499 of NC_068375.1, read as the reverse complement.
AAGAAAGGAACCGGAGCAGAACGAGGTTGCGAGTCACGCTCTGCTCCAAGAAACCAATCATCCAGCCGCGAGGGCTGGGCGGTGTAGTCACCTCCAGCCCGATACTCACGGCTGCCCGGGCAAGCATGGCTGACAACTCCAAGTCAGATTCGGCAGCAGCGACAACACCCGAAAGGGGAAGCCCCGCCTCATCCTCAGAGGTCGATAACCCATCCCCCGATGCAGCATTCGACATATGATCCTCGGGCAGTGCACCGGAAGACAAGAATCAATCTGCAGCTGCATGGTACATGTGCTGCGGGAGGAGCGAGAGGTCTGTGGATCGTGGCCCGGCAGAGAAGCTCTCACTGTAACCCTCAGATCTCACAGAGAGCGCCGGCCGGCGGGTCCCCTGCTCGAGCCAGGGAAACCGGGACGGGTGGCAACAGAGGGGTCTGCTGCACTCCCCTTGAGGAGTGAGAGACGCGATCGCAGCGCTGCCATGTTCATACACCCACAATAGAAGCATGAATAATACACGAGCGCATCAGCATGTTGGATGCCCAGACATTGCAGACAACGCTCGTGACTGTCAACCGAAGACAGGAAACAACCGCATCCAGAAGGACATGGACGAAATGGCATCTTGAAAATGAAAGTGATTTGCTCTTTTAGAAACTGCTCTTTCAGCCGAAGTGCCCAGGGAAATCTCCATCACAGGGACACCACTGTACTGCACCGTCACACCGACCAGGAACAGCTCTTGAACACACAGATGAAGGCTTTGTAGAGACTAGATACATCAACTACTTGGCTCTGAAGCAAAAATCTAATGAATGGACACACCTGTAACCCTATTTATACCCGTTGGAGCGGGGAGTGGCTCAGGTATGTTAAATACACTAGCCAATTTTCATTGCCATTTTCTCTTAAAGTCAAAGATGATTGCCCTCCCGAGTGAAACCCCATATGTCGTTCGACATAACTCGTAGTGACCAACAGATAGGGAACTGTAAGCATTGTTGCAACTCAAAAAGTCTGATTGCATTATTTTCTCACACCATTTCAATGATGGCAAGCTCTTATTGTTGAGTAAAGAGCCGTTCCCTTCCACCTTGAGGAGGTCGTCCAACCATTCTGTAGAAAATGCCATCACAAGATGTCATTGATTAGGTTATTTTCTGTACTTTCAAACTTTACTGTACTGTAACATCACAATGTTATTCCTTTACATATACTTCACAGCACTACCCATTTTTGTATACATAATCATGTGACACATACAGTATGTACAGTCTGGGGTAGAATCTTGAAGATATACCTTTTCTCCAGTCGGAATGTCCTTATTATAAATGCTACTGTGTATCAACTGAGATTAGGGTGGTATCTTTGCCTAGCCTCCCTCATGGACAGTCCATGATTTATCCCACCAGAGTAGCCCTGATGTCATTTGATACATGTCTGGTCCTCATCTTTGTCCTCGTATTCCCGCGACTTCCCAATGATAACAGGTGATTTCATTTTTGACAAAGTATCTAATATAAGAAAATGTGTGTAGTGTTTTGCAATAAGTGTGTTACAGAATTGCAAACAAACTGAAAAGTTGATAATTGTAATGATAATAACTCCCTAATCAGCGGGAAGAAGGAGGCGGGAACCGGCACACAATCAAATAACATTTTAATATTCAAGATAAACACAAAACAGCACACCAGCCCCTCACGGATGACTGGTGCGCATAAATAAAAACCAAACACATAAAATATGGCCCAGGCCTGGTCCTCTCTCATCCTTCACTATAGTCGCTCCAGTTTTATATCCTTCCATCTCCTACGTGGGACTCGATACCGGCGGTGGGGCGCAGGTGTAGTTCATCTCCAATCACTACACCTGGCCTCACTCCTCATTCCCACGCCTCTCTGCCCCGCCCCACTCGCCACAATAATATATTTAAGCTTTGGTTACACTGTGTTTAAGGTATGGGGCTTTGTTTTAAGCATTCGGTTTTAATTTGTAAGCAATGTGCAAAAACTGTAAATGCAGAGCACAAATTCTGAGTATGGGACACCATAGTTGGCCACACATCACTTCACTCATTTAGAGCTAACACATAAAATTGCATACACTTTATATTCTTATATGCTTAAAGTTCACCCTTAAAATAGACATACTAGAAGTTATAATTTATACTTTAATTTTGGAAGTTTTCTCATATACTCTTGACAGTGTAAGTGACAGTGTAAATAAAAATACCAAAAGTTCTAGTCAAAGCATGTAGTAAATGCAAAATGTTCCCAGAAGTCCTCATGATTAGATACATGATTAGATTTTTTGTCACATTTCCAAAATCCCCATTGTATTACAGTGGGTCGTTTTGAATGAACAGCTCTTGATTCCATCTTAAGTCAAAACACTATAGGACTGTACGGGATTATGACTGGAATCAATATTGTTGTCCATGTAATATTTGATTTCATGTATGTCTCATGTCAATATGACCTCTTGACACAAATGCCCCAGATAAATGACCTTTGCCCTCCGTGCACTCATCTACGACAATCCGTTCATCTCTGCTGATGGACTAAAATCTTACAAGGTCACGTAACCTCTGCTTTCCTCTCATACATTTGTTTCCTGAGATTGTCTCTGTAATTAAATTGGAAAATTATGAATTAATGGGCCTGATCTATTTCACCTGTAAGAATTAGGGCATGAGGATTAGACAGATTCAAAGTGCTATTCTATTGCAGCTTCTATCATTTTTTAAATGTTTTTGCACACCAAGCAATTCATCATTTTTTGACAGAGGCATTCATACCATTGTCTTACATAATTGCATTATTCATTCACCACTGCCTTTATTGATCATGTTGGTCCATCTCAATCTCTTATCCAAAGAAACAGGATATATGTGCCCAAGGGTTAAGTGCATAATGTTGAATGTCCTTATCTTAGAGTACAGCTAAAGGCTGCAGTGGTTTGACCGTTCATCTATGCTGCTTAAACTGTGGCTTTGTGTGTATGTTGAGTGTTAATGGAGTTAATGGAGACACACAAGCTCATATTTGAATCCTGAGCTGCCAGTCTAGAAAGCATTTTATGGCATCGTTTTAACCAAATTCAGCAGTGAGGTTTGCAGATCCTACAATGCTTGAAAATTTTTATCAAATAATAAAATGAAAATAAAAATAAATAATTAAATAAAAAATAAAAATGCTTGTTTTACCAAAATGTGTGTAAAGTATTTTATGCTTATTAAAGTATTGCACTGTTATCTTAGCAACAGGCAAACCTCAGAGTCTGTTCAACTGTGTGTCACGACTTGCATGCTTGTAGTGGGTTTTTAATCAGAGCTTTTGTTTTAGGATGCATATACATAAAGAAATGCTTCTGATTGATTGATTGTTTGAATGATTTAAAGGATTTTACAAGGTGCCTTAATAATAATTTTTAATTACAAAACAAAAAAAGCTCTTCCACCAAGTTTGTTTCCATCATGGTGAAATGATTAAAATATAAATTAAATTAAATTGAAAAAGAGTGACTGACTCCCTCCTGCAGTTTCCACAGTTATCTGCAACTGTTTTGTCCAGCCAGACACAGGGCTTTTATGCCCATAGATAAACCAAATATGGGTATGCGGGTATGGATACGAGACACGCCAAGAGCAGCTGAGGGCTTAGGAGGTCTCAGCAGAGAAGAACATCACTGCTGTAGATGATGACATTTTCTCCAGGGTGCTGAGGAGCTATGCACTAATAAAAGACTAGCCTGATCCAGAGATTCAGATACACGTGACATCTATGATGTCACACTGGAGCCGGACTGCTGACAGCTGGCCCACACAAAACCCCCTGGGCTGAGTGGACGTCTGGTACAATGTCAGCAGTATTGCAAGATACTTTGAAACTCAAGATACAAGCTATGTGGAATTCATTAGTTCACAACCATGAATCTATTAAAAGGAGTGAAACACCCAAAAATGAATAATGTCATGTCTTAGTCACCTTCAAGTTGTTTCAAACCTGTGTGAGATTTCTTTATAGTAATTTTCTATGTGTAAACTTTTAATATGTATTTTAACGTGTGCATGAGCACATCTGCTTGCATGTGTAAGAGTGTACATTATTGATAGTGTGTATACTGAATTTGGTCCTTAATATCACTGTGTATAATAAAAAATATAAAAAACCATCAGATGACATTTAACTCTGCAATATATATATATATATATATATATATATATATATATATATATATATATATATATATATATATATATATATAAAGCATACATATCTCTATTATCTCTATAGCCATCTCTGGCTGAACCTGACCGAGATGAGAGACGTTGACAAAGCCCGCTTTCTTGATGCTCCCATCTCCCACATTTACCCTAAATTAATCAGACGTACCAACACTTGAAATGAGAGATTTTTTGTTTATTTATTTTTTTATTTTTTAACAAGGATCTATGAGGTGAATCTCACTATCAAGAAAACACATCCAGTTCACACTGTCTGCAAGAATCAAAATAAATGAAGGGGTTTAAGTTAATTTGTTTTTACAAATAAGATTTCCTTGCATTATGGAATCATAATGAAAATTAAGGTGCTATCTCACTATTTTTGATGCTCTGGTCGATATCCTTTTTGCCTTAGCTTTGCACTATGAATGTGGTATTTATGTGAAATTTCATTCAATTGCTGTCATGGTGTGGTTTTGGATCAGACATCAGCGAGAATGCAGGTTGATCGTCGGTTGGTCTAAAATGGTCACAAACCAGGGTAGAGACTGGAGGATAGTTAAAATGACAAGACACCGAAGTACTGAAGTGCAGGTGGCTTTATACTAGGAAGTATAAGTGAGTGCAGGTGCAGGTGATCGGCACTCTGGTGACTGGGATCGGCTGTGATTGGGAAACAGATGTTGGTGATGATGGAGTTGGCTGTGACAGTGATGTGTCTCTGACACTATCCCCTCCTCCTGATGCCCTGATGACGAGTGTGACTTCGGCTTCTGGGTGCGGGACGATTTGGATGGACTCAATTAAATTCCTCCAGTAGAATATGATTGAGGATGTCGTCCCGAGCCACCCAAGAATGTTCCTCTGTTCCATAACCTTCCCAGTCGACCAGTTATTTGAGCCGGCCACCCCGTATACGGAGGGCTGGTCTAGTATCTCTGGAGGAGGGGGTTTCTCAGATTCCTAGGTGTCTGGAGTGGAAGGAGAGAAGGGATTTAGTAGAGATACATTGAATGAGGGGAGAATTCGGTACCTGGGTGGAAGTTGTAGTTTATAGGTGACCTCGCTGATCCGCCTCACGATCACAAATGGACCAATGTAGCGGGGACTCCGCTTCTTGTAAGGCAGACGGAGACGCAGATCCCGGGTGGATTGCCACACCTTGTCCCCTGGATGGTGAACTGGAGTGGAGGCATGTTGGGCATCGGAGGAGGTTTTGCGTCTTGGAGATGGACATGGGCTGAGTTCCGCACTCTCTCACTCACTCAGAACCAGTAGTCCACAGCTGGAACTTTTGATAGTCGTCCTGTCCATGGGAAGAGGGGAGCTTGGTAGCAGAGTATGCACTGGAAAGGTGTGAGGCCAGTGGTAGTCTGACGGAGGGAGTTCTGTGTATACTCAGCCCAGGGAAGGAAGCGGTTCCAGCTGTGTTGGTCTTCTTGGCAGTATGCCCAGAGGTAGCATCCCAGTCCCTTGATCTTCTGCTCAGTCTGGCCATTTGTCTGGGGATGGTATCCAGAGGATAGGCTTACTGTGGCCCCTAGCAACTGAAAGAAGGCTTTCCACACAAGTTTCCCGAAGTTCCTGAAGACATGGGTGAATAATTGTTCAGCCGTTTCTAGGGCAGATGGTAAGCCAGGCAGGGAAAATAACTTGCAAGCTTTAGAAAAGTGATCCACAACCACTAGGATACATGTGTTACCACACAGTGTAAAAGGCTGCACTTAAGTCCAACAGAACAAGGAATGCACAGTTTCCAGAGTCAACTGATAAGAAAATATAGTCACTCTTAGTAGAGCAGACTCAGTTGTGTGCTTAGTCTTAAAAGCAGACGGAAAAGGATCTAAGATGTTGTTAGAAGTTAAGTATTGTTGGAGTAACACCACTTTTTCCAGAACATTCAACAAAAAGCATCTTAGAAATAGGTTTGCAATTGTGAAGTTCAGAAGAGTCTAGGTTTGTTTTTGTTTTGTTTTTGTTTTTTTAACTAAGGGATGACTCACAGCGTGTTTTAAACAAGATCAAACAGTGTTGCTATGCAAAGAGGCAATTATAATGGAAAATATGCTAGGTAAAACAGCATCCAATACCATCTTAAATAGAATAGCAGGGATAATATCAAGATGACAAGTGGATGGTTTAATACTAGAAATCACAGCCAGCAAATTTGAATGGGAAATATTTGTGACGATCGTGCACCAGAGAGAGACAGGGAGATAGAGAGATCCAATTGCAGGTATTTATTCAATAAAGGGTAATCCAAATCATTGTCAAGCACAGGCAAGGTCAAAACCAAAAAGACAGTCCAAAATAAAATAAAAAAAAAGGAAAAGGGACAGGAAAGGGAACTCAGAAAACGAGCGGACTCGGAGGACAAGCAGACAGGAAGAATCTCGGGGGATGAGAATGCTGATACACGAAGGGTAATGACTCCATACGAACAACAGGAAAAGACAGGTATTTATAGGGAGGCTAATGACAATAAAGTGACTGCACCTGGTGCAATTAACAGGAGTGCAATTACTGTGATGACATGACAAGACTAGAGGAATTCTAGTGCCATCATTTTCATTGAGCCAAGTTTCAGTAATAAACGTAAAATCCAGGTTATTTGAAGAAAAAAAGTAATTTAGTAAATTATTATTATTATTATTTTTTGTCTTTGTGTTTTGCAGAGTATGTACACAACTTGGATAGAGACTGAAAAATATTTGCATTTGTGCAGTGCTGGGGTATGTCAAAGCATCGATTCCATCTGGTAATGGACCATAAAGTAGGTATAGATCCTGGTGTAGTGATTATAGTTTTTCAGTAATGAACGAAAACCACAATGAACATAATGCGGTCAATGAATAATCCCCAGCTCAGAACATGTTAAATAAATACCAGGAGCCAGGTGAGTTTCATAACGATTGTAAGCTAACTTAGCGCTGCTTTAAGCCAGGCATACATGGTGCAATTTCTGTGCGATTTCGGCAAGGTATCAACTCACACTGTACGAGTAGATCGCATGCGATGTAAACCAAAGCTCACAATTTTTATGCGCTCACTGTATGGTCCGATCGTCGAGTTGGGATTTGACTGCTCACACTATACGTGGGGAATCAACACATATGATCCCTCAGAAACCGGATATTTGTGGCCGTTTCAGAATAAAAATGCTTTCCTGGGATAAACGCACTGCTTTGGTGATATGCGCAATTCTGTGTGCTGAAACGTCCAAAAAAAAAAAAAAAAAAAAAAAAAAAAAAAAACCGTGCTGGCTCGGAAGATGTGGTCAATATGGTTTATCCATTCAGATGTGGTCAATATGGTTTATCCATTCAACCTGGAGGTAAGCAGGTGTTTTCTTCCCTCTTTTATTAATAATCAGCTGCAAATATGCCTTGACCCCCCCCCCCCCCCACACACACACACACCAAAATAAAAAAATCTAACAAAACGTTTCTCAGTGCTTTACAGTAGTATCAAATGTAGTTAAAACATACTAAAAATTTACCAAAGTTTGACTCCAAGAAAGGCCCCGTTTTTCAAAATGGCTGCCGCCTGGTCCTTAAAATGACCATTCTTCCTTTGTATTCCTCCTAGACCAGAAATATTGGTGCCTGATACATGTTTCTGCCATGTAATATTCTAATTAGCATATTTGCATGATATATAACTGATTACAAGTCCAATTATATATTAAAGCAATTGGTTACAAGCATATTTATGGGAAAAATATTTACAAGTTCCCTTAAGTACAGGTACATGTAAAAAAATAAAAAAATAAAAAATAGAATGACAACAATATTCAAGCTCAAAATGGAATATTAAAAAAAAACTGAATTAAAACAAACAACAACAACAACAAAAAAAAAACTCTTGAAATACTTCTGTTTGTGTGCAATGCATCTAGAATATACAAAAGTTTGCTTTTTTAATTAAATTGCAAAAAATAAAGAACTTTTCTTTTTGTTTAAGTAGTCAAGGATGAATTTTGTTTGAGCAAAATGGTATACACTGTGCTGCCAACAACATTACAATGAGTAAAGCAATATCAAATGTCAGTATTCTCTTCTACCATCTTCTGAATTTCTGAAAATTGTGAATTTAGTTTTGTTGGGTTTAGTATAATGCAACATTTATACTAAAACATCTATAGAGGATGCATTACATATGTATTACCTTATTAAAATTGAAATCAGTGACCATTTTAGAGGTTTCACACACAGGCCTCTGTTCGGGCTAATAGAGGGTTGTTTATGATCAAAGTAAATGTATCACAAATCGAATGTAAAGTCTGTGTTTTAGAAAAAACAAAAAAAAAAAACAGTAGGAGTAGGAGTTACATGACATTGGCTAAATTGTTTACATCTCTAGTTCACCCCAAACAATGATAAAACCTTACAGTATTCTCACAAAATCATGTATTCCATAAGTAGGTAATCATGTCAGTGCAATTTAAACAAGTCCAATGGATTCATAGACCCAGAAAACATGGGTTTAGACACCAAGATTACTTTACTAAGTCAAATAATGAAGGAGTTAGGATATTTTAAGGGCTCCCTGCCCATCTTGGAGGCCATCTTGAAAATTACACCTTTCTAGTGGTCAAATTTTGGTAAACTTTTAGTAGAACACACTGCTCTCTGAGAGGAATGTGAGCTGCCTCTGTGTCAACATTTTGAACGGTAGCCGATGGAGGGCCCAATTCAAAACTCGCAGATCCAAGATCGGTCTTAACCCACCGCCTTTCTATGGTACAATGAAGTACAGGCTGTAAAACTCTGTCCTCATATTGGCTGGAGGGACCGGCTCTATCGCGTCCTTCACCAGTAGGACTGCGATCTCTTCCCGCAAGACAAGGGCATCGGACGCTTTCATTGTAGTGAAGCGGACACCGCAGAGCTTGGGGGGATGCTTGCTGAACTGAATCGCATAGCCGAGGCTGATGGTTCACAGAAGCCAGCGAGATGGGGTAGGTAGCGCTGACCAGATGCTTAAGAACCGTACAAGCGGGACCAGCGGAACCACAGCCGTACCTGCAATGGGGCAGCGAGGTGGAACACAGGGACCCAACTCGGGCGACTTGTGAGCAGGCCGGAGTGTGGTGCGAGTGTGGGGTGCAGGGCTCACCTGGTTCCACGGGTTTGCAGAGGGTGCGTGAGTAGAGCCTCTGTTGACACTCTTGAACCGCCCGCTGCTGCCATCTGGCGAAGGAGGAGGATGAGTGAGGTCCAGTGTTTGGCCGTCCGCAACTCTCCGTGCCCTCCTGGGTCCCAGAGAGGGACAAAACTGCTCTCCTGTTGAGATTTCCAGATTCTCCGCCTGGCCCTCCTCCAGGGGAGGGAGAGGTGCCTTCACCATCCCCCAGAAAGCAGCTACCTTTCTCTGGGTCACCCGTACCGGGGGCCTCTTGTTCTTCTGCTCACCGCCAAGTTTGACGGGGGCCAGGATGGGAGGGGCAGCCTGCCTGCACCAAGCTCCACGGCACCACTTGGAGGCTGCTGCAAATGCAACGCGTGGGTGGGGGCGGATGCAGGGGGCTGCCCTCGGTGACGAGCAGGCTGGGGCACTGTAGCCGGTGGGTGGGTGGAAGCTTCTGGGCAGCTGAGACTTGCTGGGCCAAGTTCTCGACTGAGTCACCGAAGAGGCCAGTCTGGGACACAGGGGCATTGAGAAACCGGACCTTGTCAGTGTCCATCATGTCTGCCAGACCCAGCCAGAGATGGCACTCCTGGAACACTAATGCGGTGACCTTCGTCGCTCGAAACGCAAGGTCAGTGGCGGTTCGGAGATCTTCCAGAAGCGCTGGATGGAGACCACCCTCGTACAGGTCTTTCAGTGCCTTAGCCTGGTTCACCTGCAGTATGCATGTAAGCATGTAAGGCAGAAGCAGCTTCCCCGCAAGCCGCATAGGCACTGCCGGTCAGACCAGACAAGTTCCTACAGGCCCGGGAAGGGAGCACCGGGTCTCCACGCCAGGAGGCAGCGGACTTAGGACACAATTGCATCGCTGCACCGCCATCAAGGGTGGTGAGGGAGGAGGAGCCCGCTGGCCTGTTTCTGGCAGTAAAAGGTACCATCCACGACTTGGTGAGCTTGTCATGCACTTCCGGAAAGAAAGGCACTGGGCTACTGCCGGAAGTAGTTCTCATCTGTCGGCCGCCAGAACGAGCCCCAGATCGCGGCCGTGGCAACGGGATTCGCAGCTCCAAGATGGTCATATTCCTGAAGTGAGAACATGACTCATCCATGAAAGCCACCTCAGTATGCTCAACGCCCAGACACGTGAGGCAGCGATCGTGACCATCACCCGTTGCCAGGTAACGACCGCACCCAGAAACGCACGGGTGAAACGGCATCCTTATAAGGACGATCCGTCATCTTTACAAAGACGCACCCGTGAAGCTCATTTAGAGAAATTTGCTCTTAAGAAAATGCTCTTTTAGTGCTGAGGCGCACAGGGGAATTGGGCGTTTGCAACACGACGGGGGTAGTGCAGCCTGAAGTGTGCAATCCACGCGACACAGGATCGACCGCCGCTGAAGCGCCGTCTCGCCAACACACAAAGCTTCCGAGAGCATGCTGAACTCGTAGTTCACAGCAGACACAGTTGAGCAGAGCGATACTAACGCTCGGCTCCAAAGCGAAAAGCTGGTATGCATTGCACCTGCTGCCCTCTTATACTCACGCAGTGATCAGCGGCAGCTGGATGCAATAATTGCATGCCAATGTACATTGGCTCGTTTAGTTTACACTCGAAGTAGATTGGTCTATCGAAGCAATATCCCATCCATGTCGGTCACCGTCGTGACTGTCGTAAAACAGCGTCGAGAGTGACCAAAAGGGAACTGCCTGATCTGTGACACAGACTCAAGCAGATCTTTCCCTTAAGGGATAATCGTACATTTCAACAGAATATCTTTAAAAAAAAAAAAAAAATTGTAAGTTAAAGGTTTTAATAAAATTAAATATTTAAAAATAATAAAAATAATAATAATAACTGGAGAGCAGCGTCAGACAAAATGCACAGTGTACACTCAACCAGAAGTCAACTTTTCTAAAATATAAGAAAGTATAAGTGAGTGCAGGTGCAGGTGATCAGTACTCTGGCGATTGAGATTGGTTGTGATTGGGAACAGGTGTAGGTGATTATGGAAGTGGCTGTGACGGTGATGCAAAAACTCATAGGTTGCTAGGCTATAACTCCTGTTGTGACGACTGTCTTTGATATTTCAAACAGAAACAAAGTTATACTTCTAGGGTTTCCATTCAGTAAATCCATTAACTCAGAGATGCAGATGGATTTATACCTCATATTCTACAGCAATTATGTAAACAGGCTTTCAAAAGGAAATCAGCCCAAAAAAAAAAAAAAAAAAAAAACATTGTGTGACACCAGCATTATCAGTCTGCAACAGTGAATTTATTTGCTATGTGAAAGCGTTTAATAACAGGCAGGTTTCTGAGATAAAGTGAGCAGTATTTGGCTGCTCATATATCTTCCCCTGTGAGGCAACCTACTAAAATAAAACAGCTTTTATATGCATGCCATTTTAAACATTTCTCAAAAGTACTTTAATTGTATTTATTTGTTTATTTATTAGTACAAGTTACATGTTTTTAATGAGATGCAGGATATGAAGTGCACCTTTAAGCCTATCCCACCACATAATCAGCTTTGTCATTAATGTAAGACGTTTCAGGCTGCAATACACTGTTTTTCACTGTACCTGTCCAGCAGTTCCTGTAATGCAATAATACAATGACACTTTTGTAACTCAAAATTGGAGCATGATGGTAGTCATGGGTTCAATTTCTAGTGAATGCATAAATTATTATTATTATTATTATTATTATTATTATTATTTTATTTTATTATTTTTTAATTGTCATTCATTCAATCATTCATTCAGAGACGCATTATGAGAAAATAAACATTGTGAACAATGGCCCGGTTCTTTAAATGTTATCTATAAAGTAGCTTATTTAAAATTATATGAAACATTCCATAGGAAAAAAAAAAAATATTGCTCAGTGGTTGCTTTTCCTAAACTTTAGACTTTCTTTCATTTAAGTATAAAGCATTTCAGATGATTCTCCTAAAATTTCTTAGGAAAAATGGAAATAGATACAAATGAGACATGATAAATATTTGAGAAAAGTCAAAACAGAAAATATGGTGGAAGAAACATGCAATATCTCTTCATTGTCTTGCTGCAGTCTGTATTAAGACTCCATTATATGAATATTTTATTGTGCAGTGGTTTCTCTTTCTAAGCCCAGGAGACTTAGTTGTTATTCTCATGTATTTCTATTTTTAGTCTCAACAGTGTCTCAGATGTTTCTCCTAAAATCCTTAGGAGAAATAAAAGTAGACAACTGAGACATGAGAAATTTCTGAAAGGAGTCCAAAATGACAATAAGAAAGAGAAACGTGTGAGAAACATGGGACATCTGTTTATTGCAAGACTCCATTATAAAAATGTTTTACTGCTCAGAGGTTGCTGTTCTTTTTTGATTGCAGTGTGGTTTTTCCCCTTTAATGTAGGATCTAGAAAAAAAATCTGATTGTGATTAAACCAGAAAAATTTAAAATAAATAAACAAAACTATTTTTTTTTTAAGTTTGGGCTCATAAACATTAGATCACTCACACCCAAAGCAGTTATTGTAAATGAAATGATCACAAATAATAGTTTTGATGTATTCTGCTTGACTGAAACCTGGCTAAAACCAAATGATTATAACCTGCCTGATTTATATAAACTGCTCTGTGTACCAATAAATACACATGAACTAGACAAAATGACTGGCAACATGGGCACTATCATCTATAATACATTAGAAGCTGTTGCCCCCATCAAATTGAAAAAGGTTAGAGATAAACGTACTGTGCCATGGTATTACAGTAATACCCACTCTCTCAAGAAAGATTTTCATAGCCTTGAGCACAGATGGAGAAAAACGAACTTGGAAGTTTTTAGAATTGCTCCAAAAAACAGGATGTCAAACTATAGACAGGCCCTAAAAACTGCCAGGGTGGAGCATATCTACAAACTCATTGAAAATAACCAAAACAATCCTAGGTTTTTATTTAGCACAGTGGCTAAATAAAAAAATAACCAGACGCCACCTGATTCAAATATTCCATCAAGGTTTAATAATAATGACTTAAAATAGGATAACATCAGAAATACAATAACAAATGTAGATTCTACAGCTTGTAATACTTCCTTGAACCACAACTAGATCCCAGTGAACTGTTAAATTATATGCCCATTTCAAATCTTCCATTTATGTCTAAAATTTTAGAAACAGTTGTGTCTGCTCAACTTTGCTTCTTCTTGCAAAAAAAAAAAAAGATTTGTATGAAAAGGTTTCAGGGCCCACCATAGCACAGAAACTTCACTTGTTAAAATTACAAATGACTTGCTTCTTGCGTCAGATCAAGGCTGAATCTCTTTGCTAGTTTTACTTAATGTTAGTGCTGTGTTCGACACCATAGATCATGACATACTCATAGACCGATTACAAAACTAGGTAACACTTTATTTTGATAGTCCACTTTAGACACTCTACTAGCAGTAAGTAACTTTGCAACTACATGTCAACTAGCAGTTAGTAGAGTATTAGTAGACTGTCTGCTTAATATCTTCTAACACTTTCTTTGTCAACTTATTGTCAACTTACACTAAACCTAAACCTACCCTAACAGTCTACTCTGAGAGTTAGTAGACATGTAGTTGCAAATTTCTGAGATTTAGTTGTTATGTAGTTGACATGTAGTTACAAAGTTACTTATAGTCAGTAGAATGTCTAAAGTGGACTATCGAAATAAAGTGTAACCCAAAACTATGTATTCAAGGACAGGTTTTAAGATGGATTAGATCCTTCCTGTCTGATCACTACATATTTGTTTATTTAAATGGGGACTCATCTCATATATCACCAGTAATATATGCAGTGCCACAATGATCTGTCCTAGGTCTCCTGCTATTTTCAATATACATGTTGCCCCTTGGTATTATTATTAGAATATAAGGGATTAGTTTCCTCGGTTACGCTGATATATCTCAACGAGACCAGATGAAACTTCAAAATTATCTAAGCTAACAGAGTGTGTTAAAAATGTAAAATTGTATAACCAGTATTTTTCTCCTATTAAATTTGGATAAGATGGTTATTACTTATTGGAAATCTGGGTGTTATATTAGACAGCAATTTGTCTTTTGAAAACCATATTTCCCATATTACAAAAACAGCATTCTTCCTTCTTAGAAGCATCGTCAAGCTACGAAACAGTTTTTCCTGTTTCTGATGCAGAAAAGCTAGTTAATGCATTCATGACCTCTAGACTGGATTATTGTAATGCACTTCTAGGTGGTTTTCCTGCAACTTCAATAAACAAGCTACAGGTAGTCCATAATGCAGCAGCTAGAGTCCTTACCAGGTAAAGAAAATATGATCATGTTATCCCAATTTTACAGTCTCTGCACTGGCAACCTATTAAGTTCTGCATCAGTTACAAATTATCTTTACTTACCTATAAGGCCCTAAATGGTTTAGCTCCTGCGTACCTAACTAGCCTTCTACAGTGCTACAATCCATCACGGACCCTAAGGTCACAAAACGCTGGACTTTTGGTCGTTCCTAGGATAGCCAAGTCCACTAAAGGACGTAGATCTTTCTCACATTTGGCTCCCAAACTCTGGAATAGCCTTCCTGATAATGTTAGGGGGGCAGACACACACTCTCTGTTTAAATCTAGATCAAAAACACATCTCTTTCCCCAAGCATTTCAAATAATGCATGTCATAATTTTGAACTGCATTTATATCTGATCAAATGCACATTATTATTATTTAGCTTGGGTTAAACTAATTAATTTTACTTGTTTGCAACAGCAGCCACTAATTATGTCTCTATTTGTTTATCTGTTTATTTACATCCCATGGTAACTAGGATTTACACTAGCTTCAGTCTGGATCCAGAACACCTGAGAAGAGATGATACAAATCTCTTAGTTGATCTCAGATGATGCCAACCCTGAAACAACACATAGAACTACCAAATTTTGCTCTGTGTGATTGTATCATATAATAATTGATTTTAACAGTGTTCACCATCTGTTTGACTACGTCTTTAACTGATTATTGGACGTCCATATGCACATAAACTGACAGTCACCACTGACAAACTACTACTAGATATTGTAGAAACATAATTTTTTATAAAGTTGCTATGCAATGATTTGTTTCGGAAAAAGCGCTATACAAATAAACTTAAATTGAACTCATTTGAATCTCTTCTAAACTTTTGAGGAGACAAATGTGAGAGATACAGTGTCTCTAGCTAAGGAGAAATATCTGAGGACACTGTGTGATCCTGTTGAGATCTCTTGCTCTTTTAAAGCTTTAAATGAGACCATTGTGAGATTGTTGGAGTTTTTGTCTCAGGAGACAAGTTTGAGAAGCAGGAGGCTCAAGCAAAAACCTCAATTTGATCTTAAAGTAACCTAATTTCTGTCTAGGGGAAATATTTGAGATGTTAAAGATATCTCACTTTTGATTTTTCTTTCCTATGGTATGGCAGCGGTTCTGATTTCTTATCATAATTACAATGTTTATAGCACTAGTTACTTTTTCCCCCTTCATATTCATGTGCATATCTGATTACAACTTCTGAGTTGTATTGCTCCACCATAGCTCAAACAGTCAAACATGGCACCTAGCGATGTCAATGTCATGGGTTTGATTTCCTGGTAATGCATGGACTCAAACCTTGAATGCAATTTCTGATGCTTTTGTGAAAATAATAAATAAATAAATAAAAATAATTTCTAAACAGTAATGTGATGACACTGGCAAGGAAGAGAGAAAGTTGTAAATAAATATGTAAATGTGTGTCACATTTTTCCAAGTTATTTTCAGTTCCATAATTGTTGCCGTTGTTATAGACTTGCTTAATTCTCTCTCTTCCAAAAACAAAAATGTGGACTACATTCATTGTTCAGTTTAACAATGACTATGAAAACATTACCACTACAGATTTACCAAACAATCATTACCGTGTAGAGAATTATGTCATTTTATTGCACCAAAACAGAATTAAACACACACACACACACACACACACGACTCATTTCAAAACTTGTATAGCTGTGTCATAATGAACAGATAGCTTGAACTGTTTTACGGACATCTGTACAATGTAATTGAGCATGTAAATGAAGAATTGTTTCCTGCATTAATACTTTACTTTCTTAATTATGCATGTGAACATTATGCTGCTCATTTGTATTTTTTGCCATTCCTGTCTCTTCCCTTCATCCTGATTGGAATAATATAATTTGAAAAATTACAGAAATGAAAGTGCATTTCACAGTCTACTGAAGCAAGACAAGCCATTTGAAATTAATCAAAACATAATATAGTTTACAATGTGGTAAAGTAGCACTGCCGGTTGAAATGAGGTGGATTTGTTTTCCCCGCCACACTGCGTCTCATGCTTGTGTCTCTATCTGTGAATCCTGATCCATTCCACTTTAAAGGTGGATGTAATTCATGGATGTTGGTAAGTGGAAGTAACCTCATGTCATGGTTTATAGTTCTGTCTGGGCAGAGAGAGCGGCTTGTTTGGAGCATTTCAGAAAAGCACAAATTTCCATCTGCTATTGAGTTATTGAGCTGGAGTGGATCTTAAAAGTTGATCATGTCCCTCAGGTTCTCTTCACAATCCAAGAAATCTCTAGATCTTCTCAAACTTCTGAGTGTGACACAAACCGCAAGTCTGCTGCAAGCTTTATTAGGGGATGGAACTACATTCACGTTAGTGGGTGTTTCACAATCCATGCCATGTCACTAAACAGGTTTACTGGAAAAACGTAGCAGGTTGTTTGCTTCGCAACAATTATTTTAATTCTAAATGATGCAGTTTGTGGCTGATTATTTTTATTTCTATCAACCATGTCTGGAGATGTACCCATTTTATTTATTTGTTTGATGATAATGCCAACATTAATCAGGCTCAAATTGTTTAAGATTGGTACTCACCTTAACCCCATTTAAAGTCATTGGGATGCGCTGTAGTCTATGTAATACTGCCTATCAATAACTGCCTATTTATTACCACCAAGAGTCGCACTGATTTTCAGTTGAGAGCTTATATTGATAATTGGAGAGTTGAACCACTCTGTGAAGTCTCTGTGAAGATTAAGGAAGATTACCTTTTTTTTTTTTTTTTGTATTTTTTTGTATTGATAGTGTTTTCAGAATTTAACAACTTGTAACGATCAGCCCAATAGGCCGAATTACATAGATTTAAAATTGGGTTCATTCAAACTGTGTGAGGGCTTTGAGTGTTTCAAAAGATTGGTCAGACATCAATGTTAAAAGTGAAAAATCAAATATTTATTTACATTGTTCACAAGAGACTGAAAACAACACAATAAAACTAGCAATCCTAGACTGTTAAAAGAGTCTTAAGAACTCCAATGTGCCATAGGTACCAATGTGAACGTGAGAAGTGTCCAACGGTGTATATACAATCCAAAAACAATGATAATCCAATAAAATGGGATTCTGGAATGGTGAATTCAGAAAAGCAACTCCTCATTTCAGCCTTTGGTCAAAGCCCCTGTATATTTGTCATGCTGCATGCTGCCTTCTTTATACTCTTCAGTTCCCATTTCCTGTCATGTGTTCAGTCACATGACAGGCAAACCCAGACTTAAAGACATACACATATTAAAATGGTTAAGAGGAATAAAATGGCTAAGACTAGATGAAAACCTATTAAAACTCATCATTAAAAAAATATTAAAATATATTTAGCAGATTAAAACATGAGTCCTGTGTGACAGTGTCACAAACTTTAATTTTGCCCTGCTCCTCACACTAAACTATTATATCCTTTATCGTATTATTATAGGACTGCTACTGCGACTACAATGTATCGTTATTTGGACTACTATGGTACTGCTCGTTGACATTCCTGCAATAAATAATTGATTGCATGTGTCTGTCTATTAGGTTTCTCTTATAGACTAACTTTATACACTCACTCTTTATTGGTTGATTTGTTCTTTATAAAAATAAAACATTTTCAATGCAATACATTTTTTATTGCACAATTACAGGACCTGTGGATTTTAAGGCTAATTTTCTATTCAGTTAAATGTACTTTATGAGCATGGCTTGTGTGTAAATTACCAAATCATTTCACAAAATGATTAATGGCAATTATAGTAATACAAAATACAATAATATCATATATAAGGCTCAAGTGTGGCTCAGATTTGGGGATTCTGGTTTACTTAAGGCTGAGAATTGGTAGCACTAATAAAACATATTTTGGACCAGTTAAGGATGATTACTGGCTGAGATTTGGGCCGGTTATGGCCCATGTGTGGCCCTTGTCTTTAATCCAGTTCTGGTCCACTTCAGTGTCGTCATTCTTTGTGGTACTCGGGCAAAGGGAAAAGTGATTGTGTGCCCTGGAGCTGAGCCAGAAAAGATTTGTTATGTAAGCTACTAAAAGAGGTGCTTCCATAAGAGCCATTTCTGAATATTATTAATCTGTCAATGGCTCAATGCCTTTAGGATTGTGAGAATTTCCAGTCAGGATTTAGACTGTATCATAGTACTGAGACTGCTCTTCTCAAAGTTACAAATGACCTGATGATATCTCTATAAGTGCTACTGGATCTTAGCACTGCATTCAACACTATCAGCCACAACATTCTTTTGGAGTAGACTACAAAATTATGTTGCCAATAATAAAATTGCATTGGCATGATTCAAATCTTACTTATATGACCATCATTGATTCGTAGCAGTGAATAAAGAGGTATCATATTGATCACAAGTACAGTGTGGAGTACCACGAGGCTCAGTACTTGGACCACTGCTTTTCATGATTGATGGTGACATTAATTTACTGCCACAACATGTACAACAACCAAAACAACACTTTATTCTATCATATTGATGTTGCTGCAATTTTACACAAATTTACCTCCATGTCTTTCCCAGGAAGACCCAGGGCAAAGTGACTGTAAACCAAGGCCTCTCAAGGCATACTGCTCTAATCTATCGATGTTATGCTTTGTGCTGAATAAAAACAGGTGTCATGAATAAAAAACTGCACTGTAAAACAGTAAGTTCAGAAAAATAAATGTTTTTGTGGACATGGATTACCTCAAAATATGTAAGTAAACCAACTCAAATTTAATATTGCAAGTTCCAATTAATCAAAACGTAAACATTTATATTTCATTTTATATATTTTTTTAAGTATACTATACTTAAAACTAACGTTTACCATAAGTAATGTTTTCATTTATCCAGACATAATTACTATAATGAAAAAAATACTTAATTTAATAGAAACCACTTAAAATACTCGTATGCATGACTCATAGGGTAATGAATTGATGCTGCTGAACTTGTGTGTGTGTGTGTATATTTATATAAACAAATACAACATTATCTAAATAGTTAGTAGAAGTAGTAGAAATCAGAGCTTGAAGTGGGGAAAAAAAGTGCCGGTACTTTTCTGTGCTTTAAATGAAATGTACAAATACAAGAATTTTAGACAAGGCTAATTTGTGAATAATTGCTATGCTGAAGCTTGCAGCAATCACCATGACCCATAATCAAAACATTTTCAAATCCAAAAAACAACAAAAACAAAAAAACAACAGGAGACAGAGTGTCGGTTACTGTTACAGCCCAGTATTATGCAATACAATGCACTGTGCAGGAGCAAAGAACAGGAAAGACATAGAATACATAACCAAAGAGATGTTAATGAACTCAACTCAAGGAAAACTCACACATAGTTGAAGAGGCAGACATTAACAATACCGGATGCTGCATTCAGAACAGGACTGACTATAAGTACACAAGAACTAAAGGGACACACCTGGGAGCAAATATGACTAAACAAGGGGAACACAGCCGATATCAATGAAACATAATGGGAACAGGAAACAGGAAGGACTAAATAAGGGCATGGAAACACATGGGGAGCAAAACAAACACAAAACAAGAAACCAAGTCTGACAGTGTTATAGTATCAGTATATTGTGGTATTTCCATTTAGTCAAATTTCATTATTTAACTTAATCCAATGTCTTGTTAACTTCTTGTCTGTGTATTAACAACAGCAACACATTTTCAAAGCATAAATATGCCATTGACTGAAAAGAGTTACCTGCCAACGTAAACATTAATGCCATGTTTGCTTGACATTAATACATCACATGATGCGTACTGTAAATAGCATTCAAAATTTGAACGGCGACTGCCGTGCTTCATTAAAACCATCCCAAAGATTCAACATTCTCTTCATTATATACTCTTGAAACATTAAAAAAAACACAAGTTAGAAAACTTTCAAAAGTTATTTTGATTACTTACAAGTTGTCACATGCACTGAAACCTGCTTCTTTACAATTTTTGCCATATACTGAACAGATTATTTGAACGTCCATCATAGCAACACCACAACGAACAATGTGACAAAGATGATGTCATTTCTACTTAAAAATATTCAGTGAAGCAGTGATGTTTACTTAAAAATAATGAGCTCCACAAAAAAAAAAAAAAAAAAAAAAAAAAAGAAAAAACACTAAACCGTTAATTCAGAAATCATTATTGTTTTAGGTAGCATTAAGTAAGTAACCAATTTAAATTTTATTGTTCTCAAATGTTTTTAGTAGGACTGTTCTGGTTTACAACTTGGGCCTCAAACGAGCACTGAGCATTTCTAAACCTAATTTAAAAAAAAAAATACAAAAATGCAAGTAGAGAAACAGTAAATCAGACCAGTCACATTGATTGCAAAATTATTTGCTTCCATAACACTGTCATCAATCTATCCCAGTGCTGCTCATAAGCTCTAGACATCCAAGTGAAAAGAGCCTCTTATTTCCTCTCTCCCATCAATCTCATTTTAAGACCCAGCACTCTATAAATACTGTGAGTGCTGCGGTCTATTGAGACACTGTTCATTCAAATCTGCGGGAAAGCCGATGACAGCCAGAGAATGCCAGGGGCACTAAACCCCTCTGCCCTCTGCCCACACCCCCAGCTAAGAATAAGAATGATGTCCCCATTCCCCCAGCCAAATTTGGATTCCAAAGCAGGAGATTAGTGGAGTCTGCATGCTATTCCTGACATCTCTCATCCGCTCCCCGGGAGAGAAAACTCTCTCCACTCTGTTCTGCACGGCTAGTCTATTTCTGCAGGTTGACTGGTTTCCGATCGTGGCTGTGAATCCGCCATACCTGTTTATCCCGTAGCAGCTTACATGATGGGTTGCACACAGCTTATAGGAGCTTTTTTGTCCTGCATGCTGGATTGGGTATGTTTACTCTGTGCTGTTAATCCGTGCAACACTAGTACCTGGTGTTTCTTCTGGAAGACCTCGTACTGGGCAGCTCAGAGACCCCAAACCAGATGATGACCTCAACTCAGATCGCCTTTGTTTTGACTCCAGGCCAGACTGCCAGTCTAGTTTCCTACTTGGAGCTGTACATGGGCAGGATACAAAATAGGTCCTTGTTAAAAAATAAATAAATAAAAACAATCTATCTATCTATCTATCTATCTATCTATCTATCTATCTATCTATCTATCTATCTATCTATCAGCTTTTAAGACACTGACATTATATAAATGGGGTGGTGTTGGTGCAGAGGATAAGGCACATGCCTTTGGTGTGAGAGACCCGGGTTCGAACATTACACTGGATTTTAACAGCAATTAAATGAGATTGTGTTCATGTAATTAGAATAGTAGATTTTTTTTTTTTTTTTTTTTTTTTGTCATTTCGTAATTATTTCTGTTGTTTAAGTGTAAAAGTAATGAACTGACAAACAATTATGGAAAACTATAATGCCATGTATTTATTTGTAATGATTATATATATATATATATATATATATATATATATATATATATATATATATATATGTGTGTGTGTGTGTGTGTGTGTGTGTGTGTGTGTGTGTGTGTGTGCTAGTCATGGGAAGTTCGGAACTAAAATGCTATAAGATACAGAAAAGATTAATTCATTCTTTACCTGGGTCTTCAGTCTGTGATTAGCTCACTTCAACCCTTGTCTGACAAGTCTTTGGGTTCAAGTCATTCCTTAATCAAGTGACAGACCATACGCTATTTCAGACATTTCTGTCACTGTGTTTTTGTTACTTTTTTTTCAGGATCTGTGGTGTTTTATTATTTTTATAAATAAATAAAACCCTGTTATTAATAAAATATTGACTAATTTATCTTTTTGACAGTCTATAAGTAAATAAACATCAGGCTATATAATAATATAATAATGCAAGCCTACAATAGAAAGTATTTATAGCCTAATTTGTTCATTTTTAATCCAGTTTTGAGTTTACTGGTATAATAATCGCTTTTCTTAGGCAAACTTGACATTTTGGTCTAATATATGTAAAATAATTTTGTTCAAAAAGGACATTTTGAATCTAAAACAAGTAACACTACAGTTCTATAGTCTCATCGGGTGAACTCAAAAGGCATAAATCATACAAAAAGGTAAATTTGAAGATTGCAATCTACTGTAAAAACACTCTTCATCAAAGTGATTTTGCCATAATATGGGCAACATTTAAAGCATAACTAATAATTATAAAAAAAAAAAAAAAAAAAAAACTGTCTATGGTTTTGCATATGGGTCTGTGTGTCACATGATTAAGGAACGACTCGACCTGAAGACTCATGAGATGAACAAAACAATTCTCTTTCCGGCTCAGATTGCATTGGTTTAGTGCAGTGGTTCCCAACCTTTTTCAACTTGCGGCCCACACAACCAAACATATATGTTGCACGGCCCACTGCAAAAAAAAATAATAAATAAAATTTAAAAAACTAACTGACCCCGCTATTGTTGGGTTAATAACTAAGTACTCAGAAGCTAGATTGTTAACTGTATTTATTGAATGAACTAAGGCTGTGCGATATGGAGGGGAAAAGAAACATTGCAATTTTTTGTTCCATTTTGCTATTTCGATTTTAATCACAATTTTTGACGCACACAAACAGGTACGTGCACAGGTAGTGCCAACCTGTGCAGAGCACATGCCCTTTTTGCCCTTACACTCGGAAGTGCCCTTTTTTTGGTGGTGTTTTTATTTTTTATCAATGCTATTGGTCACCCTTTATGTCTGTCTGTCTGTTTTACAAATATTTAGCAAATAAAAGTTCTTAAAACGAGCTTGTGTAAATCTTATTCGATCCTCAAGCGGTCAGTAAGCTGATAACTCCGCCCCCTCAATATTCATTGAATCAACTGAAGTTCCACAGCAGCCGCACAGTAGACAACAGCTGAGCTGAACACAGATTTGCAAAGGGTAAATAAATATCTTGTTGTTTGAATAAGTACTACTAAACACTATGTCTATAAAGGCTCATATTTTATTTATTTGATGTCTGACTGACTCACTGACTGAGACATGTGGGCGTAGCCTGAGAGAGAGAGAGGGCTAGCATTTTGCCATCTAGTCATAGCCAACACTTAAATAGCCTGTGCAGATAGTAGCATTTCATCTTTTATAAAATGTGATTTAGGCCAAATGCATTTTACTACAGGAAAAACTGAGCGCTCCGTCTATATAGCTAACGTTACAAAAACTAGTTTAAAACCTGTAGATGAAAATGTAATGTGATGCCGGTGTAGCAGTCGATTCTGATCCCCTCGGAATGTCTGTTCCCCTTTATGCAAACATACTACTATTGTTGCGTAGTTGCCGAGTTACTATACGTACGATCAGAACTAGCGTGCGCAAGAAGCGTGACTGGATGTACGGCAAGTCAAATAAATTCAGGACGAGAGGTTTTTCAACTTGAAATGTAAAAACATAAGACAAAAATAATGGAACAACTGCAAGATGAATAATAATAAAAAAGAACACAAACGGGAGTGTGAGAATCATTTTACTATGCAGCAGTGTAGCAAGAAATTTGTCCCTTTTTGCTTTCCTTACATCCAGGTGTGTTTGGTGTATTTGCATGCGGGAATGTTGCCAAATCCGCGGAATTTGGGCTACTTTGGGAAAATGTTTGATTAACTATTTGGTTGGGTTTATTACACGGACCTGGCAACCCGAGGGGAAACAGACATTCCGAGGGGAACAGAATCGACTGCTACACCGGCAGCGGCAGGCGCCGTCGCCGTTTTAATGACGGACAAAAAAAAATTCACATTTGCTGGTCAAAAACTTTATATAACAACATATAATTTGTTTTTACCATCGACAAATCATAACAGGTACGCACACGCGCTGTTTCGTACCTCGTCCCCTTGATAACATATATTTCTAAGAAATTTTCGTCTTTGATTTATGATTGCTGATACACTTAATTTATTAACATTTAGGCTAATCATGTTATGGTATACTCTCCGCTCGTCCTCACATGTATAAAATGTAGTAAAACATGGTTTTACGACAGTAATGTAGTAGTAACTAAAAAAAAATTACAGAAGATCTCTGTGAAATCTTTATATTTTATCATGCAGAATGTAATTCATGATTCATTCCAAAGCTTCATTTATTTGATTCAGAATACAGCAAAAACAGTAATATTGTGTAATATTTTTACAATTTTAAATAACTTTTCTATTTGAATATATTTTAAAATGTAATTTATTTTTGTGATCAAAGCTGAATTTTCAGCATCATTACTCCAGTTCAGTACTCTTCAGTGTCACGTGATCCTTCAGAAATGCTTTTCACTGCAACTGTACTTTTCACACTATTATTATTTATTTTTTCATTGCTGGCTTATTTTAGGGAAATTGTAGTGAATAAGAGACCTTCAAGAGACCAACATCCCTGGTCCACCACAGTATACAATTTTTGCCAGGTAGGCGGATACATGTTGGATATGTTATAGTAACGGTATGGCTATAGTTTCTTATAATCTGGAATTGAGTTGGACATAATTACTTAAATTATATTAAAAAAAAGTTTGTCAAAAATACTTGACTCATTGCTCACCTTCCCCTCTTCTCAATGTCATTCATAATCATGTTAACCAAATAATACAAATTAGCTTATAAAACCAAACAGAATAGCTAAAAAAGAGAATATATATAATTGATATAAAAAAAGGGAGGGGGGTGCCCTTTTTCAGTTTCAGCACATGTCCCTCAAAAGGTCTGTGCACGGCCCTGGTGTCAAACACACATGCGCACACATATGCTTTACAGTCATAAATACATTTAGGATGAATTTGAAACATATTTCCAAAAGAGAACCAATTAGAGCTTTATTAAAAAGTTGTAACGTCCCAAGAACAGACTTAAGTCAAAATAATCACTATACCCAGGTGTTGAAATAGATTTGTTATACATTATACAGGTTCACACGTTTGCAGTGTGTATACAGTATGTGTATGCAATGCAGAAGCAGTATAGAGAGCGCATTATTGTAATGCGAAAGCACATTAAAATAATGCACGAGCACGAATCTCTCCGCTCACACGCAGCTTTCCTTTGCTCTGTCATAAAACCAGACCTGCTTGCTCAGATACACGCTACTCTCGCCCAGAGAGTGTGCTCCCTTAAAACGTGTCTCCTCTCACTTAAACTCACCGCTCTCTCTATGCTCGTGTGCTAGATATTAATTATTTTTGCACGTTTTTATATCTAGCCTTTTACCGCGTGCAGTGTGAACGCTCTGATCCGTTAACATGAAAAAGGCACATCACAGACAGTGTGTGAACCTGGAGTTAGGCATATGCCCAGTCTGTTCGTTTCTCGCGCTAGGCGCAATGTATTCTGATTGGATCAGATAGCATACTGCGGGAGGTCAGGGCCGCAGAAAATCGTGCTATAGAGCGATTTAGAAATCACGCACGCTCAAATCGTCATTTTATGACGATGTCTATTAATCACACAGCAATAGAATGAACTGGCAATGAACAGAAAATAACTCGGACTGGCACTGCTCAGCAAAACAGGAAACAAGGAGTCAGGAGGGAACATGTTTACAGCCATTTATGTTGAGCCTGTTGACAGTCATTTATTTATGTTTGAATTTGTTGTTCTGTAGCATATGCAGATAAATTGGCGGTTTATACTTAAACCAATCAGCGAGCCTGAATAGTGGAAGCATAGTTACAGTTAAACATTTTTTTTATTTAATTATATATATGAAATATATTATTTATTTTAATAGGAATTGGTGGCCCACTTGCAATACCATTGGTGGCCCACAGGTTGAAAACCACTGGTTTAGTGTATGGGTCTATCATGTGATTAAGGAACGACTCGACCCGAACACTCATGAGATGAACTAATCAATTCTCTTTCCGGCTCATATTGCATTGGTTTAGCTTATGGGTCTTTCACATGATTAAGGAACGAGTCAAAAACCCGAAAGACCCGAACTATGAACTAATCAATTCTCTTTCCGGCTCAAGACTGCATTGACTGACACAGGTGAATAACTACTAGCGGAACATAATCTATAGAATATTGCGCATACGCGACTGAACAAATCACCCCCCGAGAAGACTCGTTTTTCCCGAGTCACATTAAAGATTCGTTCAAAAAGAGAGAATCATTCAAGAACGACACATCACTAATGTGTGTGTGTGTGTGTGTGTGTGTGAGAGAGTGTGTGTGTGTAGTCAGATCCTGTTCCACATTGTGTTCATGTTTTTCTCCATGTGTCCCAGTTTTTGTCCTCATATTGATTATTTATTTGATTCCAGGTGTTTCCTATGTTTCATTTTAATTAATTTGTCTCGTCCTCCCTTCATGAAGTCCTGTATATTTAGTGAGTCTCATTCTGAGTTTTCTGTTGGTTGTTAAATATCTTAGTTCTTGTCTGCCCGTTGTTGATTAAGTGCCATATTTGAAGAATTCTTCTGCTTTTTCCTTACTCCTTCTCGAGTGTAAAATGACAGAACAGCCGATTTAAAACAAAAGTAAGCAGTGCTTTTTCTTTCTTTCTTTTTTTCTTCTTCATTGTTTTTAAAGTGTTTTGGTTTTCCAACTCGTTCTCACCCGCGTCAAATGATCAAGCTTTCTCACCGTGATTTAGACCGAAAGAGCTCAACACGCTGCAACTTAAGAAAAAAACATGCAAACATCAGCATATGAAGAAAACATCTTCATCAGTTTGACAACAAGTGTTGCAAATCATCACAACACATGCATATAGCGAAACGTGCTGCAAATCATTACAACACATGGATATAGCGAAACGCGCTGCAAGTCATCACAACACATGCATATAGCAAAACGCACTGCAAATCATCACAGTACATGCATATAGCGAAACGCGCTGCAAATACTTCACAACACATGCAATTTAAGAATCAATTAATGAAGCATTGCAAATTTATTTTCATTAACTTTGAAATTATATTTAGCTGAGGATATTAAAGCTGAGTAAGTCATCTTAAGTAAAATTTTACATTTAATCATGTAATTATTCAGCTTATTCAGGCTAATAATATCCAATAGATAAAGGAATCAAGATAAAGTTTAAAAAAAAAAAAAAAAAAAAAAACTAGCTAGCCACTGCACGATAAACAAATCCTAGCCAGGTCCGACACTTTTTGTGGTTTCCTCGAAACATTTCCATTGTGGTCAGTGCTATTTGCACTGCTTTTGTTAATTGCATGTGTTTTGAGGATTTGCAGTGCATTTCGTTATATGCATGTGTTGTGATGATTTGCAGCACGTTTCGTTATATGCATGTTGTGAGATTTTGCAGCGCGTTTCGCTATATCCATGTGTTGTGTTGATTCGCAGCGTGCTTCGTTATATGCATGGTTTGTGAAGATTTGCAGCACTTGTGTTGTCAAACTGATGAAGATGTTTTATTTTATTTGCTGGTGTTTTTTCAATTTGCATGTGTCTGGATTTAGGTGTAATATCAAATACCACTTAAATTTTTCCATGTGCTTTACTCCGTTCCTCAACACTTCTAAGATGTGTAATCTCTTTAAGTCACTTAAGTGTCCTTTTCTTTAATATTATAATATTTGCAAGTACAGTTTTTGTTTAAAAAAGATACATTGGAGAACTGAAGTGCACATTCAGTACAGATAAGCAGAATTCCTTTAACAAGGGAAATTATATGGCAACTAAAAACAGTTAAAAAGTTACTATGATGAACAGAATATAAATTAAACAGATGTCAACATTGGTATTGATAAAAACTGAGTCCTATATGTGGAAATCATCAGCTGTAATAAAATATAAAATTTTTCTCACTGTCAAGTAGCTTCCATTTTCATGTTTTAGCCAGAATTGATCGCTGCAATTCCTGTATAACCCATACTAAATCTCAAATCAGTATGCATTTGACATAATCTTGTGAGCTGCAGCTGGTTCAAACAGAATCTAGTGAAGCTAAATCAAACCTCATTATGCTTTAGTTCTGCTAATTGCTTTTTCATCTTTGATATTTCCCAAAGTAACAATTTTCTAATAAAATGGATAAACTAAATAAAGTGTTTCTTAAAGACTTGCTATTTGCTATGTAGGAGCCTGGTTTATTGCTAAGTTCCATAATGTGGCATGATTGCATAGCGGCGTAATTGGTATTAATAAACGCATTTTAACATAATTTTCTTTGTCAGACTCATTCTCATACAATATGTCTACATACAGGATAAAAAATCCTTAGTCTGAATAGAATGCAGTCATGATATACTGTTGGCATTAGCAGCAAACATGAATGCAGTTCAAGAGTGTGTTTTCTTAATCCAGTCCCCCAGGCTGTAGTAAATCTGGATGCCTGTTAACCATGTCAATCACTCATTTCTCTAAATCTTCCTGCAAATGCCAAAAAAGACACTGGTTCCTGAATAACATAACTCTAGAACAGTGGTTTTCCACTCCAGTCCTCGTGCATATTTTGCATATTTACTTCATCTTACACACCTGATTCAGATATCCAGCTCATTAGAAGAGAGCTACGTTAATGAACTGTGTTCTGATTGACATGATCCCTACACAGTGAAGTTTACTTCACTTCGGAACATTAATTCATGTTTTCACACACAGATGAAACTTACTAGAGAAGTGTGACATAGTATACCTCTGGAAATAAAGACAATTTAAATAATCGCCTTGAACACTTTAATGCCCTTTGAATGGAATACAGGCTCGCTTCAAACTGGAATCATGGTGAATATCCAGTGATGTCCACTTCACAGGGCACTTATGGGCACTCAAGTGATAAGAGAAACATATAAAATATACAGAGTGGGAGGGCAAGAGACCTAGGGTTGATAACTGGGACATAATTTGGAGAGACACAGCTGCACAAGCAACAATTAGAATGCATTCTGTCATTTTAGGTGTCTTGTGTCCCTTTAAAACTTTTCATGCTGCTTGATCAAAATGCACATTAGACAGTAACCTTTCAAAAAGTGCTTAAAATATGAAAATTATAGGGGTCATATGCTGCTAAAAAGAACATTATAGAACATTATGCAGTTTAAGGTAAAAAAAAAACGGCCTAGAGTGAGCAGAGGCCGACTTGAGTGAGCAAAGGTCGACTTGAGTGAGCAGAGGCGGGCAGATTCTATGAAGGAGAACCCAGTGGGCTTGCAGCAACCTATGTGACGACCCTGGGCTTGACTTCGGCCATGGTGAAAGCTGATCTGCCGATCCATATTGCAAAGTTGATGTATTTCCTCAGTGACGAGCACTGATCAGTTCTAGGCATGACAAAGCAGATATTGTCCTCTTTCGGAAGGCCAAACAAAGTAGTTTCACTTTCACAACCAAACACACAGCGTCTATACAACATGACGGTAGCAAAAACAATACTACAATGAGGTTCAAATTTACGTCTTCACTCTTTCCATAAACATCTGGGCAGCATTATGCAAATCTTTCCACATAGTGACATAGACAGGAGTGTGTTAGAATGAGCTGTTTTAGGTAGGTGTAGTTGACTTTTAACTTTGATAAAAAATATCTCTTTGGATTTGAGACTTTAGTTTTTGCAACTTCACAGACCTTATATATGAATATAATAATAAATAAGGTCTGTTATAATTATATAATAAAAGTAATCTATAAAATTAAATACATTTTTAGACAATAATTTTCATTTTATTTACATTCTTGCAGACTTATCATCATTGTCTAAATGTCAAACTAACTAAATGAATGAAGGAATGAATAATAAAAAAAAAAAATGAATATTTGAAATAAAATAAAATAACAAATAAAACAGCATAACATATAAACTAAAATGAAATAAAATAACAAACTAAAAAAGACAAAAATGTAAAACAAATAAGCTTATTTTAGATTTATTTCTTATTTCAGCATTTCTCATTTTGTTTAACTGAAGTACTAAATTATTAAAATTAAACACACTAGAACTAAAACTTAATTATATATATATATATATATATATATATATATATATATATATATATATATATTATTATATATATATATTATTATTTGTATTTATTTTTTTTCAACCCTAGAACACTATAGTTCAGGCAATATTGTCACAATTTGCACAACACGAATGCAGTTCAAGAGTGTGTTTTCTTAATCCAGCCCCTCAGGGTGTAGTAAATCTGGATGCCTGTTAACCATGTCAATCACTCATTTCACTAAAGCTTCCTGCAAATGCCAAAAAAGACACTGCTTCCTGAATAACATCATCTCGCTTCAAACTGGAATCATGGTGAATATCCAGTGATGTCCACTTCACAGGGCACTTATGATCAAATAGAACAAATGTCTGAAGTGATAAGAGAAACATATAAAATATAGAGAGTGGGAGGGCAAGAGAACTAGAGTTGAAAACTGGGACATCATTTGGAGAGACTGGATTCTCTCATGTTAGGTGTCTTGTGTCTTTTTAAAACTTTCCATGCTGCTTGATCAAAATGCACATTAGACAGTAACCTTTAAAAAAGTGCTTAAAAATCTGAAAATTATAGGGGTCATATGCTGCTAATAAGAACATTATTTTCTGTATTTGGTGTAATGAAATGTTTATGCAGTTTAAGGTAAAAAAAAAAAAAAAAAATTCCACATACTGTACATTATTGTTTCTCCTCTATGCCCCGCCTTATGAAACGCATAAATTTTTAAGAGGCTAATTGGTCTGAAAAGTGAGATCTGTTTTGATTAGCCAGCTATCCAGTGCATTGTGATTAGCCGAATACAGCCTTTTCTACGGCCTTTACCAAAAGTGCTCTTTCTGACCTCCTTACAGGAGACAAACTGTTCAGCAATCATTTTTCTGTTTACCCTGTCCAGCTTGTCTTTATGTACATTGCACACAGCAATACTGTTCAGGCGGGTTTGTGTCATGGTGCTGCGAAGCCTTGTTTTCAGCCTCCGGAGGCTGCTGAAACTCCTTTCTGACTCTGCTGATGAAACAGGCACAACTAGGAGGAGTCGGCTAACTGTTTCGACTTGGTCAAAGAGACCACGGACCTATGGGGTCATCCCTTGAAGAAGAGCAACAATTTCAGTACTAGACTGGAAGCTGTAATTCATTCTGAACAATGCAAGCTGAACTTTGAGGATGTCTGGGTTGATTTGTGGGTACTTTTGGACAACACCATGTATCTTTCCAGTTAAGATAACTTGTTCTAGGTGCCTTAACATTTGCATTCCCTCCTGCTCAAATCTTTCTCTAAACTTCATGTCAGCAACATCCATAACTTTGTAGAATTCAGTCCTCTAGTAGTCAGAAAGGGACACATGTACATGTGTAAGAGCATTACCTGTGAAGCGCTGAGGTGGGATACGGACACAAGGAGAGGCAATGGAGTGAGATGGAGTGTCTCACACATCCTTGTTGCTTTCATGTCAAGAGCCTGAAAACTCTCTGTGTTTCTCTTTTTGCTGAAACTTTCCTTAACACAGGCAGCAGCTAAAAGCACACCATCTAGGGTCTGTGTTCTGCTCTGGAGGGACATTTTCAAAACCTCCAACTCCCCTGTGATCTCGAAAGCACATAGAAGACCAATAACAACATTTCCCTGCTGAAATGTCTCATACAGCCCCTGTGCCTTACTAGCCGAATCAGACTCACTCACTGCCATCTCAGCCAAAGCCTTGATTATGCACTTGTACTGGTTTAGCACAGTGCGGATGGCACTAGTGCGGACCGTCCACCTTGTTGGACACAGAGGTCTTATAGTGTGACATGGACCCTCACCATCCTCAGACCTTGCAATTCCCTTAAATATGTCCCTCAGTTTCCCTGACTGCCCAAACAACACTCCCAACTCATTGACCCAATCCAGAGAATTCCTGATAAATATTGAGGCAGTACAGGACCTCTGTGTAATTAGGTTAACACAGTGGGCAGCACAATAAACATAGGGAGCCAGAGGTTGTATTTTTCTTACAATGGCCTGTGTTCCATTGTATTTTCCAGCCATATTTGCGGCCCCGTCGTATGCTTGGCCAGGCAACCCAGTGACAGACAAATTTAGGCGCTGCAAAACATCCATGACTACTTTTGCTAGATTTTCTCCTGTTGTCAAAGAAACCTCATAAAGACCAATTAATTCTTCATGTGGGACTAAATCCTTGTCAAGATATCTCAAACACACTTCCTCTTGCTCCTTACCAGACACGTCTCGTGTCCCATCCATCATCACAGAGTACTGCAGGTGTGGAAGTGATCTAATGTTTTCAACTATTTCTTGGATGATCACGCTGCTGAACAAAGTCAGGATTTCATTTTGAACCATAGCTGAAGTATATACATCCTTTCTACCACCTGTCAACCACTTGGCTAGAGAGGGGTCATCCTCTGATTTGTACTTCAGAACCTGTTCAAAATTACCCTCACCCCATTCATGGCCCCTAAAAGGTAAGCCCTGTCTAGCCAACATCTGCACAGCATCAATGATTTTGAGAATACATCCCCTTGCTTCCTCTTTCTGTTTCACACTCACACTAGATAGCCGAACCTGTACTGATCGATCTTCATAGATGTGCGTTGTCATGGCTCATGGGCTTTTTTCCAATTTTTAAACCCAGATGAAACAAATGCTGAATCAACATTCTTGGCAAGGGGTGATGTCTCAGAGTTAAAGGCTTTGGAGCAGTAAAAGCACAATACACCCTCAACACTCAACACCAGGACTCACATCGAGCCATGGAAATTTCTGGTACCACTGAGTTTGAAAACTCAGAGTATATTTGGGCAAGGACTGTTTAGCAATTAATTTTGGATCTGGTTGATTGGGCTTACTGAACTGATGGCGAATAACAGCCACGTCTGAGTTCTCTGCTACTCTCTCTACCATTTCATCTTCATCCTTATCCTCTCTTACCGCTCCCTCACTCTGTTCTTCTTGTCTGCCTGCTTCGTGTCTGCCTTTTCCTCCGCTTCATCTCTGTCTTCTTCACTCCTGGCCACATTCTCACGTACACCCTAATCAAAACATTTGAAATGAAAACACACCAGACACACGTGTGCACCTGGGATGGAAATATGCACCAGGCATGACACAAACACAAACACACACACACATGGCCTCTCTTCCTTCATAGACCTCTTTCAGAAACTGTAACATTAATTTCATTGCTCACCTGTGAACCTTCCTGTGCTCTCTCTGAAACTGATGCCTCCAGCAACCTCCTCTCCTAAAGTGGTAATAATGGGCAGTGGTAAAGGAATAGGGACAAACAGTTACAGCTGTGGCACTAGCAAACGTCAGTGAATATTGAAAAGTAATATCATGAAATAAATGCAAACAATATCTAATGGGAATAGGCTACTGTTGTTTATGTCAACATTTTTCAACTTTCAGCTTTAAACTTCACTTACAGGATTTCTCTTGAAAAAGGTCTCAATCTTCTCCTTCCTCTTTCATTTCTTAATGATATTGCGTGACAAAAAAGACAGTCTGGAGGCGTGACGTGTGGGCGGAGCTAAAGAATCACGAGCGCCAGTAGGCTTTTGCATTGAGAGCATGTGGAAGCTGTGACATTACCGTGAGGGAAAAACCATCATCCAAAACAAACCATGGTTTACAGTCAGATTCAGCCGTTTATTTATGATCCAGAATCAGATCCCGAGGCTGAAACTGAACGAGAGCAGCAGCAGCAACAACTCCCTCCGAGCGGGGCTCGAACCCGGGTCTCCAGCATTGGAGGCGGACGCACTAACAAGGAGGCAGAGATATTTGAAGCAGTTTTACTCACCTCCTGCAGTTCCAACACACGATCGTGACCCTTTTTCGTTGGGATTGCATCATCCTTAAGAAATAAACGATACGCAAATCCGGCGTCAAACTGGGCCTTGTTTGTAAAACAAGCATCTTCGAAATGCAGGGAACAAACAAAAACACTTGCACAACTCCGTTGATGCTCTGTAAAAATAAACTCCATCCAATGGTCCCTTAATGCTGTTTTTTTTTTTTTGGTAATCTGTGCAGGGTTGTCTTGCCCTGGCAACCAAAAACACACTCCTTTTGTGACATTTCGCGACACTCTCGCTCTGATCAATGAATGTCTGTGCTCTCAGTGCTCTGCTATACGGGAGCGCGCACTCTTCCGGCAGAGGACCCATATAAGGAAATTCCGCTCCATCTAATGTCACACAGAGCCATACTTGAAAAAAACTTTCCGAAACTTGTGACAAACCAGAAGCAGTATTTTGGGAACAAAAATACTCCTTCAAACGTACAACTTAATTTTTTTAACTTTGTCCATGTTTAGCATGGGAATCCAACTCTTTAACAGTGTAAAAAACTCAGTATGCATGAAATAGCATTTCACTCCCCCTTTAAACATTAAAATAATATACACTTTTCTTTCATAGTTCTTCAACAGGTATGCAAACAATATCATCATTTCTCACTT
Organism: Carassius gibelio; assembly: GCF_023724105.1. Taxonomy (NCBI): domain Eukaryota; kingdom Metazoa; phylum Chordata; class Actinopteri; order Cypriniformes; family Cyprinidae; genus Carassius; species Carassius gibelio. The sequence continues at coordinate 5,233,420 of NC_068375.1, read as the reverse complement.
TTTTTCTCCTCAACAGGTAACGTTACAATCAAACACAGCAGGGAAGTATCCACAAAAGTATTCAGCTAACGTTAATCAACAAACAATGCTCAAAATATCAAAATCAGTTGCACTGGCAATGAACCCATAAATACGCTGCTTAACAATAGCAGTTTGTCCCCCCTCCTCGTCAATTCCCTGCCTTCTTCATCACAGTTATGTTATACATTGCATGCCACATAACGTTACATAACCGAATTTAGCTAGCTGCTGAACAATATCCCAATAATAGCAATTAGCTTTAGCCTAAAAAATGAAATATAACACCGAAAACACTCGACATGTCAACAAAACGATAACAGAACATCTTCCCAAACACATATCAAGCTTATTTAAAAACCTCGAAAGCAATGCAAGAGAGGCGGGACTTAAGGCAGAACAGCCAATCATCAGCCGGTCACACTCAAAGCCAGTGTCATGTTTAAGAGGGAGGGGAAGAGGAGGCAGCAGCAGCGAGCGCAGACACAGAGCGGCCAGAGAAACGGAGTAGCGACTGTAGTAAGGCGTTTGTGCAAAACTGCGAAAAAACTGCAGAAAACGTGTGGGTGTTGAACCCTCTCACCGGGAAAAGTAAGAAGAAGCCGACTTGAGTGAGCAGAGGCCGACTTGAGTGAGCAGAGGGAGAAATTTGAGACTTTAGTTTTTGCAACTTCACAGACCTTATTTATGAATAAAATAATAAATAAGTTCCGTTATAAGTTCTAGGTGTTGAAAAAAATATAGGTCTAAGGGTTTTTTTATTTCTATTAAAGTCTATTTTATTTATTGATTAAAGTCCACCCAAAGCACTATTTGGTTGACAGAGATGCAGAATGCCTGAGCTAAGATAAATTGCTATCTATAATTGTTGCAAAGGGTATGCAAAGTTTACTTTGTCACAGTGAAGATTCATCTAACTTAACCTGCACTAATTCTTTGTAATCTACTGATTTACTGAAAGCACAAATAATATTGTATGTTCTTATAAATGACTTGGATAAAATAATATGAAATGTCAACTCTATTACATGAACATCAGTATATAACCAAAAAAGTATTTAAACATGATGACAAGTTCTGGAGTTTGGAGCTCATGTAGCATTGAAGGTTGGCGTACAATGACAGGCCTACTGCGGCACGACAGATGCATGCTGCAAATGAATTCCCACACTAATCCCCCATTAAGGCCTAGACTTTTAATGTAGTAAACATCTTGTATGGGTTGAGCAGCTGGATGTGATACATGACACAGAATGAGGTCATTATTAAAAGTCGAGGGATGCTGATGAAAGACACGTTCCCTGCTTGATGTTTGCCTTCCCTCTGGAGATCAGGGGAAAGACTGGAGCCCACGCTGCTCTCGCTGCAGGTTCCAGGACTCCGCCTGAAGCAGCTCAGGATGATGTGTTGAGCTCTGCTTATCACTCTGTCAGTACCTTCTCTCTCACTTTCATCACAATATTTTGAAATTCCTTAAAACAATAAACCGCCCCCCCCTCCAAAAAAAAAATAAAAATAATAATAATAAAAAAAAAAAATAAAAAAAAATAAAATAAACACAAATCTAGTACAAATATTAATTCACATAAATTAAAACACGATAAGAATGTCAGAATATTTATGGACGTAATACCTAGGAATCTTTATGACCAAATAAGATGTGTCTCAAAGTAATAACAGTATTTATAATTCATAGCCTTATTTTTATTTTCATATTTATTTATTTGTTTGTTTGCTTATTTGATTGCTTGCATTTAAATAATCAACTATTAACTGATTTATTGATTTATTGTTTGCAAAATTGATGTAAATTGTTTAAAACCTACAACACCTCAAAAATATTATTAAAAAAATCAAGGCATGTTTTCCGTTTTTTCTAAATAAGAAGAAGAACAAAAAACTATTTACATCCAAAACTTAAAACACATTTTGTTGATTTGCAGACTGAAATGAAGATGGATACAGCTGTATTTACTCATTGCAACTTATAACATCCAAGTGAAAGAGACAACACCAACATGTCAGATAAAAAAAAAGAAAAAAAAAAAGAATAACTAAGTTGAAAAAAAAAAACACCCCCTTGTTTTAGTATTTTATTGAACCACCTTTTGCCTTAATTACAGCCTTTATTCTTTTGGAATTTGTCTCTACTAATTTTGCACATCTAGACTTTGCAATTTTTGCCCACTCTTCTTTGTAGAACTGCTCAAGTTCAGTTCAGTTTGGTGACTGTTTGTGGACTGAAGTATTCAAGTCATTGCAAAACTGTGTGGTCAATTTTGCTGTGCACTTTGGGTCATTGCCATGTTGGAAAGTAAACCTTCTTCCCATTGACAACTTTCTGGCAGAGGGCAGCAGATCTTCCACACAAATATGATGGTATTTTGCCACGTTAATTGTTCCTTCTAGTCTCACAATTGTGCCAGTCCCTGCTGCAGAGAACAGGATATTACCACCTCCATGCTTTACTGGAGGAATGCTGCTATTTGGATGTGAGCTGCACTGGTTTGTTTGTCAGATATGATGTTTGGTGTTAAGGGCAAATAATTAAATTTGGCCTCATCGTCCTCAGAATCCTCTAGGTGCGTTTTGGCAAAACACAGTCTGAATGTATGTGGCCTTTCTTTTTTCTGGAAACCCTCTCATACAAGCCACATTTGTGGATAATGTGTGATATTGTCACATGCACACAATGACCGCTATTTGACATGTAGGGACTCCTAAAAATACGTTGTGTTAAAATGTATTTGATATTATTTTAATTTTTCTTTATTTTGAAATATGGTGCAACAACTACGTTTTGCTTGTATTCAATGAGAAAGTGTGTTCAATACAGGTGTACTATTGCAAGCCAATGACTGTTGAGCTTGAGGTTGCGTCATAACGTGAGTCACGTAATGAGGAAGGAGAAGAATCACACATGTTGAGAGAGTGTGCTGCCAGAAAGGTCTACTGTTCCGATGAAAAGTGCGTCATCCTTTTGGAGACTAGTATATTCTTTGTAATATAAGGCCCAAAGTGTAAAGTGACGACGCTTGTTTTATTTTCTGTTCGTATTTTACGTGCATCTTTGTTTTGTTGTTTTCCGTGATCCTGCGAGTCATCACTTAGTAAGCCGTTTGTAATGATGGTTTAGCGGTTATAGAGACAATTGACTTTATGAACAAAACGGTGTTTATGAAGTTATTAGTCATTTGCGTTGGACGTTGGAATGACGTGTGAAATTGGACAGATCGCGTGTTTCATCGCTGGACTGGGATCGACTGGATTCGTCTCATGTTCAAGACTGATCGCGAAGGGATGCTGAGTGTTCGTGTCGTGAGAAGCCTAATATTGTTTCACTGTCATCGGATGAACGTAAGTGTCTTCGGGTTTTCGTGGGAATACTTTGAATTCATCATCTGATTAATGTGCACCAACGAACTGGGCCCCAACTATAATGATCGATCATACGTTTGAACTGTTGACTGACTCAAGTGCTTCATAACTGTTTGACTGACTCCCGTACATTTGAATTGATTGAAAGATATGTAACTAATGTGCATATATTACTGAAAAACAGTTTATGGTGTGAACTGCAAGTTATCTCAAGTGTTTAATTGAACTTGAAAGACCTATTTTGTTTTATTTAATTTTTTTGCATTATTTGGTTTTGGAGGAAACTGAGTGTTTGCTAGGATTCTGAATTGAAATTTTATGTATCTTGATTGAGTTCTAGTATTCTAAGAAGGAAAGTATAAGAAGCGTGAAATAGCAAGAACCATACTGAGACTCCAAAAGAGGTTTATATTTTTTTTATTATTTAAAAAGAAAAGAAGCAACTTGCAAATACCATCAGGAAGAATTGTTTATCTTCTTTAAAAAACAAAGGAGTTGTTACCTTAATGTACAAATAAATTTTGTTATATTTTTTCCCCTTTAACATTTGTCCTTTGGGTTTTCATTGGGACTGGAAAGTTAATTAATTTATTAAGTCACTGAATCCTTGGGAAATGTAAATAAGAATTGTTAAATTGATCTTTAGTGAAGAAATTGAGTAAAAATTGGTACAGGAGGAAAATTCATTTTACAATTGTTTTTTTTGTAATTACAAAGAGGAACTACCGGCCTAATTCACCATCCAACTGCCGGGAATCCAGGATTCTTGTTTAAGTAAATAATTAAATTAACCCCCAGGGTTAAGGAAAGGGTTACAGACATAATATCATCCAACTGCTTTTTAGTAGCTGTAGGCATCTAGGTCCCCTTTCTGGCCAGTTTCCTCCCGGCTCTTTCATGTGGTTTGGAGCAATGTCCTGATCCAGGGAGGGTGTATGTTGCATCAAATACCTTCCACTTCTTTATAATAAACTTCACCGTGCTGCTAGGCATTTATAGAGGTGCATCTCTTTTCAAGATCTCCAAAGCAGGCTAAATTTTGCACTGACTACTTGGTTGGGGCTCCTTTTGCACAAATTACTGGTGGCGTTGCATGGAGGCGATCAACCTGTGTCACTGCTGAGGCATTATTGAAGCCCAGGTTGCTTTGATAGCGGCCTTCAGCTCCTCTGTATTGTTTGTCCAATGTTATGTATCTTCCTCTTCACAATACCCCATAGATTCTCTGTGAGGTTCAGGTAAGGTGTGTTGGCTGGCAAATCAAGCACAGTAATATCATGGTCAGTAAACCACTTAGAAGTGGTTTTGGCACTGTGGGCAGGTGCTAAAGCCCTGCTACAAAATGAAACAGCATCTCCATAGAGATTGTCTACAGATGGAAGCATAAAGTGCTCCAAAATCTCCTGGTAGACGGCTGCATTGACTTTGGACTTGATAAAACACAAAGGACCAACACCAGCAGAAGTCACAGCACCCAAATCATCACTGACTTCAGAAACTTCACACTGGACTTTGGATTCTGTGCCTCTTCAGTCTTCCTCCAGACTCCAGACCTTGATTTCCAGATAAAATGCTAAATTTACTGAGCAACAGTCCAGTTCTTTTTCTCCTTACACCAAGGTGAAATGCACTGGTCATCCATGTTGCTTGTGCATCGTTTCCTACCACACTTTTTCCTTCCAGTAACATTTACAATTAAAGAGCCAGTAAAATGAAAATTCTAAGCTTCCTATCACTGTTTATAAGTCCTGTACAACAGGTTTAAATCCATGCAAGGTTAAAAAACATTGTCATTTTGTCAAAATATTGTTTTAAAATTACCTCAATTCTTAGAGATCCCCAAACGGTTCGTGTGAAGCTGTTCAAAAGATTCAGTTTCCTTAAACCCCACCTTTCGGTAGCATACTGTGTTCTGATTGGTCAACTGACATAGTCAGTTTTGATTGTTTGTTCCGCATGTACGTGTTGTAAAACGAAACGCCCATAGCTCACCTTTGGATGTTTTTAGATAGGGTATTATTACAGTGCATAAATACTATGGCATCTATTTTGCCTTATAAATATGAGCCAGAATCTGAAGAGGAAACAGACAAAGTCGTTCAACCGGCCACACAATTAAATCAACGAATTGACCAGGACGTTTCTCAGTGGCAAGTTTAAACTTTGTATGTGGTAAATTACGTGATAAAGCAATGTCGCTTTCTTGCACTCGTTTATGACGATTTACTTATTAAGGTGCACGTTTGGGAACTGTCACAGAATGCCCACCGAGTCTGAAAACCTTTGCTGTCAGGAAGTACAACAGGTAGTATGATTATATACTTTTATATTGTAATTACATATTTTCCTTTGGACGCTTATTTTATGTATACTAGTTGTAATGTTGTGACATTGACACCCATGATACAGTATAATGTGTAGAGTTTGGTTCCAAAACGTGATTGCTCAGTTTTAAAATGTTTATGTTGTACTAGCCGTATTTGTTATTAGTTATGAATGCTTAACTTAGATCAAAACAAACCAACTTCAGTTTTATTCATATTAAGGTTATGTATTTTTAAAACCAAACTCTTCATATGTCTTTATTTTTATTTAGATTTTTACCTACCTTTTCTCTGTGTAAATAGTTTCCATTTTCACCACTTTAAATTACCTCTATGTGTATGCTATATAAATAAACATGCCTTGCCAAATATTTTAATATTCTATAATATTCTGTTATCTTAAAAAAATAATATTTAGAAATGTTACCAGTTAATTTAAATTTCATTAATACTACTTTATAGAGTAAAATTGTCTTAATTTATATTTTTCTTATTAGGTAATAAGAAGAAATCAACAGATTCCAGTGCCTCCAATCTGCATGATCCTGCATCCAGGCTTTGAAGCAAACTGTCTCAATCCGTATACCTTCCAGAACATTCATAATATATATAGAAGTGACTATGGTCCATTAAGACGCCGAACAAGAGAGGAGTAAGTTTGTTATGAGAATTAGCAGGACTAATGAAATATAGAAATTGAATAAAACAACAACTTTAATTGCCTCTAAAGGACAATCAATGACTTGAAATGACTTGAAAACTTGTAATGAAATAAACTTTATATGTAAAAAGATATATTTTTTATTTACAAATAGAAATTTAGTAAGAATGTCTTCTCTTTGAAAAATAGGCAATTCCGACATTTGGCATATCGGAGCTTTGTTAGCTGGTGCTGGGGCTTCTTAGGCCGACATGTCAGAGTGGTCATTCCTTCCTGTGTTGTATCCCGGATATGCCAGGAGTTTCCAGATCTGGCTGGTCACTATGTCGGCTTTCGGCCACCTCTTGACTGAACCGGGATACATGGCGAGCAATTGTTTCCTCCTTCGAGGGTCTCTCGAACTCGGCAGAAATGGCCATGGGAACAGGAATTGCCTGTAGCTCCTCAACAAAAGGTGCAGGGTCTACTATAACCTCCTCGAAGACGAGCCTCATTAGGTCATCAACGTAATCTTGAAAATATTTGTAAAAAAAAAGGAATTTTATTTATTTTATGTTTATTTGAAATAAAAATGTTTACAATAAAAAGTTTAGAAAAATACTGTATGTAGGCTCTGTTTTCAATGGCCTTGCAATGGGTTCTCCCTTCTTAGACTTGGGAAACACCACTTTGAACACTGGTTTCCCATTTGCAGTTGTTGCTTGTTCTCGACCAATGTTCTCGTTATGGTGTAGAACTGCTAGGAACAATCTGCAAAAAACAAATTAGCCCATAAATCACAGGTTCCCTACATAATGCAATAAAAAAAAAAATAATAATAATTTATTACCTGCACAACATTCCCATGAAAGGAAACACTACATTTTTGGGTGTAAACTTCAGTATCAAGCTGTGGAAAGCCTCCAGCGATGATGTCTGAAAGTGGTGGCTTAACTTTGCCACATCTTTGAGAACCCTCTTGTTGCAGAGAACCTTCTCAACTTTGTGGAGTTCCAGCGATTCTTATATGTAATGACAATGTAGTAAAGTAAATTCCATGCATGTGATGGTGGAGTAGCAAATGCATTTTTGCATATATATTATCAGGGGTATAGTATGGCCTAACAATAAATGTCTTGAATTTGATAAAAAAAAAAAAAAAAACATAAAACTTATTTAAATACCTGGATTAAACCATTTCGCAGCATTCTTGGACACACGGTCTGGATGGGCACACTTTGGGAAGATGGGGCTGTCGTGTACATGAACATTCTGAATGTGATTCACAATGGATGTCCACTTAGCCACCTTCTCTGGTCCTGTTGTAGAATTTGAAGAACTCCAGTAGACATGGTTCCTTATGCTACAAAGTCACTTCTTCAAAACTATACACTCCTTGTTTTTTGATAGTTGCTCAAGCTTCTTTGACAGACCTGATTCAATGAGGTAAACGAGTATTTAAAAAGTATAACTATTAACTAAACTAAATTATGTAGTAAAAAAAAAAAATACCTTTCTCAAAATGCAACACATATCATAAAACTGAATAATGCTGCATTCTCTCAAATATTTCTGTATCTGAGTGTGGCGGTCAGTCACAATGTAGTCGACTGTTAAGCCACTTGACTCTAGATGATCAAGACATCTCTTTAGGCCCTCTTTCTCCATATGGTAACTACCGCCGACTTCATTACTCTAGGTATACAACACAGTAACATCAGTCATTAAATAGAGAAATTATAAACTTGTGGAAAATAGAAAAGAAGTTGTTCATGATTTTATTTTTAAAAAGCTGACCCACCTGAAAAAGTTGTATGTCCAAAATAGTGCTGCTCTCTGTGTGCATCAACGTGTAACTCCCATATTTGGCTGAATGTCCTAAATTAAACACAAGATAGATTTTAAAATTTCATTAGACCATGAATAATGTGTACATTTTCAATCTTCAAATCTTGTTTTCATTGTCTTCTACAAAATAAAAAACTGTTACCAGGTGAGTCAGCACGCATATCTCTGGCAAGGCCAAGTTTTTGTTGGTCACTTTTCCATTTGTGGATTATGGCAGGCTCTAGGAAGCTCCTACAATGTCTCCGGAATGTTTCATATGTGAAAATCTGTAATTGCATGCCTTTGCAAATCTATGAGAAAAGTTGAAGTATTATGTAAAGATCATAACTTAGAATTGTGTGGTACAACAAAACGTTTCATGCTTACCTTTTGCTCTCCCATTGCTTATGGTAACTGCACTTGGGGCAAAGCTGGAGGAATGCCACATATGTACCAATCCGGCGTAGACTTACATCACACTTGTGTTTACATATCGGGCATGTGGCAAACAGCTCACGCTGGCAGGTTTCAAACACAATGAATTTGTTATCACCATACATTGTCCTCTGCACAAACCTAAAGTAAAAAAAAAAAAAAAAAAAAATTGAACTATATTTAATTTATACAACATGTTTTGGTACAGAATTAAACTTATGTGTACATTGCTTACGAAATTTCAGATTCCTCAGATATTGTAGAGTCGCCTGGATTAAAGGTTGAGTCATGAGGTTCTCTGACTCTATATGTACTTTGAAAAGATAGAAAGCATTTATAAAAATGAACATAGTACTAGTTATTTAACTGGGGCTACAACTACACAGAAACAATTTGCAACTTTAAAATACAGATCAGACAACACATTTTAAAAACAATCACATTTACACATTGGTTATGTTGTAACCAAACAGGGCCCACAACTACACGGTAAACAATGTATAACCACAACATGCAAACGCGAAATACTGTTAAGACATTACAGTTTAACCATTACTAAAATTAACAATGGTTTTACTTCAGTTACAAACAAAACAAAACAAAACAGGGTTACTGTAGTGAAATCATGGTAAACACAAAATAACCATGGTTTTTCTAAACCAGTATGTAAAACCATGGTTTTGCTTATAGTAATCAATACACCACAAAAACCATGGTTACTACACTTTACCACACTAAAACCATGGTTAATTTTCGAAAGAGAAAAAACATCATATCTACACGTCTTTTATCATTCATCCAAGTAATAAAAAAGATGACACACACTAATAATTTCAGTCTCTTCTACATGATGCTATCACAACAATTACTAACCAGAGCGTCTGTGTGGGGGGTGGGGCAGGTCAGAGTTCCGATAACGAACAAAAGACTGACTCGTTCACGAGTCAAAAACTGGTTGCATCGGTTTTCGGATCACCAGTAGTTCTTTCGGACAGTTCGATTCAATAAACCGATTGAAGAAAACGGTTCACCGGTTCTTTTGCACTCTACGTAATGGCATCATTTGCGATGATTGCCCTTGATTCAAGCCTTCGGTTTACCGGCACTCATAACTCTAGCACAGAATCAGTCCAGAATCAATCACCAAAAGATTCAATTCGGTTCAGATGCTCTGTGTTTCGGTCTCATTGATCTATATATATAACTGGATTGCTCAACGCATTCTAAACTGCCAACAGACAGTGAAGCCACCGGAAGTGTTCGATCAGCCATTTTGCTAATCCCTACCAGCAGAGAGGACCATTGAGTTACATTCAAACCGCTGTCCTAAACTAACTGATTTTGAAGCAAATCAGTCAAATGGGATTCATTTTCATGTTATGTGTATGTAAATTCATCTTTACTTCAGATGTTATCTGCAGTGTTTATGGTCTTTTGGGGCAGTTTAAGTGATATATTCAAATTGTTTAGGTGGGTGTGTCTGCTGCGCACGCAACTGATCCCACACAAAATATAGCTTTTTATGAACATAATTTTTCAGGAAGTGTTAAACATGAACGTACTAGTATCGGAAATGGATTTGAATATATTACAATGGATAATACAATTATGTTGTTAATGTTGCTCTATTAATGAAAAGCTTAACTTACTGTCTGGAAAATAAAGCTTTATGTCTTTAAATCCGTACTGTATATAGTCATTTATTTCTCTGAATATATTCAGATTTCAGAATGAGCAGTTTGTAGTTTGGTATATATGTTGAGGTCATGTCCGTCTGATGTTTATCGTGTTCATGTTCGCTACTGTAATGAACGTAGCTTTTTAATAAGTAGGGGAAATTCGCGACCTTTAAAAAAATAACCGTTTACATGCCTAGGGTGTTTGCATTGTAATAATGTACAGAAATACTTCAGATTTATAAACGCTGACTTTTTAGGTGACGTGTTCTCATTAAAATCATACAATATCCCTTTAATTCAATAGAACGTTTACACACACTAGGGATTACCAATATGGCGGTGCGGCGGCTTCACTTGAATGACGTCATGAGCAATGCAGTTCTATATTATAGATCAGTGGTCGGTCTGCTTCACGCTGAATCACACATGCGCAGTATCATCATCTCCTTGATTCTTCTTATCTGGCTCAGCTCGGTGTTCATCTTCAGTTCTCTCTTCACAGCAGTTCAGTCAGTGTACTGTTTGAGTACATAAATTACTCCGGGATATTGGTTTGTTTGAACTCAGAGGGAGTGTCAGCCAAATTAAAAAAGTTAACAGCTTACGCCATTTGTGGATTAATGCGTATTAGAGATGCGAACCGTTTAAAACGATTCAGTTCGATTTGGTGAACCGAATGATTCGTTCGCGAACCGGATATCCAGACTGCTTTGTTTTGAACTCTCTCACACAACAGACACGGAAGAGAAGACAATGCTGAATGAAGTAGTCGTTTTTTTGCTATTTTTGGACCAAAATGTATTTTCGATGCTTCAAAAAATTCTAACTGACCCTCTGATGTCGCATGGACTACTTTGATGATGTTTTTTTTTACCTTTCTGGACACGGACAGTATACAGTACACACAGCTTCAATGGAGGGACTGAGAGCTCTCGGACTAAATCTAAAATATCTTAAACTGTGTTCCAAAGATAAACGGAGGTCTTACAGGTTTTAAACAACATGAGGGTAAGTTATTAATTACATAATTTTGCTATCTGGGTGAACTAACCATTTAAGTGCTGGCAAAAAGGTCATTCCACCAGCTGGGCGCAGTCCAGGAGAGCGATCGTGAGAGTGATCCCGACAAGGCGTCGTTCACTTGCAGAGCGCAAACTTCTGCAGGGCACATAAGATTTAACCAGTGAGTTTAGGTATGTCGGTGCCATGCCAGTGGTCATCTTGTAGGCAAGCATTAGTACCTTGAATTTGATGCGAGCGGCTACTGGTAGCCAGTGTAACCTGATGAGGAGAGGAGTAACGTGAGCTTTTTTTGGCTCATTGAAGACAACCCTCGAGATATATATATATATATATATATATATATAATTATTATTATTATTATTATTATTATTATCATCAATTCCTGACTTGTGTCTGTCCACAACTGTATACGTTTGTTTGTTTTGCCAATTATAAAGTGAATATATACCCAGCCCTATTTTATCTTCTCCCTTTATTATAGTATTTTACAGTTTACCTCCTCATAAACCTATGCATTTAAACAATTGCTTAGGCTGTTGAGCAGAATGGGATGACTGTGGATTATGCAAAAACAGCAAATTGCTGAACAGACACATTTTTGCTGCACAAAGACCTGCAGCACAGTGTGAGGCTTCCTGACGATAAGAAAACAAAGTGAAATGTTGTTTGGAAGTGTTGTCTGTTTCCACATCCAGTCTGATTAGTTCATCCAGAGCCTGATGTTCCTTACAAATACAAAAGCAAAAATACAAATGCGTACAGCAATGAATCAGTGAACTATACTGAGCATGTAGAC